>NC_090934.1:1375055732-1375358762 GCF_040938575.1 Ambystoma mexicanum
CTCCTTGCCAACACCAACAAAAAGGTACACCAATCTGCACATGACACAAACATTGCCTGTCCCTTATCCAAGTCTGTATGTCAAGCGCCGACCTGAAGCTCAACCATACAAAGATTACATTAATTCTCCTAGGAAACCCCTTCAAGCATGCCCAAGCTCTAAACTGGCAGGCTGACCAGAAGCTCGACAGATTCACATCTACATTCTCAACCATTGCAAAATCTGTGACCTTTCATTCAAAACACACATCAGTAAGAAGATCCAAGCAACATGGTACCAGCTTCCTCATATCTGCAAAGTCAAGCCTTTCATCCATCACCCAAGTTTCAGAACAGTTGTCCAAGCCCTAGTCATCTCCCCCTGGATAGTGGCAACACCCTACTTGCAAGGGTCCCAAATACAGAAAATTCGACTGTACCACCCCATATTCAAGGGTCTACACTGGCAACTCTCTGGAGGCCAGTGCGTTACCAGAAGCCACAACATTGCCAGCCTGGAACCAAACAACTGCAAGAGGAAAAACTAGTTACCAATGCAGATAAGACTGACCCCCCATCCTACACCTCAAAAAAGGCCTACAGACCCTACTCTTCAAAAGACATCTCGCTGATCACTCCACTCAACCCTATTCGCCAGCTCTGCAGTCTCTAATAGCCTACCCATCCAAGCTCCTTTGCTACCTCTGCGCTGAACCCCTAACCCATCAGTGCACCCCCTTTTTTACAGCACCCCATTGCTTTCCAGTTAGGTTAATCCTTTAGAAATTCCATAATACTTCATGCATCATCTTTCAGACATTCTCAAAATAAAGCATCATGACAGCTTCTAAAGGTAATATTGCATTTGTGATAGACTACAAAGAAAGACAAGACTGGTCAGTAAGACATCTGCTACAGGCTGTTAGTATTCTTAAGTTCAAACACCAACATAGTGATCAAATACCTCACTTATACATTACAGGTGATCCTGCCCCCACTAACTATGTGTATTCCTCATGTACACTCAGATGATAATATGCACCAGCTGCTGGTACTCATCAACGTCCCCATTAAAACGTGTTTGTTGTTTACCTTGCGAGAGGGGGGCCTACGGATCCCAGATTTTGCATTGTATCTATCATTTTCTGCCATCCACCTGTTATAATTCCTAGAGAATTCGCCTGCTGAGTGGACAAGGGCGGAGACTGGTCTGAACATGCCACTATCTCCTGAGGCACTCTTGACATCTGTGAACATAAACGGTCATTAAGCATCCGCAGTGACAGATTTTTTTAGGAGAACATGGCGGAAATTGGAGGAGATGGCTGAGGATCGGGAGACTGTTCCATCAAGATCATCAGTTTGGTTAAATCGATGTGTCACGATTGATGGGAAACAGGTTTCCTAGCCGGACTGGTTCTTAAGTGGGGTGCAGTGGATCGGAGACCTGATCGAGGATGATAGAACAATGCCGTTCAACAATTTGGTTAACACAAAGGGCTTTCAAGGATGCACATACAGCAAATATCGAAAATTAAGGCTGGCATTGAGGGGGCTGAAAGTATATGATGATGTTCTTAGGAGACATCTATTGACAACAAAAGCAAAGGGTCAATGTGCTTCTAATGTACAAATTCCTGATGAGTTTCAGGTGCCTTAATGAACAACTTCTTAGGGCCTGGTCTGATTGCCTGGGCTCAGAGGTGACGGCTGTGAGATAGGAAAAGATATGTAGAAATGTTGCCTTGACATCGCTGAATCCAGGGGAAAGAGCCCGCCAGGTCAAAATACGGAATAATGTGTACTGGACTCCAATTGAAATGCTTGAGAGAGGTTTGAGTGATATCGATGTTTGATGGGGATGTGGTCACATGGAAGGATCATTCCAACATATGATCTGGAATTGTTCAAAGGTGAGGTCATTTTGGATTGAAGTTACAAGAATAATGAATCATGTTTTAGGAACGGATATGGATCTTGACTTTCAGACTGTAATATTGGGTGAAGAGTGCCTATTGTAAGATTTGAGCAACCCACACAGGTGCTGGTATTTTAGACCAGCCCTTTCCGTAAACAAGATTATTCTGAGAGATTGAAAAAATGATACAGTGCCTATCAGGTCTGCTTGGATTGATGATTTATGCAGAATGGCTCAAATGGAAAGGGTAATTTTGGCCAAAAGGAAGAAATTGGAATATGGGGGAGGTTCTTGCAGTTAATGTAAATAATGGATTTGTGCTTGACCTGCTGTTATGACTGCTGGTCAGCCATAGGGTTCACTCATCAAGGAGACACTGGATACTCTGGATAGGTACTCTCATTGCTCCAGATAAGATTTTGAGGTGGCAGTATTTTACTCCCTATTTTTAAACATGGAGAGTAAATGTGATTTTAAGAGAGTAAAAATGACTTTTCTCCTTTGCAAGAGAGTAAAATGTATGTGACATCCAGCCGACGTGTGCAAAAACTATTGAAATCATTACTATGTGGCAGCTTTCTGCATTGTGACAGAATACACCTTTCATTATTTCTGTAAGGTCTGGCCATTTGATTTCTCCTGTATATATTTAAATGTTGAAAACACCAAAAACCTAGCCAATTACATATTAAAGCAAACATTAATTGTTTTGTGTGTTTTGAGGTTTGATAGCATTGTCTTTTGATGTTTAAGGAAAGTCCTCATTTGCTGGAGCTATTACTACCTAATGGTATGCCAATGTTAAGATACAACAGTGCAGGGAGGCAAGGATTCCATGCTAAATTATATATCTAATCTCATGGTCAAATGGTTATTTATATAGCGCTTTTGGCAAAGTGCTGTACATAGAGCATATATATCACAATGATCACCAAACAGGAGTCGGTACTCCTTTATCGACCTTGAAAGGATGAAAGGCTGAGTTGGTCTTGCCGGGATTCATACCTGCTATCTTATTGGCAAACATCCTTCAGAGGTCGGTTAACTGAGTATCGACTGAGGCATAATAATCACAGTACCTAGATGTTGGACAAACCATATATGAAGCGCTACATAACATATCTGGAATATCACAGGGACAGGTTTTGCTGAGTTTCTATTTCAATTACAAAAATAACTTTCATTTGTTTATTTGTTTTGTTAACAGCGCTTGTACTTCCTGGAGAATCAGGGTTTGGATGTTTTATTTGTAGTCTTGAAGATTTGAGAGGCTAGAACACCAGTGATTGGTGTAATGGCAATCACTCACCCTTGAGCAAAGACTCTACTGCCACTGACCATTTATAGTAATGTACCACATTGACTGCAAGGAGGTTGAATGGATATGAACGTCACCGTGCATAGTCCTCATTTTACATACTGTTTTAATAATTAGCGTGTAAATTAAATGATAAGTGTAAACATTATCTGCCTCTGCATGATTATGCACACATCACAGGAACTCTCAAAAATACAATTGTGAAATACTGGTTTGCTTTCACTGAAAAAAAGCATAATTTGTCACAAAATGTTAATTCTCAATTGCAACTTATTTTTTCCATTTTTATTAATTTTACAATCGTAAAATGCTAGGAAAATAAATATGCACAGTGCTTCTGTTTGCTCCGTTAGCATTAACACAGCAGAATCTGAACGGAAATGCACCATTCCTTTAATCACAGTGTGCGGTTTCTTTTTTTGAAAGGCTTCAGAGAAATACATTCTGTTTCAGAGGCTTTTATCAATGCCTTGCAATTGCATCCATGTAGATAACAATCAAAAAAAGCATTCTGGTTTGTGTCAAGTGACCTGACCTTTTCACTGCCCTCTGCTCTAAATGGGTGTGTAAATATACACAGGAAAATAATAAAGCAGTCGTATTGACAAGATTTTCATGCGTAAAAAGGCCTAGTATGAAGCTTATCTGGAGGCCTGGGTACTCTTAATGGTTACTTTAATGTCTTCTTAAGATACAGATCAGATGTCATCATGTTATTAGGCGATAAAGAGGAATCATGGATAAAAGCCCTCTGGCTTCCACCACACAGGCTCACATCTTCTAACTGCCTGGGTTGGAACCTATTCAACTACAATCATTCCAACCTCACACGCCACACTCACAGCCAACATTCTGAAGATGACATGAGTCCAAGCACCTCATACATACAGGAAGAGAGACTAACCCTAACACCTGCCTGGCCGATGTTTTTGTAAACCTTAATGTGTTGTACTGTAATCCAATAAAAATGTGAATACAAAAAACAAAAGCATTGAAAAGGTCTTTCACCACATGCAGTGGGGCTATAATATTCGGGCATTTGCAATAATGTAGAAAAAGAAGGTCAGGCACGCACTCTGGTTCAAGTCATTTAATCCTGATGTAAGTTATAACAGGGTTGAATCCCAACACAGTTCAAAAGATAATAACAGGGCTGGATCCCAGATGCAAATAGTCCCAACAATGTTAAAAAAGTACCAGGGTTAAAGCCCAACTGCTACAGTTCCAAAGCACAATAGTTAGTTCTCCTCCTCCAAGTACTTTCAAGTCTCAAACTCTCATCAGGGAGGCTGTGTTAGCTGTGTTCCTTTTCAGGTGTTGCTAATTACTTTTTTTCAATTTCAGTCTCAAAGGATTCTGGTTATTGTAGTGATGGCACAAGTGTTTCATTCAGGAGACCAGAATGAAACACTTGTGCCATCACTACAATAACCAGAATCCTTTGAGACTGAAATTGAAAAAAAGTAATTAGCAACACCTGAAAAGGAACACAGCCCCCCTGATGAGAGTTTGAGACTTGAAACCCAACCCTGTTATTACTTACATCAGGATTAAATGACTTGGAACCAGAGTGCGCGCCTGACCTTCTTTTTCTACATTTGCAAAAATGGTTAACTTCCAGCTTTTGGGTCCTTATGTTGGAGGATTTATAGTGCTGTACAGGTCACTTTCGTAATTGGTATGCATTAAGGAATGATGCAAAAAGTATGTAACCTGCCAACAGAGATTGCTGTCTCCTCATGTGTATTCTCACAATAAAATACATTTCTAACAGGATTAGACCTTAACATTAATAATCTACAAGCCATATATCTAATTCCCTAGGTTCCTAATTGGTTTGAGATATTATTTTATCCCTAATGATTGCTTGTTTCGGGGACAGGAATGAGTGATGTCATGACTGGGATGATGCATGGAACCTTGGGTATGTCCGAGGCATGTGTGTTCCATGAGTTGTGCATTTATCTTATGAACCAGAGTGAATGGATGTCCAGTGGATGCTTCTTTCTTTAGAACTGATCTTGATCTCATCGGCTGGTCCTGATAAGGAGAGCAGATCAACCTTGTAAATGAAAATATGGGATAAACCCTGTAACTGGTTCCTCATCACTCAAGCCTCTTTCCTCAATGCTTGAGCAGGTATCCTTTTTAACATATTTGTAAAACGTAGTATTGGCTAGAATCAAATGTTTGTGTTCATTGGCCATCCTGACATTCTTTTCTATACCCAGAATTCCAAATTCGTTGCCATCAAATTTCTGGCTTAAATAGATCCACTAAGCTTTTTGTTTTAGGATGAGGTCTGAGATAAACAATATGTTTCGCAAATGACACTACACAATATGACAGACAACACTTAGAGAATAATGCGATTCTCCAGATTTCTTCTAATGTGAATTGGAAAAATCTCTCTTCGATCGAAAATATGAGTGCTTCGATTCTCCTATTCCAAAGCTGTCCATTTCTTAAGTACCTTATCATGGACATGCCATTTAGCACCAAAAGAAACAACAACTAAAATGTAAAGCTTCCCTCAGCATTGCGCTTAGCCCCCACTCAGTGAATACTATGTGGAGGGCTTGGTTTCTACACATTAGTATATAAATTATAACGGCATGTACATATGTTCAAAATAATATTCTCTGCAGTTAGTTAAGTGGTTGGGTTAGAAATACGACTGTATGCCCCAAAACTGAAGCATTTTGGCAGTCACTGATTGATAATGATCTGTTCACATCCTCCACATTATCTTTCTGCAGTTGAAGCCATGGTGCCAGCATATTCCATAGATGGCTAAGGGTTGGCTTAATAAGACTGGTCTCACTGAGACGATGTCCATCTAACAACCGGTCTAGACATCATTGGCAGCCCATGAAGGCTTATGTAACTTATATAATATTGTACGCTTGCTAATGTCAGTCAGAGTTTGCTTTCTTTGTCTTTAATTGTTTCTCCGTTTTGCCCCTTTCTTTAGTGACACCTTTAATATATTTGTTATATAACGCAAAGTGTCATTTCTATCACTCGTCAATATCTCTTTTTGTGTATCATTTTGTTGCAGGATGCTTCGAAGTGAAGATCAATGACAAACTGGTCTTTTCTAAGCTTGAAAGTGGTGGATTCCCTTATAATGAAGATGTAAGTTATAAACACTTATGATGTTATTTGATAGTCCCTCTAGAAACCTTGCATTCTTTGTTACAAAATGTAATCGCTAATACGTTTATTCATTGGAGTTCCATTCACACAAAAAAGTAACAAAACCTTGCTACCCAATTAATTAGTACTGTAAGTTGAAAAATAAATCAGGCGCTGCAGCGAGGCCTCAATACAAGGATAGTTTGCAGAAACACTGAAGAATTTATAATATGTTATTTCTTTTAGGTTTGATTGGTCAAAAAGAGGTAATATGAGTCTCAATTCTAGATCCACATAATCCATTATTTCATTTGGAAAAATAATGCCTCTGCAAGTTCAGTCCTCACTGAAACAAAACTTGGGAATTAAAACATCTTGGCAATGTGACCAGAGCCTTTTATATCAATGTAACGACAGAGTCAGGCAGAAAACTAAGTTTGAACAGACATTTAAAATAGCTACACTTGTATAAACGGTACTGTGTTGTTTTTTAAAACCAATCATAGAAAATGAATAGACTTTTAACAAGTCGTTTTTTTCTTCTTCAAGGATGGTTAAGAAAATGTCAAACAATGCATGTATATGATCTAATATGCACCACCTACAGGCAAAGAATTACAATATGACAATAGTGGTTAGGAATGACTATAAAACTACTTAAAATGTTATAAAGTCCCAAATAGATGTGATCTTCAAATAATATTTAAATGATATTATATAATTATCATCATTTTTACAAAACGAAATAAACAATGTTGTGTTAGGTGATATTTGTATAGCGCTTACTGCCATTCATATGGCCTCGAAGCGCTTTGGTGGATGAACGCCCTTTGAAAGATTCGATGAAATGTAATAAAATGGGCGGTAAAATGTGTGTGTGCATTTAAATCCAAATCGAAGGTAGGTAGAGAGTTGTTAGGTCTCTAACATCTAACAGCAGCCCATATTGAAAAGGCGAGAGGGCGCAAAAGTGTTATAGTGTCAAAAGCTATGTGAACAGCTGGACCGACTTTATTGTGGGACTAAGCTGTATCTATGGGTCAGAGCCCACAGGGGTCAAGGGTGATGCAGGTCGAGAGCATTTTAGTTATCAAATAACGCATATCTGAAAGGCAAGGGGTGCGTGGCTATGTGACCAGCTTGCCCTAATTCTTCGTGGGACTCTGCTGTATTCTATGGGACGCAGCGCACAAGGGTAGGGTGAAGTAGATCTGAAGCATATTAGTTTTAGTCATGCAGCGTGTATCATATAGGCATGGATAGGAGTTTTATGTTCCACCTAACTAGCTCCCCTCGTGCGTTCGAGTCCACGCGTGGGAGGCCGGGTCGGGGTTGGAAGTCGAGTTGGGAATTAAATCCTGATGAGGTCTGCGAGGGTGCAGAGCAGAAGTGCAAGGTTTCGAGTGCCTTCGTGAAGGCAAGGTGGTCCTCTATGAGGCGGATGGTTAATGGGAGGGAGTTCCAAATGGTGGGTGCTTGCACTGAGAAGGCGGACCCACCCATACAAGTTGATTTGGTCACAGGAATGACAAGTAGAAGTGTTGAGCCTGATCTGAGGTTTCTGTTGGGCCTGTAGCGAGTATATTTATGCTGCCGGTTTTCTGGTCCTTTGTTGTAGAAGGCTCTATGGGTGATGCACATCACCTTGAAGGAGGATTGCCGCCCAGTTGAAAGCCAGTGAAGGACCCGGAGGGTGGGGGAAAATGTGTTCTCTGGGTCCTAAGGCTAGGAGGAGTCGTGCAGCAGTGTTTTGTACTCATTGGAATTTTCTTGGCTGCAATGCAGGGGTCTCTATGTATAGGGCATTAACATAGTCTAGACGGGAAAGGATGATAGCAATCACAGTGACTCTGTGTGGGAATGTCAAGAAAGGAAAAAGGCGATGAAGGATGTGTATGTGTACCTAACAGCTTTTTACCACTGAGTTGTTGTGATGTGACATGGTCAAGTCCACGTTGATGATGCACCCGAGATTGTTAACTGTGTTTGAGGTGGTGGGCGGTGGGCCTAGGTCGAGCGGCCAGGGGGTGGGTTGAGGGAAGAGGGCCATCTTCCCACATAGCATGATCTTGGTTTTGCCTGAATTTAGTAGGCAGTGATTGCCCGCCGTCCAGGGTTTGATCTCTGCGAGGCAGGTTGCGAGATCGGGGAAGCATGATGGACTGTGGGATTGAATGAGTGCAGGTAGTGGGATCAGGTAGAGGTTAAAGGGGCACGTGTAGAGTGAGGCAGCTTGCAATATTCTTTCGGCGACTGAGTGGGGAGCCGAGGAGAACTGGGCCATGTGTACTATTAGTAGAAAATATAACATAGAGGGACATACACTCTACAATCAATAAAGGTGGTGGGGATAATGGGTAATTGCATCAGATTCAATAAAATACAATGGGCCTCATATGTTTGGCGGTGCAGGAAAAAGTGGTGGTAATTTCATTACTGACAATATTTTTTGGCAGAAACAGAATTGCCACCATTTTTCCTGCATTGCTGAATTGTAACTTTGGAGGTAAAGTGGAGGATTTAGCTCCAGCGAAAAGCTGTAGGTGAATCTACCACTTTAGCACCAAAAATTGGTGGATTTACCCTGCATCCCCCCTTCGCTGCGTCGCACGCTCTCCCACCCCACTTACCTGATGAGCTCTGGCAGCTGCCAGCACACCTCTTCCGGCTCCCTCTTAGGCTGCAATTCCGTCGGACAGGCCTACTCATATAGGAGGCAGCTTATGTTTCCAGCCTTCTGTACGTAGACTTTTAGAGGGCACAGCCTACAATCCGCAAATGGTAGGGACACTTAAACCCCAGTGACTGTGAGTGACCTATTGACTGCCAGTTGGCGGACTTAAGGATGAGAAGGAAGGGCTGATAAACTAAGCTCTAGAAAGCTTTATTTGTTCATTATGCTTTGATCCCTATGGCATGCTAGAGGAAGGAGTCGTACACAGAGATGGCATTTTGGCTATAAACCTTTATTAAATCATAATGAAAGAAACCTAACTCTCTCTATTCTAAAAGAGCATTCCCTTCCTAAGGAAACTTGGGTGCTCGTCATCAGAATGATTATCCAACACAAAATAACCATCCTCTGTCCAAAATTCTCCTCTGCTCTAGCCCTACCACTAAACCATAACAATCTAATCATATCCATAAGGATGACTCCGTCCTCCTGGTTCATTATAGGAATCAGTCACAGCCTTTGTGACCCAAAAATAAGTTCAAAGCGAACCTTCTGATATCACCAGCCTTCAGCAGTGTTGACAGTTGCAGGATAACAAACTAGTTCCTTTCAGGCTTAACCCGTTGGTCTAATGAGAGAGTCTAATTTACCAACCTCGAAAATGGCTCCCTTCTCCTGGTGTCCTAAATGTTTTACACAGTTCTTGTGACTTTTTCTAAGAGTTCCTGCAACTCCGTCCAAGCTCTCCTCCCAGGTACTTGGATTGCAAACTTAGAGTCACTAGAGCCAGGGAGACTGTACCCGAGGCTTTCCACTCTGTCTTTAGTTTACTCTTGATCAGTCCTGCTTCTCTGGTAACCACTGAAATATGTCACGACTGGTTGCTGAAATCCGCAGGCGCTGATGCTGATCCAACAGACCCTCACAAGGAGTTCATTGCTAAACCCTATGTGAACAACTGAGTCGAGAACCCCAAGGAAGTTAAAGGGGTAGTGGAGAAAATAATAAACGAGATACTGCAGACTCTCAACCTTCTGGTCCGCGTCAGGTATCTGTAGCAAAAACAAGTACACCTGGTTATATTACACCGTGCAAAATCTACCCTCTGAAAATCCTACTGTAATTGCTTAACCTCTGCTAACTGCTTAGAGCCATGCTTTAGTCATATTATATGTTTCGTTGAAATAACTTCTCAGGAGTACACAGTAAACTGTTCAAAGGGAATTTAAAACCTCGCAAACCCGTAGCAAGGATGTGTAAATATTGTGTTGTCTATTTACGTGCTGCTGCTTCTGAAATAAATGTCTTTTCATAACCAGCTCCTGCTGACTGGTAAATTTACTTAGCTTTCCTGAACTTGCAATCTGAAGAAATGTCAATTGTTCACATTTGCATAAGCAACCTAGACAGTACTTTGAATCTTCTTAAGCTGTGTCATCTAAATAGAGTACTTCATATTACATCAAGTAGTGCTCTTTCTACTTTCATGAAGAGCTCCCTAGAGTGCGGTTTGATTGCGGCAATCTACTTCATATTATATCAAGTAGTCACCTTTCTAATTTCATGAAGCACTTCTTAGAATGCTGTTTTCTTAAGGCAGCATATATGGTTAAGATGGAGAACTTCAGGGAAATAGCACGTTGTTGCTGAGATGCGAGGAAGCATACGCTAAAAGGGTTAGTGTTCGTACTGAGAGATCGCACTTGTTAAATGCAGCGCTTCACTTTGAAATGACACGCGCCAGATTAGTTTACAGCATTAAGCCCAACCAGCTGACTCGCACTGATCTACAATCGCTCTCCGCGCTTGAGAAAGTCTTTCCTTAAATTACAATGCACGCGCAAACAAACCCGATGCCTCCTCAAAGAAAGATAGATGAGCAATCTCTTCTCTCGCACCTTTAACATGATGCACATTCAATTACAGGCTTGCGCTTGAACTTGCGAATACCCCACGCCTGAAATTGATTACGCTCACATTATCTCGCGCCTTTGACTCGACGCTGCGTTTTGTTTTCTCAGTTACAAATGCTGTCTTTGCTCTGAGAGAGTTGCTTTCAATTCTGCTTGCGTGCAGCATCAACAGGTGGGCTCCTTTCTTTTCATCTATGCTGAGCCAACGTGTTACTGTGAGCCACACGTGTTACCAGTAAACACTGTAGCTTATCTAAACCTTGTGCTGAAAGTCTGAAATTAAGCACAAGAAATTTCACGTTCTCAAACTTATTTACATAACAGAAGGAATACAGTAAGCAGTTTTACCGTTCTGTAGCTAATTTGACTTCCCTTGCTGCTTGTTATATTTAACTATAGAATTGAACTTTCTTCCCTCACAACTTTAAATAAATCATTACTTAGCTTTGATGCTTTTCTCTGCTTTTGTAGTCTTTACTTGAAACGCTCCCACCTGTAGTCTTCTAGGAAGCGACTCTCACAGCTCTGAAGGTATCCTACTTCTGTGATGATTTCTGTGGACTTTGGGTAGGCCTGAATTAAGGAAAACTATAAGCACACAACCCATCTCTGAATTTCTAGGTATGAAAGGCAGTTTTAGAATCCTATGCACCAGCCAAACCCTCTAGCCATTGTTCTCCCAGCCAGTCAGATAGACCCAGCATTCCTCCATCTTAGTTTGGGAATCCTGCAATGTTTAGACTTGAAGAAACATCATCCAATCCTTTGAACTACTACAGGCTTACTCCTACTACCAGCCCTGACAGTACCCCCTCCACAAAGCCCTGTCCTAGGGCCTGGCTTAGTAGGGAATCGTTCATGGAATTTTCTCACTAAACGAGTTGCATGCACATCTGCTTTGTCTTCCCAAGATCTTTCCTCCGGACCATACCCCTTCCAGTCTAGAAGGTACCGAAGATTTCCTCTGACCACCCTGGAATCAAGGATCGCCTTAACCTCCAATTCTTCCTCGTTCTCCTCCGTGATGATAGCTGGTGGTGGACTTCCCAAACGAGTTCCCACTACACAAGGTTTTAACAAACTTAAATGAAATGATGTAGGATGACTTCTAATGTGGGAAGGTAACTTTAACTTTAAAAATCAGGGATGAAAACCATAATTACTGAAGAAAGGAGAATAATTGGTAGAGTCCTTAACAAAGTTGTTATAACTAAACTCTGCTAACCATAGTAAATCAACCCAACTCCTCTTCTCCTGCCAGTAAGCTCATATATTTTTCTAATTCTTGATTTACCCGCTCTGTTTGCCTGTTAGTTTGTGGATGATAACCAGAGCTGAGCTTTACCTCAATTCCCAGCTCTAAATCAAGAGATAAACTGGGGTCCCCGATCAGACACAATTTGTGTAGGCAACCCTTGTAGTCACACAATTTCCTTAAAAAAACTCTTTGCAAGATTCTTTGCCGAGATCTCCTCCTTCATAGGAATGAAATGCCTCTCTTTAGTCAACAAATCTACCACCACCAATACTGCAGTACAACCCTGATCTTTTGGAAGATCCACAATGTAGTCCATAGAAATTGTGAACCAAGGACTGGGAGGAACTGGCAAAGGATTGCGTAACCCTGAAGGTTTCCCTCTACATGATTTGGACCGGCCACAAACTTCACAAGTTCTTACAAAGTCTTCAATATCTTGTCTCACCCCTTCCCACCAGAACTTTCTTTCAACCAATTATACAGTCATACGAATTCCAGGATGCCCTGCTAAAACAGATTCATGACATTCTTGTAAAACTTCTTCACACAGCCCTTTACTGGGAAGATACATTCTGGAATTGAAATACGGAAGACCATTAACCAAATGTCTTCCAGGGTTTTCTTCCACCCACGGCTGAATTTCCCTCGCAGGCAACTCTTCAAAATCTTCCTACGAAACAAATCCTCATCCATCGTAGCACTTAAAATGAATTGTTTTTCTGCGTTCACTGGTTCTGATAAAATCTTGCACTCTGCCTCTTCTGCTGAGTTTTGACGAAATAACGCGTCAGATTTACCATTCAAACGCCCAGCTTTGAAGGTAATAACAAAATCATAGTCGGAGAAAAACAACGACCATCAAAGCTGCCGAGGAGATAATGTTCTAGCTGATTTCAAAAACAAGAGATTCCTATGGTCGGTTAAAACTGTAACTGTAAATCTTGCTCCCAATAGATAATGTCTCCATTCCTGGAAAGCCTTCTTAATCGCCAGGAGCTCCCGATCTGTAATGGTATAATTCCTTTCAGCTGGAAGTAACGTCTTGGACAAATAGGCCACAAGATGCCCTGTCTCTGGGTGTCTTTGGGAAAGTACAGCTTCAATTGCCAAATTAGAAGCATCTGATTCCACGAAAAATGGTTGAAGAGGATCTGGATGTAACAATATTGATCCTGAAGTAAAACCTATCTTCAACTTTTGAAAAGCTTGTTCAGCTTCCTCCATCCAAACAAATTTCACCCCTTCTTAAGAAGTTTGGTAATAGGGGTAATAGCCTGTGAAAAATCCTTGAGAAACCTCCTATAAAAATGTGCAAAGCCAAGGAAACTTTGAATATCCTTCACACAAGCTGGTGATGGCCACTCATTTACTGCCTTAACCTTTTTAATGTCCATTTCCAAACCCTTGGGAGAGATGATAAAACCCAGAAACTCTACTTCCTTAGTGTGGAATTGGCTCTTTTCCAACATTGCAAATAGTTTGTTCTCTCTCAATTGTTGCAGAACTTTTCTAACATGTTCTTCATGCAGCTGTAGGTCTTTAGAAAAAATGAGAATATCATCAATGTATACTACTACAAAAATATCTAAGAAATCTTGTAACACTTCATTAATAAAGAATTGAAATGCTGCCGGGGCATTACACAAACCAAATGGCATTACTTTGTATTCAAACAAACCAAATTTGGTTCCGGAAGGCTGTCTTCCACTCATTACCCTGACGCACCTCACCAGATGATAAGCACCATGAAGATCCAATTTAGTAAACACTGACGCTCCCTGAATTTGATCCAACATTACGGAAATTAAAGGCAATGGTTCTCTATTCTTGATTGTGATCTTATTTAACGCCCGATAATCAATACTGGTCCATAAGGTGCCTTCCTTCTTTGGAAGAATAATGCAAATGCCGCCGGAGAGTGAGAATGCCTGATGAATCCTTTAGCCAAATTTTCTTGAATATAATCCTTCAAATGTTGTTTCCCTGCAAATCTTCGGTCCGCGGAAGCTGCTGAACCCCACAGTCTCCCAAAAAGTGAGAGCAACAACTGAACTGGATAGCAGATGAAGTTCCAACTTCTTCGGGGGAAAGGGGAAGTGGAGAAAACAAAAAAGGACACAGATTTCTGATCTTCTGTCAGGCATCCATCTGCAGAGGAATAAACAGAAGACAAACTACCTTTGCATACCTTTAATTCACAACTCCCTTCCTATCTCTCCCCAGTTAAATGTTGTACCTGTGCATCCTCTGCCACATGCTAAGAGGATTGATTTTCACAGTGAAGAATCTCTTTTCATATTATTGAAATGTACATAAGAGTTTCACAGAAAAAGAGATTCCTCCTTTAAAGAGCCTTAAATTACTTTTTGAAAAAAGGCAGTTTTGAGTTTCTTCTTGACACTCTGAGTTTGTTTCCAACTAAGTTATTTCCTGTGTCAGTTTACTTCTATAATCAGAAAGTGCAAACTTTGTAGGACAGTCTTTCATGGGAATTTGCAATGTTAGGTTTTTGTTTTACTAACTTTGCATAGTGAATTGATCTCAAAAACCTTTGCAGGTAATCTTCAGTAAGTGTTCACTTCGTAGAAAGTTTTTGCCAAAATAGTTGCCCTTAAACTGGTTTGCGCATGCACAAATGTCTTTGCGGTTCTGCGCCTGTGCAGCTGTCTTTTTACCTCATTTTCCAAACTGAAACTTGAGAAAACTAAAACCTTGCCCTACACGTACACGTGCTTGTTTAAAGCAAATTCCTAATAGTAAAACAATAGGATGCTGTCCTTAGTGCTCAATTATTGTAACAGGAATGTGGCGAGGACACTAGAACTACGGGCTTTGCGCATGTGCACTAACGTAATGTCCGCGCTTGGTCAGGCTGAGCTCTGTCTTGCTTATCCCTCATGCACACTATTAATGTTATGGGAATATGAAAACACTACAGCTACGGACCTTGCGCAAGCGCACTAACGAAATGTCTGCGCTTGGTCAGGCTGAACACTGTCTCACTTCTCTCTCATGTGCACTACGCAGTTTTCTGTCAAAGCGCTTACAATGTTTCCACAGCATATTCACAATGAAGACCAATCGATCCTTAAACCATGCCGCTAACGTTCATACGACTCAGTGAAATAAGACAAAAAACTGTTGTACCCTTTTGAAGACTAACCGTTTGTGAGCGTTGACTCCTGTCCTCTTTCCAGAGTAAAGTCACTCCGTTTAACCAAGCACATAAATCCTCACTTGAGCTTTCCAAAGGGATTTCTCAAATTGAGTTAGATCTCTTGAAATAAACCTAACTAAATACCTAATATAAACATTGTGTTCTCAAGGTATTTCCCAAACATCACAAATTGCTTCCCTGAAATATTTAGACAAATGCTGCACTCCCGCCAAGTAGTACAGGTTGTCGTGTCCCACGCAGTTGTAGATCAAAAAATTAGTTACTTAAATACTAAGCCTTGAAACTGACAAGGCTGGTCTTAAATCCAACACAGGAGCTGCTGAATCCCACAGTCCCACCAAGATGTAGCGCATTCAACTACTTAGTAACAGCTGAGCCCGTGACACCCCAGGGTGAAAAGAGGAAGTGGAGAAAACAAAAAACTCAAACACTGGAACTGGAACTCCAGCCTTCTTCAAGCTTCTGCATGGAAAAATGTTATTACATGTTACTTTACTCAAATACTCACCACCTCCTTGTTTCTATTCCCAAGTATTAAAATACGCTCATTACCTGAAAACTTGTTTGCATAGGCTACGAGGAGAACTGATTGACGTCCTCACTTCTCATGATACTGTGACTATCCAAACCGTATGCCTTAAATGGTGAAACAAAGTTCAACTTGAATGGAGCGAACCTCACAGTCTCTTCAAAGTTGATTCAGAATAAACTAAGTTGAATCTGGCAGATTCCGGCTACCCCTGACTGTGCAAGAGCAGTTTGTGGCATTTAGATTTGCATGCACTTGGTAGTGTTCATGGAGGACTTGAGCAAGAAACAGAAACACATGTACAACTGTGTAGCAATTTCTCATAAGACCCTTCTGGCACCTAAAGATGGTGTCCAAGAGATCTACCAGTCTTTCTTTCAATTCTTTTCTAAACTCTACCTCCAAATGGAGTTCATATACTAAGTTCAACAACTGAAAAAATTCGTGCTTTAATGTTTGCTTTTTTAAGTCCTTTAAGCACGCTAGTAGATTTGCCTTGAAGATTGAAATTGGTTTGTCTATTCACTGTAAGAGAATTCTCGTTCACTGTGCACTGTGCCTTTAATCGGGAGGTTCGTAATGTCAGGTACTCGTAACAACCAAAGAATTGTCTTATTTTGTCACTGCGCTTCGAAAATGAATAACTGGCAAGCTGAGAGATTAAAACAAACTGAATCTGCCAACCGGCATGAAAACAACACATACAGGAAAAAGCAAGGGAAAAAGTAAACGCTACGCTTAGCGTGTTCTCAAATCGAAGATTCAGTAGGACGCTCCGACCTCACCTCAGGAGATGTGTAGACATCAAAGGCTGGTCTGCAACTCGATTTCCAACGCCTTCCTCGATACAGCTGACCGCGACGCACTGCTGATCTTCCACGTGACAGCGACAGCGTCTGAACAAGGTAAGTAAACAATGTTAGAAAAAAGCAAATGCTGTCTTGCGCCCAGCTCCGAACGCTCGCTACCACGCGCCCAAAAATAAAGGTCAGTCAGATGAAAACATTTTTTGACACAGTGTTACATAATATACCTAAAGAAAAACTGGAGCTCTAATATAACGTGTTATTCCTTGAAAACCAAACAGGGAAAGTACTTATCTTTGATCTGAACCAAAAGGGTGAAAAGACGATCCTCCTTTTCTTCATAGATTAATTCTTCTGACGTAACTTGACCTTAAATTCTTTTTTCAATGGTAAACATGATTTCTCCAAGACATCTAGGCCCAATTTGCAGGAGCTTGAATAAACGTGACATGCTTACTTGAAATCTCTAATGAAAGGCAGTTTATAATGTTTGAAACTGTCCTTTGTTTTGCCTTTAACCAGTCATGTCTCCTGCTCCTCCCCTCCATCTTGGCTTGGGCTACCACCAGCATCCTGAAAGCTAAGGTTAAGGCCAAAAGCCAACAGATGGCAATTGATTTACATACATTCACTAAACTGAGTCTAATTACCTAACAAAACTGTGTCTATTTTGCCAAGGACCTGGCGGTACCCCCTCTCCAAGACCTCCCCCCAGAACTAGGTTTACAAGGATTTCTTCTATGAAACCTAGCAACGAAAATGGGGGCATGAACATCACTTGCAAACTCGCAGGAACTTTTCTCTGGACCAAAACCTTTCCAATCGATTAAATACTGAAACCTCCAATGACATCTCCTGCAATCCAAAATTACTCTGACCTCGAATTCTTCAGATTGCTCATCAATTACAACTGGACTAGGAGGAATGCCTAATCTAGTACCAGTGGCAAAGGGTTTCAATTGACTAATATGAAATGTTGGATTAGTCTTTAAATTAGTGGGCAATTTTAATCTAAAAGCTAATGGATTTATCGCCGTCTCCACCTCAAAAGCCCCACAAACTGAGGACTAAACTTATTTCTTCCCTTAATCCTCAAATGTTTAGTGGACAACCACACCTTATCACCAATATGAAAATCAGGACCAACTTTATGCTTTAAATCTGCAAATCGTTCATACTTCGCTTTATTCACACGTAGTGCCTCCACTGCCCTTTGCAAATTCTTCTTCATAGCCTGTAATCTAACCTCAACAGCTGGACCACTCACATCCTCAGGAACCTGTTCCCTGAGAAATCGAGGATGAAAACCTTGACTACAGAAGAACGGAGACATGGAAATAGAATCTTTCGTAGAATTATTGCAGGCAAACTCAGCAACCCAAATGAGATCCACCCAACTGTCTCCTGCCTGTAAGTAACACCTTAGATATTTTTCCAATTCCTGATGTACACATTTTACTGCCCATTGGTTTCAGGGCGATATCCCGATGTTAACCTCACGTCCACCCCCAAACTCTTACAGAAGGATTGCCAAAACATAGACACAAATTGGGACCCCCCCTATCAGAAATCACCTGACAAGGTAAACCATGCAATCGAACAATCTACTGGGAAAAACGTTGTGCCAACTTTTGTGCTGAAACTTCCCCTTTAATTGGAATAAAATGACCCTCCTTTGCAGTGGTCGAAGTGCACGAAAAGAAGTAGTGGAGCTATGTTCCCTGCCAGTCCCCACAAACCCCATCATCACACTGCCTCCCACACACAATACAAACCCCCAAACACATGCACCTGTTGTTTAAGGGGAACGTTCAGTATAGTGCACTGAAAGTGCAAGTCTCAACTTCTTCCTACACTGTTATTTTTAAACAAAACCATTCCGGAAGGGTTCTTTTTAAAATAAAAGTATAGGAGCTGTAAAACTTAATTTAAAAAAGTAAAGGAGCACCACTCCTAGCCGCTCCCGCCCACTTCGACCACTGCTCCTTTGTAAGTAAATCCACCACAACCAAAATTACAGAACAACCCTGATCTTTAGGGAGATCAACAATAAAATCCATGGAAATGGTATGCCAGGGACGAGGTGGAATGGGAAGAGGTTCTAGAAGAGCTAATGTTTTCACCGACTGAGACTTAGCTCGAGTACAAACCTCACAAGTCTTGACAAAATTCAAAATGTCCACCCTCGTAGTATCCCACCAGAAGTCTCTCCTGACTAATTCTAAAGTCTTTCTGGACCCCGGGTGACCAGATCGATTTGATTCATGACACTCTATTAAAACTTTTTCTTGAAGCTTCTCAGATGGTAAATACAATCTATTGTCCCAAAAAGGCAATCCTTCCTTGATCTTCCTGACTGGATTTTGTCGTCTTCACTCATCCATCTTGTCTGGAGTCATGTAATCTTGAATCTCCTTTACAGGACTCCCGTCATCAAAATTTCCAGCCACAATAAAACGTTCAGCAGGAATCAAAGGCTGTGGATTGACTTCCCTTTCTTGTTCACAACCAGGAAACTTTCGAGACAAAGCGTCCGCCTTCCCATTTAATCTTCTGGGTTTAAAAGTTACAACAAAATCATAATCGGCAAAGAATAAAGACCATCTTAGCTGTCTAGGTGTTAATGTCTTTGCTGATTTCAAAAATAGAAGATTGCGATGATCCGTTAGAACAGTAACCACATGTCTTGCTCCCTTTAGATAATGGTGCCATTCTTCAAAGGCTGACTTGATTGCCAATAGTTCATGATCCATAATTATATAGTTAACTTCAGCAAAAGAAAATGTCTTTGTAAAATAAGCAACCTGATCCATTTGCATCGTGGCTCCATGTCTTTGTGATAAAACAGCTCCCATGGCTACATTAGAATCATCTGCTTCAACAAAAAACGGCTTGGAAGGATCCGGATGAAGCAGAATTGGTCCAGAGGTAAACCGGTCCTTAAGACATTGAAACGCACTCTCAACCTCTGAACTCCAGAAAAATCTTTCTCCCTTCCTTAAAAGTTTCATAATAGGTGTAATAATCTGGGGAAAGCTATCAATAAATCTCCGATAGAAGTTGGCAAAGCCCAGTAACTCTGTACCTCTTTTACTTTAGATGGAGAAGGCCAATCCTTTACCACTTGAACCTTTTTAGAATCTATCTCAAGGCCCTTTGGAGAAATTATGAAACCAAGAAACTCCACCATCGTATTATGGAACTGGCTTTTTTCCAGCTTAGCAAACAAATGGTTCCCTCTTAACTTCTGAAGAACCAACTTAACATGAACTTGATTGTGTTCTAGATTTTGCAAGTAAATTAAAATGTCATCAATATAGACAACCACAAAGATTTCTAAAAATTCACGGAGAACTTTGTTAATAAAAAAACTGGAATAAAGCTGGGGCGTTACAGAGGCCGAAAGGCATCACCAAGTATTCAAACAAACCATATTGAGTCTTGAATGCAGACTTCCATTCATCACCTTCCTTCACTCGAACTAGAAGGTACGCTCCTCGAAGATCCAATTTAGAAACATTTATGCCCCCTGAATTTGGCTAACATGACAGATATTAGAGGAGGTGGATACCTATTCTTAATGGTAACCTTGTTGAGTGCCCTATAATCAAAACAAGTCCTGAGACTGCCCTCCTTCTTAGGTACAAAGAATAGGGAAGAAGCTACAGGGGATAGTGAATTTCTAATGAACCCCTTAGCAAGGTTCTCAGCCAACTACTCCTTTAAATAGACATTCTCCTTCTCAGTGAGAGCATAAACTCTGCTACATGGTAAATTGTCAACTGGCTCCAACTCAATTTTACAATCAAAAGAGCTATGTGGCGGAAGACCACCAGCTTCTACTTCATTGAAAACATCACAAAATTCCTTATAGCACTCGGGTAACTACCCCTCCACAGCCCCAATTATGTCCTCCCCCAAACTCTTAACTCAAGAATCCTCTGGAATCTGAAAGCCATCAAAAGGTTGCATCCTCAAACAAAAACCCTTACAAAAGTTGGAATTTAAATCTACAACTCGTCTACCCCAGTCAATCAAATGATTATGATTGGTGAGCCATGGCATACCCAGGATTATCTTTAGTTGAGGAGCATATATAATCTCAAAAATCAACTCCTCATATTGATTACCTGCCAACATCATAAACAAAGGTGACATCTCATGAGTGATGGGTCCAGAAATTAACTCTGAACCATCCACTGAATTAACCTGTTTTCTAAGAACCTTCCTCACCAAAGGAATTCTCAAACTCTTTGCCATCCCCCCAATCCATGAAATTACCTGTGGCCCCAGAATCAATTACCACCGGACCGCTACCTACCAATCTCTCTTAAAAAAACAAGGATACATTTATGGTTATATGAGGTACTGCTGCCTGAAGAGTATTGGCCACCTCATGTATCTTGTTTTCTGATGACGGAACTCTATTAGGGTTATGGGGACAATTCCCAAGGAAGTGGCCACTCCTTCCACAATAAAGACAGAGATTATTAGCCCGTCGTCTCTCTTTCTCTTCCTTCGACAATGGACCTCTTACCTTTCCAAAAACTTCCGAAGTCCTAAACTTAAAATCTTTATTTACAAACTCCAACCATGGCCTATCCATCTAACTATCATTCTTAAGATTAGGTTTAGCATCACCCAAACCCCTCCTATGCTCCAATCTCCTCTCATTCTGATGATACTCCAACTGCATCACCAAACTCATTAATGCCTCACAAGATGTTGGTCGATTTACAACCACTGATAAGACATCCTTTAGTTCCTCTCTCAAACCTCTATAAAACAATGAAGCCCTTTTCTCTTCTGGCCAATGACTATCTAGCACTAAAGTTTTAAACTGAGTTATGTAGCTAATTAAATCTCAGTTCTAGCAACTCTCCATCCACCTGAAAAGTCACCCTGCATTTATCAAATAACTTGCTAAATTCTTTTTTAAACAATTTAAAATTATGCAAAACCGGATCCTTTTGCCTTACTAACAACCTAGCCCAACTAGCTGCCTCCCCAGAAACTTAAGATAGCATAAAAGTTATTTTAGACGTATCGGAAGAAAACCCCTTCGGTCTACTTAGGAAGTATAGTTCACACTGGGTCGAAAAGGTTTGAAACTTTTGTGCCTCTCCAGTGCAACATTCGGGTGAAGCCAAAGGTACAGGCATAATCAAAGATTTAATACCCCCAACCGCTCCCTGAACTGACTCCATTCTTTGCTCAGATCATTCCTTCTCCAACACTGTGGGATCTAAACTAAGTTCCCCTCTTCCTCCAAAAAGCCTACCCTCAGTTATCTCCTGAAAATGGGGAACCTTGAGGATTAACTCCTCAACCTTCTTATTTAACAAAACGTTCTTATTAATAGAAACTCTCAGCTCATCCCTCAACTTCTGAATCAAGTTCCCCAACTGCTTAGTAACAGCTGAGCCTGTGACACCCCAGGGGGAAAGGGGAAGTGGAAAAAACAAAAAACTCAGACACTGGAAATGGAACTCCAGCCTTCTTCAAGCATCTGCATGGAAAATGTTTTATTACATGTTACTTTACTCAAATACTCACCACCCCCTTGTTTCTAGTCCCAAGTATTGAAATATGCTCATTACCTGAAAACTCCTCTGCATAGGCTAAGAGGAGAACTGATTGAAATCCTCACTTCTCATGACACTGTGACTAATCAAACTTTATGCCTTAAATGGTGGAACAAAGTTAGACTTGAGTGGAGTGAACCTCTCAGTCTCTTCCAAATTGATTCATAATAAACTAAGTTGAATCTGGCAGATTCTGGCTTCCCCTGACTGGGCAAGAGCAGTTTGTGGCATTTAGCTTTACTTGCACTTGGTAGTGGTCATGGTGGACTTGAGCAAGAAACAGAAACACATGTACAACTGTGTAGCAATTTCTCATAAGATCCTTCTGGCACCTGAAGATAGTGTCCAAGAGATCTACCAGTCTTTCTTTCAATTCTTTTTAAACTCTACCTCCAAATGGAGTTCATATACTAAGTCCAACAACTAAAAAAAAGTGTGCTTTTATGTTTGCTTTTGCAATGATTTAAACACGCTAGTATTTTTGCCTTCAAGATTGAAATTGGTTTGTCTATTCACTTTAAGAAAATTCTCTTTCACTTGCACTGTACCTTTAATTACTTTTGGGAGGTTCGTAATTTCAGGTACTCGTAACAAACAAAGAATTGTCTTATCTGTCACCCCGCTCTCCGTACTTCGAAAATGAATAACTAGCAAGCTGAGAGATTAAAACAAATTGATTCTGCCAACCGGCATGAAAACAACACGTACTGGAAAAAGTGGGGGAAAAAGTAACCGCTACGCTTACTGTGTTCTCTAATAGAGGATTCAGTAGGACACTCTGACCTCCTCACCTCAGGAGACACGTAGACATCAAAGGCTGGTCCGCGACTCGATCTCAGACACCTTCCTCGCTACAGCTGACTGCAATGCACTGCTGATCTTCCACGTGAAAGCGACAGCATCTGAACAAGGTAAGTAAACAATGTTAGAAAAAAGCAAACACTGCGATCCGCCTAGCTCCGAATGCTTGTAACCATGTGCCCAAAAAAGGTCGGTCAGATAAAAACATTTTTTGACAGAGTGTTACACCTAAAGAATAATTAGAGCTCTAATATAACGTGTTATTCCTTGAAGATCAAACAGGGAAAGTACTTTTCTTTGATCTGAATCAAAAGGGTGAAAAGACGATCCTCCTTTTCTTCATAGATGAATTCTTCTGACGTAACTTGACCTTAAATTCTTTTTTCAATGGTAAAAATGATTTCTTCAAGTCATCTAGGCCCAATTTGCAGGAGCTTGAATAAACGTGACTGGCTTTGTTGAAATCTCTAATGAAAGGCAGTTTAGAATGTTTGAAACTGTCCTTTGTTTTGCCTTTAACCAATCACGGCTCCTGCTCCTTCCCTCCATCTTGGCTTGGGCTACCACCAGCATCCTGAAAGCTAAGGTTAAGGCCAAAAGCAAACAGATAGCAATTGATTTACATAAATTCACTAAACTGAGTCTAATTACCTAACAAAACTGTGTCTATTTTGCCAAGGACCTGACAGAAACTCAAGAGCTAAATAAGCAGGACCTTCCAGGACTAAACTGGATGATGAAAGGCAGTTTAGAATGCCATCTGGTCCAACAGGTGAATATTTGGACCAATCAGAACTCTATCCTCACCTCCAAGTTGGATTGGTTTGCTTTCACTCTGTAATCAGAATAGTTAAGGCCCAAACCATTTAGACATTTCCAATTAACCAAATGAACACTCCTAGAAACAGCATCAAACCCACTCACAAATCCGGAGACTGAATCAGACCTGACAGTACCCCCTTCTTTACACCCTGACCTCAGGGTCAGGTTTACTAGGGAATTTTCAATTAAATGTCTTAATCAAAAGTGTCAATACTTGTAAAGCGATGAAAGTGTATTGACCCCCCTCTCCCGAACCAAAGAAGCCGAATAGATCGACCCTCCCACCGTGGTTGGCAGGGGCACCTGTTAGTAACGACACAGGTAACCACGTGGCAGCCAATGGGGGGAAGACGGAGTTAGGGAAAGGGGGTGGACAGACAAAGGTAAGGTGGGGAAGAGAAAACATACATATCTATACCTATAGTGCAATACATTACTACAAAACCTATACTCCTAATCCTAACCTTCGCACTTGATACTGGCTACTCATACAGAACACCTGCCTAAACACCTATTACCTGCATCCTCCACTTACATACCCACAAAGGAACATTGATTTCACATAACATGAAACATGAATCAGCAAGATACAAACGTTAAGCGTACATGGACTCCATTGCCTGACATGTGGTTCGCAACAAGCTGTATGGCACAAACAAAGGAAGTTCCCATGTATGAAGAAACAAGACACATGGCCCCATGGGCTAGCAATAGCAACAAAAGCAACAAACAGCATTTACATTTAGAAGGGCTTCTCTTGACAATTAACTGGAAATTAGCCACTTCTATCAGACATGTAAACTTGTCCTTGATACCCCGTGTTAACACCAGTCATAATATGCCCCTGTCTGCCGGATATCAATATTTGCCACAGGTATTACATCATACACCGTAAATGAGAGTTCCTAACACAACTTCTTGCTTTAGGGCACACAATGAGCCTAATAAGCACTGAACATGTAACCCTGTGTTCTCTTAGTTCATAGTTCAAAATATTAATGATCAATCATACTCGAGTATACACAAACATATCTCTGTGAACTCTGCCCCCAACGCCGTGAGGAAATATGAAGGCACTTATCTGTATGTCCGGGTGACTCGTGAGCTCACCCGGACTTCAGGAGATGACGCCATACACACACTTTGCACACCACTGCAGCCCAGCCCTAAATACAGCTTAGCATGGAAAGATGGGAACCTGCCTGGGTTGAAGCTGCTCACTGCCGCGTCCGCGTGTTGTGCTCAGCATTCTCCTTGTGTGCTCTCTCTGCTCCTTCCCGAACACTGTGACCACCGGCGGTTTAGTAAGCCCTCTCTAATGATTTACAGCTGGCTAGAGGCGCGAATTCCCTGCAACTACACACAGTCCCACGTACTACTGGGAAATGTAGTGCCACATCATTTCCTCCCAGAAATACGCTGCTTCTTGCCCCAAACCCAATTCCTGACAAAAAGTGGAGCATGCACATTTTCACTTACTTCCCAAGACCTGTCTTCTAGCCCAAAACCTTTCCAATCAATCAAGTATTGCAAAGAATCCCTAGATACCCTTGAATCAAGTATTTCCTTCACCTCACATGCCTCATCATCACTCTCTGTGTGAATTGGTTGAGGCGAAGCACCCAGTCCCGTAAAAAAACGGCTTAAGTTCACTAACATGGAAAGTTAGATGTATTCTCAAACTACTGGGTAATTTCAGTCTCACAGCCACTGGATTTATCACCTTTTGGATCTCATAGGGTCCCACAAACCTAGGGCTAAATTTGCTCCTTCCTTTCAACCTGAGAAATCTGGTAGACAACCAGACAAGATCTCCCACACCATATTTGGACTTTATTTTCTCTTTATATCAGCAAATCGTTGTTTATAATCTTTTTTACTTAATTGCAAAGCTTTGGTAACTCTCTCCAAACATTCCTTCATAAATAGCAACCTCTCCTCAACTGCTGGATTAGCAAATTCCTCCCCCAAATCATCTAGGAAAACGTGGGTCAAAACCTCTATTACAAAAGAAAGGAGACATTGATGTGGAGTCTTTTTTAGAGTTATTATAAGCAAACTCTCCCAGCCATAATAAATCCACCCATCTTTGACCTTCCTCCCAATAACACCATAAATATTTTTCCAATTCTTGATCGACTCTCTCAGCCTGCCCATTGGTCTCGGGATGGTAACCTGAAGATAATTGAATATCATTTCCCAACTGTTTACAAAAAGCTGTCCAGAATTTCGAAATAAACTGTGAGCCTCAATCTGAAACCACTTGACTAGGTAATCCAAGTAGACAAACTGCTTCCTGAAGAAATCAAAAATCAGTCATGGGCGCTCCTCTATGCGAATGAACACAGCAAAAATTACCTGTTCTTTGGGAAGGTACCCACTCTAGAGTCTGCAGCCACAATTTAGCTCACTGTGCCTTTCACAGATGGGAAATATCCATTTGCATATCAGTCTTTGCCCCACCCACATGGGCAGTCCAGCACTGAAATGCTAGGGCAATTCCCTTCTGAACAAGAGTACCAACAGCAACCCCATACACGTGTTTCAGCCTTGTTGGGCATCATCTGTGAGGTGGAGATTTGCCTCTCTAAGAACAGTGAGCAAGGGGTCCTTGTATGGATTCCCCTGGTCACTCGGGCTGAGACCCAAAGTTACTTAATATGCAAAACAAAGGGGGGAGGGTCCGGGAGTCTCTCCACCAGCACAAACACGGCCCATTGACCTGTTCTTGGGTGGATGGCCCCTGGGAGAGTCTCAACCAAGTCTTTAGATTCTGCCTGGAAAGAGCGGCAGTTTTACCATTCAATTTTCCTGGTCTGAATGTGGCGACGAAATTGAAGTCAGCAAAGAATAACAACCAGCGTAGTTGTCTTGGGGTTAACATCTTGGTGGATTTTAGGGAAAGGAGATTCATGTGATCAGTTAACACTGTCATTGTATGACAAGCTTCCATCAAATAATGAAGCCTCTCTTCAAATGCTAGCTTAACAGCTAACAACTCCCTGTCCATAATTGTGTAATTGCATTCTGCCACTGAAAATGTCCTAGAAAAATAAGCTACAGGATGTAGCTGACCAGTAACTTCATGAAGCTGAGATATAAAAGCACCCATTGCCAAATTTGATGCATCTGCTTCAATGAAAAATTGTTTAGCTGGATCTGGATGCAGTAAAATGGGTCCAGAAACACATTTTTCTTTAAGATTCTTGAAAGCTTCTTCCGCCGCCTCACTCCAAACAAACTTAACTCCTTTCTTTAAAAGTTTTGTGATCGGCGGAATGATTTGTGAAAAGCCCTCAATAAGACTCCTGTAAAAATGTGCGAACCACATGAAGCTTTGCACTTCCTTTACTCGAGTTGGAGATGGCCAGTCCCTAGCTGCTGGCACCTTCCTGTCATCCATTCCCAACCCCTTAGGTGAGATTACAAAACCCAAAAATTCAACTGTCTCTGTGTGAAATTGACTTTTTTCCAACTTGGCAAAAAGGTTATTTTCTCGCAATTTAGTTAAAACTGACCTAACATGATTTTGGTGTACTTCCAGACTCTGAGAAAAAAATTAAATGTCATCAATATATACTACAACAAAAACATCTAAATATTCTTTTAATACGTCATTGATAAAAAATTGAAAAGCAGCAGGAGCATTCCATAGTCTGAAAGGCATCACCTGGTATTCGAACAACCCAAATCTGGTCTTAAGGGCTGTCTTCCATTCGTCTCCTTGCTTGACACTCACCAGATGATAAGCCCCTCTCAAATATAATGTAGAAAAATTGTGGACCCTTGAATTTGATCCAACATTTCTGAAATTAGTGGTAGTGGATACCTATTTTTGACAGTCACCTTATTCAATGAATGATAGTCAATCCAAGTTCTTAATTTTCCGTCTTTCTTAAGAGGCAGTTTTGAGTTTCTTCTTAATACTCTGATTTTGTTTCTAACCAAGTTATTTCCTGTGTCAGTTTACTTCTATAATCATGAAATTCAAACTTTGTAGAACAGCCTTTCATAGGAATTTGTTAGGTTTTTGTTTTACTAACTTTCCATAGTGAATTGATCTCAAAAACCTTTGGAGTTAATCTTCAGTAAGTGTTCACTTCATAGAATGTTTTTGCCAAAATAGTTGCCCTTAAACTGTTTTGCGAATGTGTGAATGTCTTTGTGGTTCTGCGCATGCGTGGCTGTCTTCTTACCTCCTTTTCCAAACTGAAATTTGAGAAAACTAAAACCTTGCCCTAGGCGTATGTGCGCTTGCTTAACGCGTCTTCCTAACAGTAAAACAATAGGACGCTGTCCTTAGCGCCCAATTATTGTAACAGGAATGTGGCGAGGACACTGTAACTGCAGGCTTTGCGCATGCACACTAACGTAATGTCCGCGCTTGGTCAGGCTGAGCTCTGTCTCCCTTATCCCTCATGGACACTATTAATGTTACGGGAATACGAGAACACTACAACTACGGACCTCGCGCAAGCACACTAACGAAATGTCCGTGCTTGGCCAGGCTGAACACTGTCTCACTTCTCTCTCATGCACACTTCGCAATTTTCTGTCAAAGTGCTTACAATGTTTCCACAGGGTATTCACAACGAAGACCATGCAATACTTAAACCATGCCGCTAACGTTCATTCCACTCAGCGAAATAAGACAAAAAACAGTTGTACCCCTTTGAAGACTAACAGTTCGTGAGCGGTGACTCGTGTTCTCTTTCCAGAGTGAAGTCACTCCGTTTAACCAAGCACATAAATCCTCACTTGAGCTTCCAAAAGGGATTTCTCAAATTGAATTAGTTCTCTTGAAACAAACCCAACTAAATACCTAAACTAAACTTTTTTTCTCAAGATATTTCCCAAACAGTCACAGATTGCTTCCCTGAAGTGAGGACTCTTCAGATATATTTAAACAAACCCTGCGCTCCCACCAAGTAGTACAGGTTGTCTTGTCCCACGCAGTTGTAGATCAAAAATCTTCTTTGAAATTCACAAAATTAGTTACTTAAATACTAAGGCCTTGAAACTCAAGAGCTAAATAAACAGAACCTTCCTGGACTAAACTGTACGATGAAAGGCAGTTTAGAATGCCATCTGGTCCAACAGGTGACTATTTGGACCAATCAGAACTCTCTCCCTCGCCTCCATGTTGGATTGGTTTACTTTCACTCTGTAATAAGAATAGTTAAGGCACAAAACATTTAGACATTTCCAATTAACCAAATTAACACTCCTATAGACAGAATCAAACCCAGTCACACATCCAGAGACTGAATCAGACCTGACATCCTTTTCTGTCAAGGCATAAATGCGACTACAGGGAATGCGGGCTCCTGGCTCTAAGTCTATTTTACAATCATAGGGCCTCATTACACGTAGTGCGGTAAGGGTTTACCGGTACCGGTAAGGGCACCGGTACCGGTAAACCCTTACCGCCTTACTACGTGGTCCCTTTGCGGGACCCGACATTAATGGCTGGTCTAGACCAGCCGTTAAAGTTGGGACCCGCAAAGGGACCATGGTGCTAATTACGGTACCGCAATTTGCGGTACCGTAATTAGCGCCTTCCCCATTCCCATAGAGCCCTATGGGGCAAAAATGGGAATGGGGAAGGGCAATGGAGGAAGGCTAATAGCACCATGGTTTACCGCACTACGTGTAATGAGGCCCATAGTCTCGATAAGGAGGTAATTCATTGGCCCCCTTTTCACTGAAAACATCACTAAAATCCTGATATAATCCTGGTAATTCCCCAATGACTGCTCCTATAGTAAATACTATAGCACTTAAATCCACCAATCCTTCCACAACCTCTGAACAATTACTTGCACACCTCTCTTGGACTTTCTCCCAAAAAAAGTTCCGTACAAAATGTTGAATTCATTTCCACAACTCTCCTTCCCCAATCTATGCGAGGATTATGATGCATCAACTAGGGCATACCTAAAATTACCTTCAACTGTGGGGTGGGGTGTCAATTAATTCAAAAACAATTTCCTCTGAATGTCCACCTGTAATTTCCATTTCCAGTAAAATTGTTTCATGTGTAATCAAGCCTGAAGTAAGCTGGGACCCATCCACCGCTCTCACCTGCTCTGCCCTGTCCATCAAAACATATGGGACTTTCATTGCTTTGACTGCATTCCAGTCCATAATATTCCCAGTGGCACCGGAGTCTATCACCATGGCCCACTCCCCTTTAGTTCCCCTTTTACGAATAAGGATACGTTTAAGGTGATATGTGTTACAGCTGCCTGGATAGTATTGGCTACTTGCTGATTTTTGGAACTGTTGGTCAAAGAAGGGGTCTTGGGGCACCAAGGACAATTACCTACAAATGTCCTGACCTTCCGCAATACATGCATAAATTATTGGACCTCCTCCTTTCTTTCTTTTCCTTGGTTACAGGACCTCTAGGTTTACTGGCTCTTTCCAAATTCCCTGTTCTCAATTCTCCATTCACTGATACTGATTCTCCTCTTCCTCTGTCCACTCGAGAAAAAATTCTGGGCTCTACACTTCCCCATATACGCTCTGCCTTGCGCTCTCCCAAATGATAATCAATTTGCATCACTAAATCTATCAAGGCATTACAGGAAGTAGGTCTATGTACTATGGTAGCGAGAGCGTCCTTCAACTCCTCCCTCAGACAACGATAAAACAGCAATGCTTGTTTCTCCTCTGGCCAACTACTCTCCAATACTAGAGATTTGAATTGTTTTATATAAGTTACCAACTCCTTAGTTCCTTGTTTTAACTCATAATTCCACATCAACTTCTTGAGACAACTGCCGCCTATCAAACATCTTCTTAAATTCTAGCTTGAAGGCTGATAGATCCTTTAAGATCGAATGTCCTTGACCTACCAGCAACACCGACCAAGCTGCTGCCTCACCCGTAAAATAAAACAACATAAAAGCTATCTTGGTTGCACCTATACAGAAAGCCTCTGGCCTACAAAGAAAATGAAGCTCACATTGAGTCAGAAAAATTTGACACTTCTTTGCATCCTCTCCAAAACGTTCTGGTGGCACTAAAGGAATAGGACCTACCTGCGAATTCATACTCCCTCTATGTTACTCCTGAAACCCAGCTCCTTCTACCACATCTTCTCTGACTAGCACTGGAATCTCTCTGCTAGTACTCTCCATATCCCTAGTCTCCTGGGATAACTCCACCTCCCTCCAGAAAGGTTACCTTAGTATTCAATTCCTCAAAACGCACCTTGAAATCTTGATTCTCTCTCCTATCTACTCTCATTTCCTCTCTGTACTCTGAAAACATGTCCCTTATGGAACTTGCTAAGGCCTTTGTGGGATCCATCTCAGCTCAGGCGGAATTTCTAACGTGGGCCTTTCATCCTGTCAGGACTGGTTGCTGAAATCTGCAGGAGCTGATGCTGATCCCACAGACCTTCACCAGGAGTTCCCTGCTCAACCCTATGTGAACAGCTGAGTCGAGGAAGGAAAAGGGGTAGTGGAGAAAATAGTGAAGAATATAGTGGAGAAAATAATAAACGAGATACTGCAGACTCTCAACCTTCTGGTCCGCGTCAGGTATCTGTAGCAAAAACAAATACACCTGGTTGCTTCACACTGTGCAAAATCTACCCTCTGAAAATCCTACTGTAATTGTACAAACTATTACCTTCTTAACCTCTGCTAACTGCTCAGAGGCATGTTTTAGTCATATTATCTGTTCCGTTGAAATAGAAATGTCAATTGTTCACATTGGCTTAAGCAAACTTAAGCTATGGCACCTAAATAGAGTACTTCATATTATATCAAATAGTCCTGTTTCTATTTTCATGAAGAGCTCCCTAGAGTGCTGTTTGATTGTGGCAATCTACTTCATGTTATATCAAGTAGTCCTCTTTCTACTTTCATGAAGCACTTCTTAGAATGCTTTTTTCTTGTGGCAGTCTATATGGTTAAGACTGAGAACTTCAGGGAAATAACACATTGGGCCTCATTACGAGTCCGGCGGTAACCGCAGCAGTAAAACCGCCTGGTTACCGCCGGACTCGTATTACCATTCCGCCTCCGTGATTCCCGGAATTACCGGGGCATTACAACCCCGGTTTTCCGGGAATCACGGAGGCGGAATGGTGTTAATCACCATTCCCATCGAGTCCTATCGGACTCGATGGGAATGGGGATCATGGAAACACCGGCAGCATCTCGTAATGCTGCCGGTGTTTCCTCGTCCGCCTGCAGGCAGGCGGTGTTAAACCCGTCAGGTCAGACCTGGCGGGAACATCATCTCCCGCCTGCAGGAGTTGTGATCGCCCGGCATGGAAACAACGGTGGTGGCGGGTTTACCGCCACCGTTGTTTCCATACCGGGCGATTTGTAATAAGGCCCATTATCTCGCACCTTTGACTCAACACTGCATTTCGTTTTCCCTGTTACAAATGCTACCTTTGCTCTGACAGAGTTGCTTTCGATTGCACTCGAGTGCAGCATGAAAACGTTGGCTCCTTTCTTTACATCTATGCTGAGCCAACGTGTTACTGTGAGCCACACGCGTTAAAAGTAAACACTGTAGCTTATCTAAACCTTGTGCTGAAAGTCTTAAATTAAACACAAGTACTTTCACGTTCTCAAACTTATTTACATAACAGAAGGAATACAGTAAGCAGTTTTACAGTTCTGTGGCTAACTCTACTTCCTTTGCTGCTTGTTATATTTAACTATAGAACTGAGCTTTCTTCCCTTACAACTTTAAATAAAGCATTACTTAGCTTTGATGATTTTCACGCATTTTGTAGTCTTTACTTGAAATTCTCCCACCTGTAGTCTTCTAGGAAGCGACTCGCACAGCTCTGAAGTCTTCTTCTGTGATGATTTCTCTGGACTCTGGGTAGGCCTGAATAAAGGAAAACTATAAACACACAACCTGTCTCTGAAATTCTAGGGATGAAAGACATTTTTAGAACTCTGTGTACCAGCCAAGTCCTCCAGCCATTGTTCTCCCAGCCAATCAGATAGACCCAGCATTCCTCCATCTTAGTTTGGGAAGCCTTCAATGTTTAGACTTAAAGAAACACCCTCCAATCCTATGAACTACTACAGACCTACTCCTACTACCAGCCCTGACAATATGAGGGAGATGACTCCTGCTAAACTTTTCATGGTTAGCAGCTTAAGAGTGGCTACTGGGACAAGGTGGATGACTCTGCTGATGCAATCTTCAATACTTCCCAAACCCTTACCTGATCTACCCTGGCCCCCATTACCTTCTTGCTTGAGCAACCACGTTGCGGCTTCTTTCTAAGGTCTTGGTTTGGCCCCTCTGCTTGGCCATTCCTTCTCCGCTCCCCCCACTATCCTGCAGGGTCCTTGGTCACCGAAGGGTCCACCTCAGCGAGGACATGGCACTGATGACCTCCTTCCAGCTGCTGGTTGCCTCGACACTCCTCCCTTCTCTAGAGTGCCCAACCTGGATTCAGTGTCCTCTCCGTCAAGGACCAACCTCTGCAGCTTACTTCTCCACTCCTAGGTTTGAACTTCCAGGTGTTTCCTGCATTCACACCAACGTCTCTTCTTCTGTAGACCTTTCTCTCTTTATATTCTGAAGCTGATCCCTCCCCAGAAGACTGTCTGTGAAATTCTTTCTCTGATTTCCATGGGGTGACCTTAATGTCTCTGTGGATCTTCCTCTTCTCAGTACTGTTTAGCTTTGACAAGGGAGTAATAAGCATCACTCCTTCGATCTTCTTCTTCTCAGTACTTGGAGAAAATGTATGCAAATATCCTAGTATTTTCCTGCTCATGGTTTGGTCAGTCTCTGAGTACAAGTGGGAGTACTACAATACATAACAGTAGTACTCTCAGGTTGGTTATCTGGGATTTGTGCAGATCCCAAGGTCTCAAGGACATACAGGTTAGGGAGTTCCATCATGGAATAGAGTCCTCATCCCCATGAGGGAAATAACCTCCTGTGAGGTCCTCCTGCTTTTTAACAACCTTCTGGAGAATATCGAATAGTGGCCTAACCTCCCTAGCCTCACAAGGATGGGTTCCCCCATGGGGAGAAGTGATGTTATCCCATGATTCATCACTGCCCGCAGCACCCTTTTAATTCATTAGTGTTGTGTAATAAAGATTCATCAGTCTTATAGTAGGGTCTCTGAGCAGTCTGTTGATCTCCTGGCCGTGAGAGTGACTTGTAACCTGCTAAATTGCAAGATGTGGAAAAACACTTCAATGCACCAAGAGGGATTGAGGGGAACAGGATAGGAGAGTCAAGGTGATCGAGGGAAAGAGGAGCAGTTTGAGGAGAGAGATGAATTATTCTTTCAATGTTGAGTTATATGGCACCGTCGGGCAGCATAGAAGAAAGTGAATGCGTCACCATTTGGCTCAAGTTGGGAAATTAAGTTTCTTTCCTTAGATTTCAATGAAAGCCTTTTGCCGAGCATGAGTTTAACATTTTTTCTGAAGGTGAGGTGGCCATCTTGCAGGATAAGGTCTTGTAGAAGGTTCTTTCATAATGTGGGTCTGAGGACAGCCACTTGTCTTTCAACAAATGGCACTTTTGTATTTGTTATTCTTCTAGAAGTAGTTGACCTAAGCTGTCCAGTCAGCATGTGGTGCTTTGCTAACTCCGATATGTAGTGGGGGCCCTTCTTCTCATAATCCCATGGAGTGATACAAGTTTAACGTTTGCTCTTTGTAGACATCCTGGAGGATAGATTCAGACATTTCTTTCAGGTTTTGGGCTCATGCATGCTGCCCATTTCTGAACTAGTTAAAGGTGTATTATAGATTTTTTTGCCAAGCATCAATATGTTACAATAGTCCATTTGTACAATCACAAGAGCCCTCACTCTTTCTAGCTTCTTCTTAAATTCCAGTAGCAGTTCGATTTACTTCTGAATGTGGAGTTGGTGGTGCGCGTTTCAAGTGATTGCATTTATCTGGGGTTAGAAAGACAGATTAGTGTTAAATATCACACGTAGGTTCTTAGCCTCGAGAACAGGTTTGGGTGATGGGTCCATGAAGCATGCCAGTCAGAGTGGTTGGAAGATTTTCACTTATACTGAAAAACATAATTTAATTTTGTAAACCATTTAGGGGTTGGTTATCGAGTCATTTTCTACCCCTGAAGCTAGAAGGCTTGTGTGAGCATTGAACAAACGAAAGCGAGATAGCCAGGGGGATAGGCACCCGCCTTGAGGAACACTGCAAGGTGCTGTTAGTGGGGAAAAAAGGAAGTGACCTAGTGCTGTCTGGATGGAATGATTTTATTTATTTGAGTGCTGCCCCCTTCAGACCTACGACATGATGAAAGAGGGAGAGTAGAATTTTGTGGTTGGCCGTTGCTCATGTGTCATATATGTAAGAGGGGTAAGACTGCTGAAATGAAGTAATTTTGTGGTTGTGCGCGGTTGCGGTATTTACTGCTATACCTAAAATCTGTCATCATACATGTATCCATTGGTTCTATGAAGGTTTGCTGATTTTCTTATTTTGCTGGTTTACACCTTTGCTGAATTTTGTTTTACCGATTTTACAGCAAAATGTGGAAGGGGACCCCTACACTCTCCTTACATCCCCAAACCCTGTTCTAGTCACCTTACCCCAACTTACCATCTGCAGTTTTCAGCCAGAAAAAGTGGTAAAATAAGTCAGTAAAAAGTTATTTGGCCAACATGTTGGTCGTTATAAGTGGGGTGTACCATCCCCATTGCACCAAAGCGCTGATTCTCAGCAAGATTCTATTTTCTGTTGATCATGCTCCATGCTTACATTCCTTTATCATGCATGACAGACTCTATGGGAACATATGGCTAACACAGAATGCTACAGGCTCTCTGACATACCCTAGTCATTAATGTATCTGTATGGGCCAAACACACCCAAAGCTCTTTCGAGGTGTTGTCTTAATCTACCTACACTTGAACTGATTTCTAAATGGTAGAAGCTTCTCCAACACACCATCTCCGCTACAGCCTAGCCAATACTGATTACCTGGCCAGCAGCTCCACAACCCATATATTCACTTTGACTATCAATCACGTTGTTAATTGAACATTTGGACCAACATGGTACTCAACGCTTGACTCTGCTGTTAGCACAGCAGACAAGCCGTAATGCCTTTAGCCAGTGGCAACGCATACTGACAGTTCTCTGATTTAGGAGCAATAGCGCACTGTCAGTACTTCTACTGAAATGCTAGGCCGGCAGTAAAACAACTTCTCACCAAACTTATTAGCATCGAACCAAATAAGCCGGTGGACTCGAACTATTAACCTTATACATCACAATAATGTTTTTCTTTCAGACTGCACACATTTTCCAAAATATACTACCACACTCACGAGCAGAAATTGACCATGGCCATTTATGTTGGTTGCTTGATCGCCTTTGAAATTCTTCCATGTATACATTATAGACTAAGATCTATTTTCATCTCTTTTAGATTATCAATGCAGTTAAGGAAATGAAGGAGGGAGAAGCGGTACAAAAAATCACCAGGAAAAAGAAAGAATGCATTGTCCAGTAGAGGGACTGGCCAGGAACTAAAACAACTCTAAATACTGACTGGATTGCACAATGGAGCAGATTCTTTTCATGAAAGATTTTGTCAAAATTTCGAGAAAATCTAGAGAAAAATAAGAAACTGTTTCCTGGAAATGCAGTATTGGGATGTATTTCATGTTGAATTGTTATAAAAAGAAATCCATCAAATTATTTGGTCTTTCTTTTTGCTATTGCTTTGTAGTTTAATCTAATACATTCACTTGTAGTCTTTTTTAATTGTTTTTGGTTGTATGCCAGACATGCAAATTGCACTTTTTCATGACTCCCTGAAAAATGTGCAAAATAGCCGATCTTCTGTTTTACACCCTTTTTTGTTTTTTCTTAATGGGGTGATTCAACCTCCATACCCCTTGCCCTTCTTTTTCTTTTTTCTTTTATTTTACTTACCATTCCATGACAACCTCATTTGTCTATGGTGTGAGGAATGGCAGCTATTTGGCCCTTATCCGCAAAGGTGGAGACTCCCCCTGTGAGGCTAGGGAGATGAGCCCACACTGCAAGACCCTCATTAGGGCTTGAGACAAGTGGGACTTCACTGTGAGAGACTCACCCTTCGGGGACAAGGATTCCCATTCCTGTAAGGAACTCCCAAAGTCAACTACCATAGTCACATATATGGGACTATCTTTTATGAATAGTAGTGTGGCAACTTTGTTTGGCTGAAGACAATGTGAAAATAAACATATGTGGAAAAAGAAAGAAAGATGTGTATTTAACCAGGAGGAGTCCGAGCAGAAGGAGAGAAGGAGACTGCGATGCGAAGGGAAGCCGCCTGGCATCTTCACGCTGTATGAAGGTTGAGTCAGTGCAGGTTGCAGAGTCCAGAACTTTAGAAGAGCCATAAAAACACAGTTTGAAACGCTATAGCCCCGGTGTATGCAACCGCAAAGGTCAGCAGCACAAGAAGGAACAGAAGGAAGAAATACCTGGTAGTGGCACGACCATGTTTGCAGACTGGGGGGCAAGACACCGAAAGAACAGCACAGCGATTACCGAGACGGGAAGCCTAACCGGCTTCGATCGCCAGTGTCTGGCAAAGGCAGACACCTGGCGAGGACCGAGAACAGGAATCGGAGCAGCAAGAAGGGCGAGAAGCAGTGCCCGACTGAGAGCCGAGCCCTGCAACCTTTTCCCGCACGAAAGGTACCGGGGAATCAGGAATAATGGGAGGCCGCAGGGGAATCATTATATGAAAAATATAACAAAAATATAGATTTGAATGATTGGAAGTGTAAAAACCGGAGAAAGCAAATTGGGAACAACCCGGTCGGGAAAGACCGGTGTCACTTGAAGAGAAACTCATCCCAAACCAGAGGGTGAGATGTCATTGAAGAAAGCAGTTTTCAAGAGAACTGAGCAATATATAAAAGGTAGATTTAACCAACCCAGGTGTGGAGCCAGCATAGACTGGGAATTAAAACTCTGGTAGGAAGTGAAACCACCCTATATCTGCAGAGTTGAAGGCTGGAGAAAGTACAACCCAGAAACACATAACGAGAAAGGTAAGATAAAGCTCACCAATTAACAAGATAAAAGAGCAGACAGCATCAGAAAATACATCCTTGGCAAAGAAAGCCTAACAGGGAAACGAAGCAAATTTAGTTTAGGGAAGCCAGAGCAAACAGACTGGGAAGAACATATATGTGATGACAAGAGTGTGAGGACATACTGGAAGGAAAAGTGCTCCAAAGATAGGGCCATAGAAAGCATGAGATGCAAGAGTAAGTTTTAAGAACTATAAGAGTTCATAAGAGAGACTATAAAATGATATGATATGGCATTTATTGCACCTATACACAAGTGTTTCAAGGTGCGACGAGGAAAGGGAAGGGGAACAGAGGGAAGACAGAGACAACGTTCATACTAGGCCAGGTGACATTGAGATTGCACAAGTGCAGGGGAGGGGGAAGGGGAAAAGTGCATAGGATAAGCAGTAAGATAAATAAGACACTAAATAAATAAAAGTGCGGCCAGCTGGTGGCAAGTGCAAGGGTAAGTGCAGACATCAGTTGTCAAGTGCTGGTAAGGGGCTGTAGGGATACCGAAACAGTCCCTGAGTAAAAGGTTTGCCAGGTAGGCAGTACTGGTGTGGAACTGGTGGTGTGGGGACCTGGACCCGAGATCAGAGAGTAGCCAGGTAACCAGTGCAGTTTCAGGTTCAGCCAGGAGATCAGCAGGGAAGAGGAGGAGACAAAGCAGAAGCAAAGAGGATTATCTTGAGGTGCTTCCGGAACCAGAGATGGTTCTCCCCAAGTTTCAGAGAGGCAGGAAGGCTGTTCCAGAGGGAGGCTCCAGCCAAAGAAATGTATCTACCACCAACTCGTTGCTCGGAGAAGCGTCTAACCCTGAGGGAGTTGGAAGAGGACGATCAAAGGGCTCGAGAAGGAAGATATTTAGGAAGAGATAGTTGAAGGTCTTTAGGCCCCAGACCCCAGAAGGTGTTGTGGACAATGCAGAGGGTTTTGAATTTAATCCTCGCCACCACAGGGAGCCAGTGCAGAGATTTCTGTCCTGGGGAAATATGATCCCTGGGCCAGAGGCCAAGAACAAGTCTTGCAGTCCTGTTTTGGATGAGTTGCAGCGGACGGAGAGTAGAGGCAGGCAGATTTAGAAAGAGGCTGTTGCAGTAGTCAAGCCTAGAGAGAACCAGAGCTCCAGAGACAGTGGGCCTCATTACGAGTTCGGCGGTAGCCGTGCCTGCATTAGAGGCACGGCTACCGCCGAACTCGCATCCGGTACCGCCACCCGCGAATGGGCACTTACCGGCCCATTATGAGCGCTGAAACAAGACTGATGGTCGTGGGGACAACCAACAGATTCAGTGTGCAGATTAAGCTGGGAGATGGCCAGCTTTTCCAGGAGTTTGCCCAGGAAAGGAGTGATGGAGATAGGGCAATAGTTAGCCGGGCAGGAAGGGTCAGTAGAGGTTTTCTTAAGAAGAGGGTGCACAAGGGAGTGCTTCAGGGGGGAAGGTAAGTCTCCAGTGGCAAAGGAGAGGGTGCAGAAGTCAGCCAGAGCAGGAGCCAGGGAGTCAATGTGGTCCTTGATGGTTTTTGAGGAACAGGGGTGCACCTGTTTTGACGAGACTTTCATAGATCGGACTTGTCGAGAAACCTTGGCAGGAAAGAACAGCGGAAATGCAGAGAAAGAGGGAGGAGAGGTGGCTGAAGAAGGGCCAGAGGAAGAGCAGGGAGGGGGAGAGGAGGAGCGAGAGAACAGGATGTCCTGAGTTCTTGAGATGAAATGAGATGCCAGGGCCGTGTAGAGGGCCTGGGAGGGGACAGGAGATGTAGAGACTGCAGCAGTTGTTAGATGCTGCAGAGACCCAGGCTTGGATGTGGGCTCTCTTCTTGGTGCGGACAGAGAGCCGGTATTGCCTTTGGAGTAGAGGGCAGGCCAGTTTGTCAGAGGATAGGATGTACTTGCAGTTGCGTTTAAGGGTGACGAGGTCTGAGTTGTACCACGAGTTGCACTTGGCTTTGGGCTTCAAGCGGATCCTCTTGACAGGGCAAGAACATCGAGAACATGAGATATAGCAGAGTGGAGCATAGAAAGGGTTGTATCAGGGTGTGAGTCAGCCAATGGAGGAAGGGCGGTGGAGAAAGTGGTGGCAAAAGCCTCAACTGACACATGCTTCATGCGTCGGATAACCGAGAAGGTAGGGGCAGTGCTGGAGTATGCTTGTCCTGAGTGGGAGAGAGTGTGAGCTAGGAGGAAAGGAGAAAGTGATCACTCCAGGTGAGAGGAGTGGTGAGAGGGATTGAAAGAGGAAGGTCTGAGGATATCAGACCATCCAGAGTGTGCTCTACAGAGTGAGTTGGGCCAGAAGGGAGAATAGAGAGTGACAGAGTCGCAGAGGTTGCGAAAAAGTACAGTGGAAGGACAGGAAGCATCCAGGTGGATCTTAAAGTCTCCAAGAAGGAGGAGTTGAGTGGTCGAGACCAGAGGGAAGAGGAGAGGTCCACCACTCAGAAAGGAAGGAGGAGATCTGACCAGGTGGCCTATAGATGGTAGCCACAGTAAGGGAATGGCCAGGAGAGAGCGAGAGCCTGTAGACAAGGCATTCGAAAGATGGGTAGACCTCCGTAGGAATGACAGAGGCAGGAATCCACTCAGGGAAGAACAGGGCTACACCCCCTCTGGGACGGTTGGATCTGGGCACGGAGAGGATCTTGTAGCCATCAGGGAGTAGAGTGTCAAAGCTTGTGACAGAGCTGGCCGTGAACCATGTCTCGGTGAGAACGAGGACATTGAGGTCAAGTTCCTCCAGGAGGCGGCAGATGTCAGAGGAGTGTTTTGACAGCTGAGCGAAAGTTTAGTGTGGCAATATGGAGAAGGTTGCCATCCTTGAAAGACTTCCGAGGAGGGGTACAAATCAGAGGTACGCCCTGCGGAGGTGTAGAATAAGCCAGAGGGGAGGCAGAAGAGGAAGGAGGAGAGGACAAGGTAGCCAAGGAGGAGACCACAGTGGGAGGCAAAGAAGCCATGGAGGTAAGAGGGGACAGCAGGACAAGAAAGGAAATTTATGAGGTGCAGGAAGCGTCTATCAAACAGGAGAAGGTTGGCTTGAGGGGCTTGGACCAAAACGGTGCCATTCAGGTAAACATTAATGATGACCTTAGAGAAATGGAAGCAGACCAGGAGGGCCTCCCACGAGGTGCCACCACTAATGAGAGAAGAAGAGAAAGGAGAGAGCACAGAGACCATATGTAGAGTCCATAGGTCTGGCAAGGGAACGGCAAAGAGGATGTCAGTGAGGGTTTGCCTGGAGGAAGAACTGGTATAGGTATCAGAGATAGGTAGGCCTGAGTTGGAGACCAGGATGTCCTTTTTAAACTAGATAGTCGATAGAGAAGCAGTTAGAAAAGTTAGGAGAGACAGAGAGCACCATAGAGTAGGTGGGCAGAGGAGACAATAGGAAGGGTGTGGGAGGGGACGGGGAGTCTGCTATTTGGCCAGGTTATCAGGCTAGAGTGGAGGCTTTATTCCTGACCCGGGCCACTCCTACCTTACTCAGTCCCTGCTGGTTGATGGCTGGCCACTGGCTTCCCCTGCTGACACCTGCGGACACTTGCTGGAGCCGACTCTGTAGGAGCCGCCCGTTGCCTATGGGCCCTTCGTCGCAAGGGCTGCCGGGCAGAGGGCTGCCCCAGTTAGGTCAGTAAAGACTGGTGGGAACACCAGTCAGGGTGGTGGGCGGGCTGGGATGAGGGCCCGGGGAAGTGGAAGAGGGGAGGGAGAAGGACAAAACAACGGGCGAACAGTGGACAGGCAATGCAATTTAAAAGTGAACAAATCGCTTGAGGCAGTCCCGATCAAGCTGAGATTATGCTAAGAATTCTATGAGCCAAAGAAAACCTGTATATAAAAAGACTATCCAAGAAGAAGAGAAGACCAAGGGAAGAAGAGACATTCTCTTGGCCTATTTACTTTAGTTATGTTTAGTTGTAGGGTCAGATAGTTAGTTTGGATGGAGGACTTATTTACTTTGGACTTCCTGACATCTGGCGAGCCAGATAGACAGGGTGTTCCCTTTAGTAAGAGGGAGGGAGAGGCATCATTCTTATAATGCTTATTAAAGAGAGTACAGATGCTCGGCCCGGAGGGCTGCTTTATCGCAGTCAAATGCCTTATCTTTGGCCAACTTTATTCCCTCATCTCAGTTTACACCCCCAGCGACAACCAGGAGGGGTTCTATGGTGACTTAGGGGAAGCTCTCCTCCCATTCATCGAGGGGCAAGTCATCATTGGAGGTGACTTCAACGGAGTCCCCGACCCACTCATGTATAGGTCACATCCCCGTCCCCAATGACTTAAGGCTGGCAAAGAGCCTTCTTAACCTCTTTCAAACCGTAGAGGTTGTGGATACCTGGAAGGTAATCTACCCTAATGAGAAAGACTTCTCATTCTACTCATACGTGCATAGAACTTTCTCCAGGATCGACCTTCTGCTGGCCTCCCCCCTATCCTAGCCTTCAAAAACAATGTCACCATTGGCCCCAGGGTCCTCTCCAATCACGCTCCTATCACGTTGACTCTTCGAGCACATGACCCCGATCCCCCTCCCCGCCGCCAATGGAACTTGTATGACCCCATCCTAAATGATATGTCAATAAGGGACTCCATAGCTAAGTCCATTAAAACAAATTAATGGAAAACCGGAACGAGAACACGTCCCCAGCTAACACCTGCAATGCTATGAAGGCTGTGGTGAGAGGGGAACTGATCGCTCAAGGTGCGGCCTTTCACACATGCAGGCGTGAAGCCCGCACAGCCCTGGAGAGCGAGATCCTCAAAGCCGAGGCGCCACATAAGCTGAATGGTTGGTCTCCGAAATCCTATCGGGCTCTGCAGATGGCATGAAAGAGGTTGGAGGAACACTATGCTGAGGCCACGGCGCACCTGCTAACCAAAACTAAACAGTGGTACTACGCCAAAAGCAACAAAGCAAATAAATTGTTGGTGGACAAGCTCGCCAAAGCCAAGAATAGAAATACTATCCTGGGCCTTCCGCGACCCTCGTGGCACGGTCCAATTCGCAGAGCAGGACAAACTACGACTGGTGGTGGCCCACCTCTCAGAGATAATTGTGATGCTGGAAATGCATCGGAGGGACAGGGCCTCTGTATCCTTGTCCTTTACTGCCTTTTATCGTGTGTTCTGTCGTAATTTCCGTGCAGGAGTTCATGTGGGACTCCTGGCGGTGCAGCTCTTTCTTTTGGTTTTGGTGGACAGACCCATGGGATACCCTTATGGCACCCATGGGTGGGGGTACAACCCTGTGCCCCAGTGTATGTTTTTGGGCACCTGTGTGTGGCCCACAGAGCAGGGTACGGCTGGTGGCAGCTCTGTGCTGAATTGACTGGTGCCCTGAGCGTCCTCCATTTTGGGATGCCCATGCCCTGTCATTGGAATCGGTAGATTCCTGATGGAGACAAGATGGCCCCGTGGCCTCTTGCCTTGCATCACCTGTTACCTTGATCTTCCCGAAGTCCCTGGAAGCCCTGACTCTGTCCCTTCCCCCCTGACTGGCTGTTGTGTGGAAGTTCCATATATGGTAGTGTGGGGAAGTGCCGACCCGACTGGCTGGAGCCTTCCCAACGACTGTATGTTGTGGGTGCGCCCTGTGGGTTGGGCCTGGGTGAATTTAGTGTGTGACGAATACGTATTCTGTGTTGTGGATGTCTAGTATCTGGTGTTTGACACAATGACTGAGACAGCCCTGCCCGAAACTGGTATGAATGCAGTGTGGAGTGTTGAATGGCTGGGTACTTGTCCCAATACACATACCTTGTGAGTGTCTGGAGAGAAATGGATGGCCTGAATGCACTATGCACCTGATTGGCTGCCTGCCTGCATGAATGCCCTTCTGACCGATTGGTTGCCTGAGTGTGACCCAGCAGAATGAATGGGAGATCAACTAGTATATCTGGGGGCCTCTCACTGTTGGAATTCGTGTTCAGAAGCTGAAGTCCACTAAGACTAGTAACTGGAGTAAACCTGAAGCTTAAACCTTGAAGCCCTGATGGAAGAGAAGAATTGCTGTGGCCCTTCTTCATCAATCTGAAAGCGGCTTTGCCTCCAAGGACTGACCCAGAGAGGACCTGGTAAGGCGCCCTTTTCCCGAGCTATGAGGGACCATCGTGCACCAGCTGATCTTTGCCAAAGCTCCCTGGTAGACAGACCTACGACAGGCTGCCGACCAGAGACGGGGACTGCCGCGGAATCCCAAAGAGAAGTGCCCGGACTGTTGTCCGCCACTGTCGCCAACCGCCGTCGCCGACTGGAGCCGCAGTAGTCTCCCGTTGCCTGAGAACTTTTGATTCCCGGACGTGCTCGTCCGCAATGCCGCCCGCCTTATCCCGCCGGAGAAGGCCAGGCTGTCGACGCGCCGAGGAGCATCCGCCAGTGGGTTTCCCGCCACCCAAAGACCACAGAGCCGCTGATGACTCAACATCCTTGCTGGGCCACAGTTCTTCAAACTATTTGCGGTCCTGAACTATCGACACCGAGGTGTCCCGCATGCCTCTTCCTTGCAGGACGTTTACGCTTCCCCGTCCACGAGCACCACTAGGAAAGAAGCTGCCACTTCACTGTCGTAGCTCACCTGTTCTCCGTTGGACGTTCGACGACCCGTGACTCCTGCCTTAAAGGAAGGGCACTCAAAAAGGGCTGTCGATTCCCCGACGAGGAACGCTACAACGCCAGGTACTTTGGGGTTGCAGAACTATAGAAAAGTCTCTTGTGAACAATACATGGACTGGGACTTGTGATATATCTTTATTCTACAGGTTGCCCAGGTGGGGAGGATCTCCACACAGAACTGTGTCTAGGTATCGGGACCAGTATTCTGCCAATTGTTCTAACCAACTGCTTTCCACTTATATCTATTGTTGGTTTCCTTTACAAACTGATTTGGGTCACATTTAACCGTACAGTTTGATGCACTTTAAAGCGATCTAATAGTAATTGTGGTACCACGCAGAACTGTATATTTGTCATTATAGATAACTGAGTACAAAATTAGTTATTGTGATATTGTACATAACCTTGAATATTAATTATATAAAAACTGTGTTTTAACTAATACAGTGTGCAGACTTTCCTTTGGAGTGCTTGGGGACTACACTGTACTTAAGAGCCAGCCCGCATCACCTACTGAGAAGCTAGGCCTTGATTGCTCGACCACGTACCAATAATAGAGAATCTTGGCTGGGGTCCTCTGTGCCTCTCCATTGCCATATAGAGAGCAGAAGTACAGACACCCCCCTCCAGTCTTCACAATAAGGACGGCATCTCCAAGGAACCATACAGAACAACGGGACTACCTGCAGGGCGCTGCCCTCCCTCACCTCAAGGCCTCTGCAAGGGAAAGTCTCAACGCTCCCATCTTAGGTGAGGAAGTCGACACGGTTATTAAGCTTCCTCAAACCCAGAGCCACGGGCGCAGATGGGTATTCCACTCGATTCTATAAAATCTTCTGCCCCCAGCTGGTGGCCCCCTTGACACTCCTCTTTAACCCTTTTGCTACCACAGGAAGCATCACCCCCTCTATGCAGGAGTCAATCATGGTGCTCACCCTTAAGCCCGGGAAATACCCCAGGGACAACAGCTCATATAGGCCCATTTCCTTACTAAACCTCAATTCCAGTATATACTGTAAGATCCTGGCAAATCGATTGGCATCCGTTCTCCCCGACATCACAGACCCAGACCAGACATGTTTCATAATCCATAGGTCAACAAAAGACAATATTCACAGAGCCCTGAATTTAATAGATGTTGCTAACCAGGAATCGCAGCAGCTCCCTCTATTGGCCCTAGATGCAACCAAATCCTTTGATAGAGTGGACTGGTCTTTCCTGTGCCTCTCCCTTGAAGCTTTCCACTTTGGCCCAACATTCCAAAAACTGGTGCTAGCCAATTACCAGTCCCCCAAGTCTCTCCTGAGAGTTAACGGCCTTCTATCTGACCCAACCCCCTCTCTCTTGTGGAACTAGGCAAGTGAGCCCCATCCCCCTTCTGTTTGCCCTAGCCATGGAGCCCTTGGCCCAACACATCCGCCTTAACCAATGGATTAAAGGCCCCCAAGTAGGCCCCTCTCAGCACAAGATTGCCCTTTATATTGATGATGTGCTACTAACCATCACTGAAGTCTCTGCCTCAATGAAGCCAGCCCTGGCCGAGATTCATAGGTTTGGGAGAGTAGCAGGTTTCGCCATCAACTTCGAGAAATCTGTGGCCCTGGGGATGGGGCTAGGCCCAGGGGAAAGAGAATCCCTAGAGAAGCAATGCCCAATACAATGGAGTGTCAAAACTATTCCTTACCTTGGGGTGCAGATTCCGGTCCGTCCAGCAGACATTTCTCAGGCAAACTTTCCCCCCTCTTTAAAGATCTGGAAAAAGATCTTAACTGCTGGCTCTCGCAGGAGATCTTGCTCATGGCCTGCAAGATGAATTTCATACCACAGTTCCATTATGCCTGCTCATCTTTGCCCATCTCAAACCCTCTCCCGCCACTGCGGCGTCTTCAAAGGAAGATGATCATGTTCATCTGGAGGGGAAAGAAGTTGCTAATTCCTCAGAAAACCATCATGGGCAGTCCAGACTAGGTGGACTGGGGGTCCCCGACCTCCGCAGGTATCAGATAGCAGCACAGCTAGTTCACATTCAGGCATGTGTGATTACCTCAGGGCGCCTGAAATGGGTGGAGATTGAACAATCCCGACTTCCTCTCCCTCTTCGCTTTCTCCCTTTGTCCCCACCCCCCTTTGCGCTAAACCTGGCTGAAAATGTACTCCACTAAACACTTGGTGAAGGCTTGGGACTGGGCCCTGAAACATAGGGGCATCCTCTCCAATATTCCACAACCCAGCCTTATCTATTCACAACTTTGGCACTGGTTTTCCTATCCCCTGACACGAGCGGCAGCGACTCGAGCCCCTGCCCCTCGGGAACTCGCAGTGAAAGACCTGCCAGCCCAAGGGAAGATCTCTGCCCTCTATGAATTACTGCAAGACAACCCCCTCGCCGCCAAGGCCTCCTACATGTCACAATGGGAAGCAGACCTAGGGCACACGATAGAGGACCAGACCTGGGTAGATATCTGGTCGAAGACTCGCTCGTCCTCTCTCTGCATCACCAACTGGGAGTGTGCCCACAAGCTGCTCCTATGATGCTACTACCCCCCACTCCGCTTACCCCACTTTCATCATGCATCGGATCCCCGATGTTGGCGTCGCTGTGGACTCCCAGGGTCCTATTTCCACATGTGGTGGACGTGTCCAAAGGTCAGAGAGTTCTGGTCCCAGTGCCTAGCCATAATAAAAGACATTACTCAAGTGGCAATCGCTTTGGTTCCTGAAACTATCCTTCTAGGTGCCCTGGTCCCTTGCTCTTATCCGAAAACTGGCAGGAGGGCAGCCCTCATAACTCAACTTTTGCTGCCAGCAAAGATTACTGTCACCCGCACTTGGAAGTCTGCAGAAGGCCCCCTGATAATGCTCTGGTGGATTAAGCTTTGGGACATTCTGATAGCCGTGAAAGTTACTGCAGCCAAGGCAGGCATCCTTCACCGCTTCTCGAACATTTAGGTGCCGTTTTTGGACTACGACCGAAACTTTCCGGCCTTGACTTACAAGCCGCGTCTAATTGCGAGGGCCTTCCATTCGGACAGCGAATGATTGGCACAGAGTCTGGCCTAGTCAGACTGAGAGTGAACGCTGTTTTATGGGGAAACAGGGGAGGAATGTGGCAAATGTTGATTATTTAAGCTGGAGGTTTTGCGTTGTATTTGGTTGTTAATCGTATGATCACCGGTGTGCTGACTTATAAATAAAAAAATTTTTAAAAAGAGAGCACAGAATGTCCTTGACGTGTCTGACTCCTCCTTCAGACCTATCGCAATGGCCAGTATGGAAAGACAGAATGGGAGCAGAAAGTTTGGAATTATTTTATTTTGTATTTTTTGTAACTTTGTTTTTACTGTTTTTTTTATTTTTTTAACAGTAACAATCCCAGCCCCTACAAGTCCCTCTCCCCCAGCAGCCCCCCATTTCCCCTTCCCTCCCCCAATTCCCTGCAAACTCCTCATACACAGTCATATAATGAGTTAACCCTGCGGGCCAATGTGTACAATACGTCCAGTAAGCGGATTCGCTGAGGGCACCATACCATTGTTCACTAAAGTCTTTATGCAGACAGTCCGGGACCAAGTCCCAATCGTCCTTGAATTTGGCAGATTCCCCCTGGATCGCCTATGTGACCCATTCTAGTGATGTATAAAGCCATATTTTTGCTATCCATTCTTGTTCAGAGGGTACCCCCGCCTGTTTCCATTTCCTGGCAATCAAGGAAAGGGCGGCAAAACACTCAGAATCATGTACGCCTTCTTTTGGGATTTAGACGCGAGAATGTCCAACACATCACCTAGCCCCAACAAAGCTTCCCCACATTCTGTTCATATTTGGGAACCGAATATAGATTGAATGGCCTCATTAACAGACTCCCAGAATGGTTTCAGGACCGGACATGCCCACTATATGTGCACCCAAGTGCCAACCTCGTTACAACCTCACCAGAATGCCTGGGACAGCTAGGGATAGAACTTAAGCAATTTCTCTGGCGTAAGGTGCCATTGTACTAAAACCCTCATCCACATTTCCCGGATATGTAGCCACCTCATTAGTTTTGGGATCCTCTGCCACACTTCCCACCATTGCTCTTCCAAGATGGGACGGGGTAACACATTTGCACATTGTTTCATGTAGGCCCATTGAGTCTGGGCCGCAGGGACGGATAACATTCTATACAGTTTGCTTATCATCTGACGATCACCTAAGTTCGTAAGCAACTATTTGTCTAATGATGTGAGTTCCCTGATTATACATTGTTTCATTCCCGGGACTGACAACCAATGCCTTATCTGTGCATACTGCAGCCTGTCCTCCTCCTGTAGTCCGATAGCCTGTTTGTACTGGTGAAACAACCTAACCTTATGCCCTTCCATCATATCCCTCGCTCGCAGACAGCCTGCTTCTTCCCACCTTGCTAACGCACCCTTCACAAGATCCAGGGTGAATTGGGGATTATGCAGTAGGGGAGTAAACAGTGATTGGAAGGTTGTGATAAGCGTCCTTTTGACTACAGCGCCCCATGTTTCACCCACCAGGGCCGTAATCTGGTTTCTATACATATTTAAAGGCTTATCCATTTTTGGGCACCACAGGACCTCATTGAGCGGCCTACCTACCACCGTTCCATCCATCCTTCGCCAGATCTTGTCCAGTGTCCCAATAACCCATTATGATCCTTAATTGGGCAGCTTGGTCATATGTTTGAAAATTAGAAACCCCATCCCACCGCATCCGGATGGAGCCGTCATGGACCTCCATGGCACCCGTTGTCTTTTCCCTTGCCAAATAAACTTTCCCACGAGTCTGTTCAGGATCCTGAAGAATTTCTGCAGGACCGCTAAGGGGAAAGCCTGAAAGAGATCTCTAGGTAGGACCATCATTTTGATGACATTGATTTGTCCCATCCATGAGATATTCAGAGGGCCGCGCTCTTCCAGCCATGCCTTTATCATAGCCAGTGGAGGAGGGTAATTTGCCTGATACATGCTATCTAGGGTCTTGGTTATCACTACCCCCAGATATCGGAGACCTCCGTCTACTCGCACAAACTGCCTGGCATCCACTGATGGTGCCCTCTCCCCTGAAGAACCATTCATTCAGATTTTTGGGCATTAATCTTCAAGCCGGCCACTTTAACAAGTTCCCCCAGGAGCGCCCATAATTTTGGAAGCGAGGTACTCACATCCGTCAGAACCATCAGTATGTCATCCGCGAAAGCCATCGCCTTATGTTCCTCCCCTCTGAATAAGATCTCTTTTATCCCTGCCTCTTGCCTGATCTTAGTTAGCAAAGGTTCTAGATATACTTCGTACAACACAGGGGGTACCGGGCAGCCTTGTTTGGTGCCCCTGGTCACACGTATGGACTGCGAGATGTGTCAATTTATAATTATTATTTCTTTTTAACTTTGGTTTTCTTAATATTTTCTTAATATAACAAACAGGTTCCTTGTGAGTGCAGATTTAACACCATCAACAATCCCTGAACCCAACCCCCGTCCCGCCCCCCCTAAATTGTTCAATCAAAACTGTAACCGCGAGAGCTTTCTTATGACCATTCTTCTCGTGCCTGTGAGCTGGACTGTTCGTTCGCATCCGTATGGCTGTATTACCATTGCTGTCATTGGGGTTGTGGGTCCCACAGTTCACCTTGGATAACATTCATTCCAGTTCCCGTCCCTCCAACTCCTGAGTGATCACGTGGTTTCAATCCCCATGCCCATGCCTGATGGACACCGTACCAATTTGCTTGGAAACTGCTGGACTCATTATTGACCATGGCCATCAGTTTATCCATGAGGAACATATTCTTCAATTTTTTCAACCAGTCCACCTTAGAGGGGGTCTCCGGGCTCTTCCACCTCTGCGCCAAGTCCACCCTACCCGCCCGCAGCATTGTTTCCTACATTCTTGGGTACCTGTGTATTTCCGTCTCCTCCGGAGGGAGGCCCAGCAGCATCGTTAATGGGTTTTGCGGGAGTAGTTCGTCAGTGATTTCTGCAATCCACCCACTTACGTTCTCCTAAAATGTCTGAACCTTTGGGCAGAACCACAACATGTGGCCCCTCGTTCCCACCTGGCCGCATCCCCTTGGGAATCTGGGGGACACCCCTGGGAACATCTTTGACAGTTTCACTGGGTCCCTGTGGCACCTCTGGAGGATCTTGAAGTTGTGTTCCATGTCTGACGTGAATAGGTTCCATTGGAACGCTAATATCCTGGACCATACGTCTTCTGAAAGGGTTTCCCCGGCCAGGCCGTTCCAAAACCCACGGAATCCCCTCCTCCGCTCTAAATTCTCAGTATTCAGTATTTTGTACATCTTGGACACTGCCCCCTTCCTAGTTGTCGCTGTGTCCAATAATTTCTCAAAGGGGGTCAGCTGTCTCCGCAGGTTCTGGCCCCATGACTGGTCACAAAGAATACCCTTTAGGCGCAGATACTCGAAGACCAAGATTGACCCCTGCTCAAGGGACCCACACATTTCCTCGTACCAGAGGAATTCGCCATCCTTGAACATTTGCCCCGCCCCTTCCATCCCCATGTCCGACTAGTACTGAGCATTCTTGAACCCCCTACTACCGAGACACGGTGGGCGACCCCAGAGTGAGGACATCGGGGAGGGCCATGAGGTGAGGTGTGCGGTCTGGGGTCCCTCCTTCCAGATTGACCAGAGTACTCCCAAGGTTGGGTGTGCCTTCAGTTTGCTCGGGATGAACCTACGCAGCGTCCACAAAAGGTCCCGGACTTTCAGAGGGTGGACATCCATGTCTTCTAGGTAGGACCAGCAGGTACCCATCCCCTCCTTTGTGTGTTCCAGTAGTACTCGCAACTGGGCGGCCCGGTAATAGAGAAGGAAGTCCGGGAGCCCGAAACCCCCCTCCTCCCTGGGTAAAGTCAGAGTAGCTTTCCCTATCCTCGGGGTCCTCCCCTGCCATATGAACTCTCGTACTGCCCTCTGTAGATCCCAGAAGGTTTGGTCGGGAACCCCAGCCGGGAGAGCCGGTAAGAGGTACTGCAGTCTCGGCAGGATATTCATTTTTACCACCGTCATATGGCCATACCTGGACAGGAGCATCCCACCCCATCTCCTAAGGTCTGATGCAACCCCTGGCATTGCAGGACTATAATTAATTGGGGCCAGCCTGGAAAGGTCTCTAGGGAGGAGAACACCCAAGTATCGAATGGAGTCTTTTCCCACTACAATCCCCTTATACCTATCCAAGGGGTCCAGTCTCGGGTCCCGAACCCTCATAGGGAGTAGCACTGATTTTGCTGTGTTTATTTTTAACCCCGAGAACTGCCCAAAGGCTGTCATCAAGGACAGGAGAGGGGGAAGCAAGGAACCGGGGTCCACCAAGTAGGCCAGGATGTCATTGGCGAACAGGGAGAGCTTAAAGTCTACTTCACCCCTTTTAATCCCCTTAATATCAGGGTGGGCTCTCACCGCTATGACTAGGGGTTCCATTGCAAGGACATATATCAGAGGGGAGAGTGGGCATCCCTCCCTTGTCCCCTGCGAGAGGGGGAATGGTTCCGACAACTCTCCATTCACCTGTACCCTTGCTGTTGGAGCTCTGTATAATGCTGACACCCAGTTCCTTATGTGTGCCCCAAAGCCCATTTTTCAGAGGAGGACTTCCATATACCTCCACTCGACCCTGTCAAAAGCTTTCTCGGAGTCTAGAGAAAGCAGGCTTGCCTCGAGATCAGACTCTTGGGCATGGTGGATAAGGTCTATCGTCTTTCTGATATTGTCCGAGCCTTGCCTGCCCCCTATAAATCCCACTTGATCCCCGTGAACCAGCCTTGGCATTATCCCTTCCATTCGTCTCCCCACCACCTTGGCCAGGATCTTAATGTCTATGTTAAGAAGAGATATCGGGCGGTAGGAGGAGCATTCCGTCGGGTCTTTACCCTCTCTGGGCAGAACCACTATGATGGCCTTCATCATGGTTTCTGGTAGGATTCCCCCCTCTAATACCGCATTGAACACCTTCACCAGGTGTGGAGCAAGAGTGGACCGAAACCTCTTGTAGAAGTATACTGAGAATCCATCCTCTCCAGGGGACGCTCCCACCTTCATCCCACTAATCGCCTGCTCCACCTCCTCCTCTGTCACTAGTCCCTCCAAACCTTCTGCCATTTCCCCTGTCAGGGCCGGGACCTGGATGGAGTTCAGAAACCCCTCCATCTGGGCGTCGTCCCCGTCATATTGCGACGAGTACAGTTGTTCATAATATCAGCGGAAGGCCGCTCCTATGTTTGGAGTATCGTAGCCCATAGACCCCTGTTCATTCCTCACCGCCTTTACCATCCTACTTCTCTGGACCTACCTCAGATTCCAGGCTAGAATTCTGTCTGCTCTATCCCCCTTCTCGTAGTATTTTTGTTTCACCAGTTGCAGACTCTTCTCAGTCTTGTGCAAAAGGAGGTCTTTCAACTGGAGTTTGTAGTCTTCCAGGGCGGCCATCTGCTCTCTCTCTAGGGGCTCCTCTGGAGGACCTCCCGGTTGGAATTGGGCTATCTTTTCCCTCAAAGACTTCTCCTGGGCCTCCCTCTCCCTTTTTTTGGGCTCCCATCTTAATAAGGACTCCCCGCATGGTCGCCTTGAAGGCGTCCCACAGTGTGTGTGTGCCCACCATGCCATTGTCATTTAATTCAAAGTACTCTGTTATGGCATCTAGCACCTCCTGCGCCAGGACTTCATCTAGCAACAGGGAGTCGTTGCATTTCCAGTGCCCTCTACGGTCTCCCCGCCAACCCCCCGCTATGGTGACATGCACCAGGTCGTGGTCGGACCAGGGAACTGGGTCGACCCTGTGCCCAGAAACATATGGACGTAGGGGCTCATCGACTAGAATGCTGTCTATTCGGGAGTATGAGGCATGGATTGCAGAGTAGTATGTAAATGAGGGGGCTCCAATCCTGGGGTTTGAGATTGTGTCTACCAGGCCCAGTTCCGCATTGACCTTCTGGAAGGACCGAGCTGTGGCTGCATCCGCGACCCTGGTGGAATGGGGCCCCATTCGTTTCCTAACAGTGGCCGGGTCCAAGACCATGTTGAAATCCCCTCCCGCTACCATCATGCCGTGAACAAAGGGTTTCAACCTGTCCCTCATTTCTTCCCAAAATTGCGCCTGGCCCTTGTTCGGGCTATACACCACCACGAGGGTCAGAGGGGAGCCCCGCAATGAGCCCTTCACCAACAGATATCGGCTCTCCGGATCTTTCAACATGGCCTCCTTTTCAAAACCAACGTCCCTTGCCATCAGTATGGCCACCCCCCTTTTTTTGGTCTTGTGCGATGCGCTAAATACCTCTCTGATCCCTCCCCCCACGCATTTTTGGTTCCTTCCCCCGGGCCCAGTGTGTCTCTTGAAGAAAGAGCAGGTCAAGTTTGGCCCTTCTAAATTCCCTACAAACGAAGGACCTCTTAGTTGGGGTATTCAAACCCTGCACGTTAAGAGAGCCCACTCCCAGGGCAGGCAGGTTTTCAGCCATGATCTAGGTCTACTTGTCTCTCGGTCAGCCTCCACCCAGCACCGCTCTCTCCCAGCTTCGATTGAATAGTGCTCTGCCCCCGTTACCTTAGGTGGGCCTCAATCTTTTCCCCAACTGTCCCCTGAGCTCCATTTCAAATGTAACAACCCCAACTTTTCCCGTACCCCACTCCCCCCCCTAGCGTCCAGCCAAATAGTTCCACCATTACTAGTAATTGGCCGGACCACCAGCCTGCCGTCTTCTGCTAGGCTGTTGTCGGAGTTCGTTCCTCCTTGAGCCCCCCCCAAGTCAAACCCCCAGAGGTTCCCATATACTTGCTGTTCAAAGGGACCCTGCGTGTTGCTAGGCCCCACGAACGTTGACTCCTACTCGCTTTTGGGCCGGGCTGGCCCACTCATCTTCAGTCCGGGTCTTTGCACTCTCTGTCCTTCGTCGGAGACGGCAAGTTTAATTTTCTGTATTTCCTTGAATTTGTCTTCTTTCTCCTGTCTCCCTGTGGCCTGTGGCTGCCGGCACCTTCCGCGGCTATTCCCGTGGGTTCCCTCCGGGGAGTCGGGTCCGTAACATATTCTCGGATGGCTTCCCTTATGTCGTCATCCGTGACCAGGGTCGTCCGCTGGCCCATATACTCAAAAGTAAGGGAGAAGGGGTAGCCCCATCTGTAGCGCACTCCCCTCTCCTTCAGCAGCTGCGTTAGGGGCGGCACATTCTGCATTTGGCCAGTGTGTAGGAAGAGAGGTCCTGGAAGATGGACACCTGGGCGTTGTTGTATGTGATCACCCGCGCCTTTCTGGCCTCTTCTAGCACCTTTGCCTTTTCTGTAAAGTAGTGGAACCGTACCAGGATGGATCAGGGGCCCCCCGCTCTGCCCCCTGCTCTGTGCACCCTATCAAAAGTAGGTTCTGACGTCATCTCAGCAGCGAAAAGAAGGGTAATGATTCCTCTCACCACCCTGGCCAGGTCTCTCCCCGTTTCTCCGTCCGTCTCCGGAACCCCAAAGAATCTGATGTTGTTCCTCCATTCCCTATTTTCAAAATCATCCATCTGCCTGGCCCCTTCCTCATTCCTCTTCTCCAAGGCCGATAGTCTCAAGTCCATTTGCATCTCTTGGGTCACAGATGACGATTGGTTAGTTTCCAACTGTAGCAGTCTGTCCTCGACCTTGTCCACCCTTTGGTCCATTTTTTCCAGTTTTTGGGCAATGTCCGAGCACATGTCCCTGATTTCCTGCAAGACTGAGGCAAATCCCTTTTCCATAGCTGTGGTGGACTGGGACGGGGTCTCTGACCGGGCCATCCCACTCTCTCGTTCGGCGTTGCGGTTCTCACACCGTGTCTCCTGTAAACGGTATTCCTGTAGAGTTTTGTGGCAGCTCATCCGGTCACCCCCTGTGTGATCCGTGGATTCTGTCACTGGGGCGAGTGCTCCTTCTCCTCCAGACTCCTCTGCTTCGGGAGGAACCTCCCCAGGCGGGCACTTGCCCCGCCAATCCCATGCGGGGGCCACACACCCTGGCTGCGCTCCTCCAGATCTTCCGGGCCCTCCCCGCGCTCCCAGGGGGAGAGGATGCGGTCTCTGGGATCCTCGTGGCCAGTGCCCCGGGGTATCCGCTCAAGTGGGTCTCGCGATAGAGCCTCACGGCCTTTTCTTCTTTTTATTTTTTTATTTTTATTTTTTTCAAATTTTTCCTTTCCCCCTCAATTGCCAATGTCCCCCCCGATCTCCTGGCAGGCGGGCACACACCCTGGGCATGGGCCCGGGGGCCACCACCTGCACGGGGTATGGATGTCGGGCCTCTGCCCTTTCACCTCCTTGTCCGCGTCGGTTGCGGCCCTCACTCCCCGCCAAGTGCCCCGGGGAGGGGAGCGAACCGCAGGCCCAGTGGCTGGGGGGCTGCGCCACAGGAACTCCTGGGCTGGGCTAGAGCCCCACGGGCCCCGAGTGTCCTCTGGCAGTGTGGGGAACGACAGATAGGCCCCTGCCCCCCTCCGAGCGCGGGCCGTCCAAAGGGGCCAGCGAGTCCAGGCCCTTGATGATTCTGCTCAGGGGGGCCCGTTAATGGGGGCCGTGGGTTGGGGCTCCGGCACCCACCCCGCCAGGTCCAAGTCCGGGCTCTGAGGCCGAGGAGCGACTCCACCCACGGGTCCGGGCCTCCGGAGTGAGTCTCCTCTCTGCGGGGGAAGGTGCTCCTGTCGCGCTCTGGCGGTGTTTGTTTTACTTTTTTTTTTTCCTGTTTCCCCCGCCGCGGATCTACGCAGCCGGGATCTCCCCTGCTCCTCCTGCGTCCGCTCGGGAGGGAAGAATGGCTTCTCTGACGGGCACACACGGTCTCTGTGTTCCGCTGCACTCTACTTCCCCCGGGGCCTCTCCACTCATATGCGGCTCCCCACACGAGGGGACGGGTTGCGTATTCCGTCCCCGGGGGTTCTACAGACGTCGCTCTTTCACCCCGGGGGGGGGGGGCTGGGGGTTCACCACCTCCTCCGTGTGCACTTTTCCTGGTGAGGGGGTTTGGGGGGAGCTCAATCCCTCGCACTAGCCCGGCTCTGGCAGGAGCTCCTCACTCAGGCTGCCAAAGCCTGTGCGCCCCCTGGTGGCTTCCCGATGTGTCAATTTATGGCTAGCCATAGCCATGGTGTCCCATAGCTGGCTTTGAACAAGTGAAGAAAACCCAGCCCAAACCGCATTGCCTCCATTGTTAGGAACAGAAAGGACCATTCTACGCGATTGAAGGCCTTCTCTGCATCTAGGGCTAGTACCCCCGCAGAGGGGCCGGTCTTATTTACTTTATCTATCAAGTGGCACATTCGTCCAATGTTATCAAACGTTTGTCGCCCCATGACAAAACTTGCTTGATCTGGGTGGATCAACCCCAGGATTATTTTGTCCAGCCTGGACGCCAATATCTTAGTGTAAAGACCTTTACCTCAAAGTTTATTAATGCGATGGAGTGGTACGAGCCACACTGGGTTTTGTCCTTATTAGGTCTGGAGAACAAAACCACCTTCGCCTCCTCCATTGTGCGGGAAACGTGCCCCGACGTGGCAAAGGAGTTGAAAAGAGATGTCATTATTGGGGCTAAAATGTCTTGCAAGACCTTCTAGTACATTACCGGGAAACCATCTGGACCGGGGGCCTTATTTAATGGAAGGGATTGAATTGCTGCTCGTACCTCGTCCTCAGTGATCCCGCCCTCCAAGCTCTCCCTATCACTTTGATTTAACTTATCCAGTGGGCATGACCTCAGGTATGCTTCTTGGGTGTCACTATTTGGGCCATCCGAGGAGTACAAAGGAGAGTAATACTCTGCAAAGGCTTGGAGAATCTCCTCCAATACTGAGGTGATTGTTCCCCGAGAGGTTTGTATACAGAGAATCACCCTAATTGCCTCCTTTTTCCTTACTTGCTGGGCCAAACGTCAGTCGGCTTTATTCGCCTGTACATAGTATCACTGCTTAAGGTAAAGTAACGATTTTTCCGCTTGTTTAGTTTGTAAAATGCTAATTTGACCCTTGAGATTTATTTATTTATTTTTGCATTTATAAAGCGCACCTAACCCGTAGGCATCTAGGCGCTTAATTTACATAGTAGTACACAGGTTACACAAAAAAGATCATTGATAAGTAGGACATTACATTACATTCTTTGTATCGGTTACCTTATTTCTTACAGTTACAGGTATACAGATATGGAGAGTATTCATTAAGGTACATAGCATGATTACATAGGTTGGTGTCAAGGCCCTGTGTGAAGAGGTGTCTTCAGTTGTTTGCAGAATTTCCAGAATGAATTTTCAGATCTGAGATTAGGTGGTAGGGCATTCCAATGTTTTTCAGCTAGTGTGGGGAAGCTGCTCACACCTGCTTTTTGTAGGTAAATCTGGGTGTGGCTAGCAGGTTCTGGTTAGCTGATCGAGTGTGCCTGTTAGTCTGGTGTCTTGTTATTTTATCAGTGATATAGGATGGTGCAATTTTGTTTAAACCTTTGTAAGTGTGAGTTTTGAATTTAATACGTTCCTGGATAGGAATGCTCATCTTGTCTTATCTTAGATATATGGGAAGCTTTTGGAATGCTGAGAGCCACCCTAAGGACATTGGGCCTCATTACGATTTTGGCGGTAAGGCAACAACAGCGCCAGTAGTGCTACCGGCGCCGTTGTTATCATGCCGCCACATTACGAGTTCTGCTTGTGGGTGCCGCTCTGCATGCCTGGTCAGAACAGGCGTAAAGAGCGGCACCCGCGAGCAGAACTGGATGGTAGCAACGGTACTGTTATGAACGGTACCGCTGCTACCATCCTCTCCATTGAGCCCTATTGGGGCTCAAATGGGAATGGGGACGTACCGGTTCCGGGTCACACGCAAGGGGAATTACCGGGCCCGCTGAGGTCGGAATGGCCTGGCCTGGTAATTCCCCTTTTGTGGGACCCAGAGCCAGACCCGAGTTTGGGGGTAGTCATGTATAAACGGCATGGCTACCTCCAGCCTCGTAATGAGGCCTATTGTTTTGAAGTACTTGTAGCTTTTTTGATGTTTTGCGTCTTAGTGCCGGCATAGAAGGCATTACAATAATCCAGTCTTGACAATATAAGGGGTCTGGCCAGTGTAATGCTGCTGTCAGTAGTCAGGAAATTTTTGCAAGCATTGATGAGCTTGCAAGTGTATCCTGTTACAGACGCTGTAGTATTTACTTGACTATTTAGAGTGAGGGACGAGTCCAGGAAGAAACCTAAGAGTTTTTACTTCTTTGGCAACTTGAATGATGTTGCCTTCTATGCTGAAGGTTTTGAAGGTGTAATTTAGTTTGGCGATGCAGAATTGTGATACTAAAAGGAGCAGCTCCCTCTTGTCATCATTTAGGCACAAATCATGGTGTGCCATCCAGGCCTGAAATGGTTAGGTATATGGCGTTGAGGGTTTCCAAGTCTGTACTATGGTCACCTGTTATAGGGATGAGGATTTGGGTGTCATCTGCGTAATTAGTGTAGGTGACACCCAAATCATCAAGGTGGTCGAAAAGGGGTTTGGTAAATATATTGTAGACCATGGGTGGGGCGCAGGAACCTTGTGGCACCCTGCACCTGACCCGAGAGGGTGGGGCTTCTGCACTAGGGAAGAAGACTCTCGTAGTTCTGTCCGATAGAAATGATTGAATCCATAGGATGGCATTTGGGGAGAAATGAGCAGCTGATGCTAGGTGATTACATAGGAAATTGTGGTCAACTAGATCGAATGATGCAGAGAGGTCTAGTAGGAGCAATAATGCTGGTTTCACTTTATCCTTTATATCATCTATTTGGATTTTTAAGTCTAATAGGGCAGTTTCCGTCCCATGTCTTGGTCGGATCCTGATTGTCGGAGACCGAGGAAATTGTTAGTCTGGAGATCATTTTGTATTTGTAGGTATGCTACAATATCTAAAGTTTTCAGAATGAAAGGCACTGTTCGTAGATATATTAGGGTCTAAGAGATGTTTTTTTAAGGAGTGGTAGTACCCAAGTGTTTTTAAGATTCACTGGGATCGTATTATTGGCGAAGGAGGTGTTGATTAGGTTTGTGATGAATGGGGTGAGTTCAACAGCACAGTCCTTGATGACAGAGGCTGGGCACATGTCGACTTGACACCTGGAAGGCTTCAGACTGTTGATGATTTTGAGGACTTCTTCATTTGTGACCATTCAAATTGGTGGGTAGTACTGGCATTGGCAGTAGTATAGGATAAAGGGACTGGTTCTGGCCTTTTTTTAACTTGAAGTAATGTTATTTTGTCCGATAAGGCATTCTGGATGTTAGCGCACCATTGGGAGTCTTTGATGCAGACTTGTACTTGTGGTACTGGTATCTCCAGTTCTCTGAGGATGGCAAAGAGTTCTTTTGTTTTGGATTGTGCATTTGTAATTCTGTCATTGAAGGACATACTTTTAGTGTGGTGGACAGCTTGCTTGTAGTTGTCTGCAGCTGTCTTATAAGTGATTTTGTTGGCATCACTTGGCGGTTTTTACCAATTTGTAACTGCTTGTCTTTTGACATTGCACAGGGTTTTTAAGGCAGGTGTGAACCATGCGTTAAGGTGGGCTGCTGGTTTAGCTTTTTGCATGGAGAGGGGTGCTATCTTGTCTATGGCAGAAAGTATAGTTTTATTGTACGGTTCAACCATAGTAGTCGGGTCTTTGGTAGCTATGTTGATGGGTGTCAGGATAGGTTGTAACAGAGGTAGTATGTTGTTGGCCGTGATATTCCTTTGGTTCCTGGATAGGACAGCCGGTGCCATAAGGGCAGGGCTGGAGAGGTTAGATTTAGTGTTGATAGTAAAGGTAATGAGGTGGTGGTCTGACCTGGGACAATTGGTGTTAGAGGTGATGTTTGTGTTGTAATTGTGTTGCGCTAACCAATTGAGGGTACGGCCTTTATTTTGGGTAGGGTTCTATATTTTGTGTGAGAAGCCAGAAGCTGATATCATGTTGGCCATGGATAGAGCATTCTTATCTGACGGGTTATTTAGACCTAGATTGAAATCGCCTAAGATAATCGTTTGAGTGCAGGATTTGGTATTAGTTGATAGGAGTTGGGCTAGGTCTTTTTCCAAGGAGAGTATAGGGCCTGGTGGCCTGTAGAGTAAATGGGTGTTCAAAGTAGTGGTAGCAGATAATGTAATTTTTACTGACAGAAGTTCCCCGGAAGGTATAGGGGTGGATGGCACAGTTCTGATGTTGACAGTATTTTTTTGCAATAATGTCAACTCTGCCTCCTTTGGCATTGGGTCTGTCCATTCTAAATATGGTATAGTTGTTGGGTATGGCTACGGAGAGTGCTGGGCCTGCTGCCTCATGGAGCCAGGATTTTGTGATGGCGAAAAATCAAGGTTCTGTGAGACAATGGTGTCAGCGATTTCTAGGGTGTGGGCCGATAGGGATCTAGCATTGATAAGGGCACCTTGTATAAGTTGGTTGTCTTTGCTCGACCTGTTTAGGGAGCTGTTTGGAAGGGTAGTATTAACTGCCATAGGGTTGGTAGGCCGAATAGATTTAGGCAGGGATTTTCTTTTGTTAGCAGTTTGGTGAGGGATACCAGGCTTGTGGTATGTTTGGCGTTTAGTAGCGGTGGTGTAGTGGCCTGTTCTATAGGCAAAGAAGTTGTTCCTTATTAATAGAGTAGGGGTGAAGGTGGCCACATGTGGGAATTATTGTGCCACATTTTAGTGGAGAGGCTCTGGTTTCTGAGAGGTGATTGGCATGGTTGACTAAGTCCTAAGGCTGTAGGCAAGGTGGATCTCATCTTGATTCGATTAGGAGTGGGGTTCCTGTTGGCCTGCTCAAGGTTGAAGGGTGGGTATTGAGCAGGAGATAGGAATCACATGGGTGATATGGCTGTGGAATTAGGAAGGTGTAGAGGCATTGCGAGCATAATGAAAACTTTCGCCAGAGTCTGAGATGTGGTGGGTCTAATTTCCTGCGAGTGTTCAGCTGTACGTGCTAGGGGGGGTGGTCATATTGTGTGTGTAGGTTAACCAGATACTAGTTGGTTCTATGGAAGAGCACATAGTCTAGGTTGTTGTATGTTTAGAGGACTACCATCAGACATACGCTATGGTCTGAGTGCTCTAGATCTAGGCACTGGTAGGTTTGAAAAGTGAGGCCTATAATTTTCGTTGGTAATGTAAAGCCTTGTTCCAAGGTGCAAGTCCCCTCTGGTGATATGTAGAGTGTAGGTCTCGTGGATAGCCTGTTGAGTCTGGGACAGATAGTCAAGAACAAGGAGGGCCTAGTATAGGAGAGTCCTCTTACTCAGTTTGCAAAAGGATATGATATGTGGCAGGCATAGGAGAATGCTAGAAGGCATTTAAATGATCACAAAAGTTAGGCATATGTGATCACTAGCATGGCGTCTAGAGCTGCAGCAAGCCTAGGCGATGTAATACTGAGCGAGCAGTCAAAAGTATTGTATCATATATACTGCACCATTTACTGCACGAATAGAGATAGTAATTCAGTTGGTAATAGGCTTAGCATGAGTGAGTGCTGATAACATTAAAATGCATACATAAGTATGGCATGTGTGCATAGTGAGCACCTAATCCTATGAGATACAGCGGGATTCAACTATATGGTAGAGAAGTGTTACTTTCACAGGACACTTGTAGTTCCTTATGTCACCAGTGAGCGGAGTATGTAAACATACGTTAACACTGTTAGTATTACAGCTGACGTGAGGATTAGGAGAAAAAGCTCTAGTCGTTGATATGACAAACCGGAGACGGTGTACTGGATATCTGTATACCGGACCGCAGCATCCACTAAAGGTTTGGCAATAAATGGCCTTGTCGTGCAGCGACCATCTGTAGGTAGTGCCAGTGGAGGTCGTGGATGGCGCGACTATGAGGTTAGGGCACAGTAGTAAGCATAATATTCTGATTTAACATACGAGGTGCTGTAATAAGACTAGTGTATTTGCATAGACACAGAGACATATTTAATAGGTTTGGAATGATGATTCAGGTAATCACATATTGACAATTGCATGAGTTGAGAACTGTGCAGAACAACAAAGGGGTCACTAGTAAAACAGTCTAATCACGGTGTAGCAGGCTTACGGCGATGCAGTATAGGAAGTCACAGGCAGGGATAGGTTCGATAGCATTCACCCTGAAGCGGGTACATAGTCTCGCTCTCAGTGGTAACAGCAGGCAGTGTAAATCAGTTGGTACCCTTAGGTGGCGGAAATCAGGCATGTGATAGAATGAGGTTGGCAGAAGGTAGGAGGTTATGTCCTTGCATTCAACTAGCGTGGGGTGTCCATGTCAGCCCAGATATAGGGATGGTCAATGATAAGTTAGCAGCAAATTAGATTGGGCATAGCCATTTTAAGGTTGTGTTGTAGCTTACCAGAATGGCTCAGAAATATTTTGAATGCAGGGGCCGTGGCTTCTCCTGGGCCTTGAGCGTGGGCCTTAGGTGGGGGCCTGCATTTGCCTGCCGGCTCCCTGATTGGGTAATGAAATACGGCAGGCTAGCCAATCAGTGCGGCAGCAGGCTGCTAGGCGCTCGCACTCAGGTGCAATCACGTGTCGGACATTTTGAAGATGTTTTCTTCTGTGTGCGCAGAGAACGGACCGATGGTGCCAGGAACTGCAGTTCCGGAATATGCGGCACAAGTAGAATCAAAGCACTATGCAGTAGTGCAACAATAAAAGTATGCCTGAGTTGATATTAATTTCCAATGAAGCGGTCGATGCAGACCAGGTCTTCTTAATTTTTTCAAAGGCGCCCAGATGGCTTGTGAGGGACCGGAGGGGGGTCTGTACTTCCGCTCTCTATTTGGTAGAGGAGAGGCACAGAGGACCCCTGCCAAGATTCTCAGTATTGGTACGTGGTTGAGCAATCAAGGCCTAGCTTCTCAGGAAGGTGATGTGGGCTGGTTCTTAAGTATAGTGTAGTCCCCAAGCACCCACAAAGGAATTGTCTGCACACTGTATCAGTTTAAAACACAGTCTTTATATAATTAATAGTCAAGGTTATATACAATATCACGATAACGCACTTTGTACTCCGTTATCTATAATGGCAAATATATACAGTTCTACGTGGTACTACAATTACTATTAGATCTCTTTAAAGTGCATCAACTGTACGGTTAAATGGCACACAAATCAGTTTGTAAAGGAAACCAACAATAGAGGTAAGTAGAAAGCAGTTGATAGGAACAATTGTCAGAAATTCTGGTCACTACTGTTAAACACAGTTCTGTGTGGAGATCCTCCCACCTGGGTAACCTGTAGAATAAAGATACAAGCCCAGTCCATATATTGTTCACAAGAGACTTCCCAATAGTTCTGCAACCCCAACGTACCTGGCATTGTAGCATTCCTGGTTGGGGAATCAACGGCCCTTCTTGAGTGTACTCCCTTTAAGGCAGGAGTCACGGGTCGTCGAACGTCCAACAAAGAACACGGTGAGCTACGACGGTGAAGTGGCAGCTTCGTTCCTATCGGTGCTCGTTGACGGCAAAGCGTAAACGTCCTGCAAGGAAGAGGCGTGCGGGGCACCTCAGGGTCGATAGTTCTGGACCGCAAAGAGTTTGAAGAACTGAGGCCCAGCAAGGGCGTCGAGTCGTTGGCGTTTCTGTGGTCTTTGGGATGGTGGGAAACCCACCGGCGGATGCTCTTCGGCGCGTCGACGGTCAGTCCTTTTCCAGCGGGATAAGACGGCGGCGATGCGGACGAGAGCGTCCTTGGAGTCGAAAGTTCTATGGCAAACAGGAGCACGGCGGCTCTGGTCGGCGACGGCGGTCGTCGACAGTGGCAGACAACAGTCCGGGTGCTTCTTCTTGGGATTCCACAGCAGTCCCCGTCTCGGGTCGGCAGCCTGTCGAAGGTCTGTTGACCAGGGAGCTTAGGCAAAGATCTGCTGGTGCACGATGGTCCCTCGTAGCTCGTGAAGAGGGAGCCTTACCAGGTACTCTCTATGTCAGTCCTTGGAGACACAGCAGCTTTCAGATTGTGAAGGAAAGCAACAGCAATTCTTCTCATCCAGCAGGGCTTCAAGGTTAAGCTTCAGGTTTACTCCAGTTACTCGTCGTAGTGGACCTCAGCTTCTGAACATGATTCCTAGCAGTGAGAGGTCCCCAGATATACTGTTGATCTCCCATTCATTCCGCTGGGTCATACTCAAGCATCCAATCATGGCGAAAGACATTCATACAGGCAGGCAGCCAATCAGGCACACAGTGCATTCTGGCCATTCACTTCTCTCCAGACACTCACAACAAGTTATGTGTATTGGGACAAGTACCCAGCCATTCAACACTCCACACTTCATTCATACCGGTTTCGGGCAGGGCTGTCTCCATCATTGTGTCAAACACCAGATACTAGACACCCACAACACAGGAATGCGTATTCGTCACACACTCCTTTCACCCAGGTCCCACCCACAGGCGTACCCACAACATACGGTTGTTGGGAAGGCTCCAGCCAGTCTGGTCAGTAATTCCCCACACTACCATATATGGAACTTCCACCCAACAGCCAGTCAGGGGGAAGGGACAGAGTCAGGGCTTCCTGGGACTTTGGGAAGATCAAGGTAACAGGCAATGGAAGGCAAGGGGCCACAGGGGCCATCTTGTCTCCATCAGGAATCTATCGATTCCAATGACAGAGCCTGGGCATCCCAAAATGGAGGACGCTCAGGGCACCAGTCAATTCAGCACGGAACTGCCATCAGCCCGTACCCTGCTCTGTGGGCCACCCACAGGTGCCCTAAAACATAAACTAGGGGCACAGGGTTGCACCCCTACCCATGGGTGCCATAAGGGTATCCCATGGGTCTGTTCACCAAAACCAAGAGAGAGCTGCACCGCCAGGAGTCCCACATGAACTCCTGCATGGAAAACATGACAGAACACACGATAAAAAGCAGTAAAGGACAAGGATATGGAGGCCCTGTCCCTCCGATGCATTTCCAGCATCACAGGGTTTACCTTGACGATCCTATGTGGCTGGGCACACGGGCTCCAGCCACGTGTTTCACTGCAGTGGACGGCAGCTGCTCGCAATGGTGCCTGGCTCTGTATGGACTCTTCTCGACAAACAAGATCCAGCACTTCAGAACATTTTAGAACAACAATATGATTTTGTCCAAATTGTGTTTTTTCTGTGTTGTAGTGATCTAAAAAAGTGCCTCTGCATGGCAATGCGAACAGTTTGGGTCTGTGGGATATGTGACTCCGTCCTCAGTGAAAGATGCCTCGCCGCAGGGGGCACGTGCAACCGACAATGCCTGCATTCCTTCCTAAGCGATACCCCTTTATCAGTTTCCATTCTAATCATCACCTCCATTAAGTGTCGTTCTAGATCCGTCTGTAGTGGCCTTTCGTGCTTATCCCGCTTCGCTTTCGTTGCTATCAGTTCCCCGCGTATGGTTGCTCTAAAGGCATTCCATAGTATCTGCTCCTGGAAAGCAGGAGCAGGAGTCCTGTTTCTCTCGCAGAATTCCCACATAGAGTCCCGCAATTCCTCACAGATCACCCTGCCCTGCAGTAAATGTTTAGGGAATTGCCACTGCCACATCCCCGACCACCCCCCTCTCCCACTGGATTTCTCGTAACAGATACGCATGATCAGATAGCTTTATGGGCTCCAGCTCCATCTTTCTAACCTGTCCCAAGAGGTTAGAGGACACCCATATATAGTCGATCATAGAGAACATTCTATGCACATCAGAATAAAACGTATATCCCCTAGACCCTCACTGAGATTCCTGCCAGGCGTCCACCAATGCCAACCGGATCATTCCTGCCCGCAGGTTTTGAGTCGGGCCTTTATCTGAGGGGGTTATGGCAGTGCTTCTGCCCACCTTTGCATACTTGCCAACCCTACAGATTTAGGCAGTACGCTACTGCTTTTGAAACAGACCTACCGCCTACAGATTTCAGTGACAGATCCTACTGCTTTTTACAGTGGCAAGTAATTTATGTGATTCTAAGGCAGACTGCTCGAGACCAGCACAGGACAAAGCATGCAACGCATTAATTAGTCTGTCTGTACAGTTGGCTAGTAGATGATTACTTGATTGGGTTCAGACCAATCCACTGTCAGCTATGTGACTCTGTCCTGCACTCTTGTGGTACAACCCTTAGGTCAACCAGCAGGGAAAGCAAGTGGCAGAGTGTAACACCATCACACAGCATCTGCCGACAATTTGGTGATAGCATCCAGAATTATACATTTTTAACATTTCAACATCTTTCCATGTTCTGCTGTTTGTCTGTTTTGTATTTTCCTGTGATGTCATTGTTATGGGAATTATTATTTTTCAAAATTGAAAAATCCTACATCTTTTTGGTCACAGAATGTTGGCAAGTATGCCTTTGGGCTCCATCCCAAATGAAAGTCCCCTGTTAGTATGAGCTGTCACTTCATATAATTCTCCAGCTTGTTCAACACCCCCCGTAAGAAACCGTCCTGTTCCGTATTGGGCGCATGCACCATGGTGGGCATATACCATGGTGATTGCAAATGCTTTGCCTCCCCACTGAATTTGAGCAAATAGAGATCTACCTTCTTTGTCTGCCATCGTCCCCATTATTCACAAATCAGTGAGATCCCGGAACGCTATGAGGACCCCTCTCGTTTTACCCTTATCATTCACCTGTAGCACATGGGGATAGCCTCTTATTCTTAATTTGTGTTTATCTTTCCTGCTAATGTGAGTCTCCCTTAAAGGTCACAATTTCAGGTTTCGCCTCTTGTAAGAGACCCTTTACCTTTCGCCTTTTGATGGGCGTATTCAACCCCCTGACGTTTAATATGAGCAAGTGAATCCTCTGTTTGCTACCCGTCCGTGCCCTCCCTCGATCCTAAGCAACGGGATCCTCCCACCACCGCCCGGTCAATCCCCATTTACCTAGGAGGCCCCTGTGGATTCAGTGCCATATACTACGCTGGCCCCCTCCGTTATGAGAGTTAACAGATTCCATGGGCCCATATTCATACTTAGTCTTTCTTTTGATCTGTAGACCTGGACCCATGCGCTTCCGGGCCACGTGGAGGCTTCCTTTTTGTCCTCTCTTCTTGCACTTTCCTCCATTCCCAGGGTTTCTCATACAAGTGTTTGTGGGGGGGGGGGGTCTTCCGGCTCGCCCTACGGGGGGCTGAGTCTGGGTTTGGGATAATGCCCTTGTCACCGGGCCCATCTGTCTCCTCTTTGCCAGCGTAGTTTTGGCCAGATCTTGGAACAACTGAATTTCGGCGCCATGGGTCCCGTTCCTGGCTGCTTGTAGTATCGCCTCCTTTTAGTTGTATCTTTGCAGCGGTGTTACCACTTGTCTCGGTCTAGCACCTGGTTCTGATCTTTCCGGGCCCACTCAGTGTATTCTGTCCACAGGTATCCCCCCGTCTCTATATCTAGCAGGTCTACAAACACCCGAGCATTGTCACTCGGAGGTTGAGGTCGCTCATGCTTTCGAGTAATCCCTTGAACCTTATGTTCGCCCTCGTAGAGCGGTTCCCGAGGTGCTCAACTTGAAGCTCAAGATTGTGTGTTGCTGTCGCTAGCTGGTCCGTTAGTGCATCAATCTTGCAAGCTCCTGGATGGCATTTTCAGACGAGTCCACTCTGTCTCCTAATTCCACAATGTGCCCGTTAACTGCTTGTAAGGATTGGGCCAGTTCCGTTCTTATTAGATTCAGCTGCGGCTGAAGGGTTTCTGTCATCTGATCGCCAAATGCTTTGAAGCATTGCTGAAATATCTCATTTGTGACCAGCAGGCCACTCGTTTGCACTGGGGACCCCTCGGTCCCTAGCAGGTCAGTCTGCGTCTGATCGTCCCCCACGGATGTTTCCCCTTCCTTACGCCATAACTTCTGGAGGGATCCGTCCTTTTTTTTCGCCATCTTGGTTGTGGACGCCCCTTCCTTGAGGTCCTTGGGCTTGTTCTGTGACATTAGAGGGGTGTTGCTAGGTAGTAACTAGTCCCAGACGGTGCTCCCCTTTTGGGCTTTCTTATAATTCTAATGTCGCTCTGGTTGAGACCAGCCCTTTCCCCTTGTTACTGGCAGCAAATGGTCCACTAACTACCGTAATCCTCTGCTTCGCCACCTAATGGGGGCAGTCCTTCCTTGCCCTTGTTTGTAGAACCTCTCTTGTTTGCTGTAGTAGCTCACCCAGCACTCCTTTCCAATGCCCTGTGCAGGGTTCTGCTCTGTGTTCAGCGGAGTTTGTGCGGTTTCTTTCCGTGCTTAATGTTTATTATGAGGTTCAAGCACACTACCGTGATCCACCTTACTGTAAGAGATAAATCATGACTGCTGCCCAGCAGCCCTGATCCTGTGCGCCCCCTCCAGCAGATGTATGTCCTTGTCTGTTGTTCAGGGGCCCCTGTTCTACAGAGTTGGCACTCCCCCAGCCATTGCTTCATCCTTCCCCTTGAATTGCGCAAACTATGGTTGTCTCCGGGCTCAAGGCATCTTCTATACTGGTCCGGGGCCCATTCGGGTTCCTAATCCTACGGCAACTCTGATTCACGGCGTATGGGGAGGGGTTATTACCGCTGTCTAGGCTGTTGATTGTGGGTGTGTTAGGGAGTATTCTCATAAATGGCTGAGTCCCTCAGCAGCTTTGCTGGATTTCTAGGATTTATTTTTTTCACCTGATAAGAGTGTGAGCATTTTTTCCCACTCTTACCTGTGTTTTGCTGTGCGTGTTTTCACTTTTTGTGTGATCTTGAGCACTGGAGCCTCACCTACTCCATGGCCTCATATTTCATTTGTGTTACACAGCACCTTCAGTGCAGTGACACAGGGTTGTCTTTGAGACTTCCCACCGACTCCATTTTCTGGGGCTGACTACTGTCCCCCAGAAAAGGTAAAGTTGCCATTAACTTTACTTTAGTCACTTTAAACCGCAGACCCAGTACACCCCATCTTACATGGAGTATTGGGAAGGGTTAATTCTTATCTCTTTATTTCTGTGTCTCTTGGAGCATTGTTTCGCTCCCTTTACATCAAGACTTGGCTGGTGGCAGTGGTATCTACCCTAACTTTTCCACCGCGGTTATCTTCTATAACCATGGTATTGTTTTAGGCTATTATATTAGCCTCAAACATAAACCCCCTTGACCAAATACATTTTATTTTAGCTCTGGTTTATTCCCCATTTCTTTTTCATTAAAGTCTTTCTCGTGTTTTTCTCTGCGTGCCAAACCGGGAATGATTCCTTTGTTCGCTTTCTTTTTTCGCGGACTTCTGCACAGAAGCCCTCCTTAAGGCGCCTGAAAGTCTCGGTAGGCAGGATGTGAGGGAGGGATCTTCAGACCCCTGCCATGGGTTCTCTTGGTAGCCTAAGATGCACTCCTGTTTGATTGGCTGAGGGGACTGTCCTTGCCAGGATAGCCACCCTGCTGTGTGATTGGCAGCCAGGTTGTATGAATGGGGGAAAACTGCATAAAAAACAGGTCTCTGGGACTGGAAAGGCAGAGTCGCCACTGGAACGAAAGAACCAATCAGGAGCTGACAGAAGAGGACCCCTACAACGACTGAACCGTCCGGTGAAGCCCTGCTGCAGGTCCGAATCTTCAGAATCCGACGACAGAGAAGATCCTCCAGGAAACTTCTTCCCTTGAGCTGGTGGGACCAACCAGTTCTCCCAAACTGCAAGCCAGGACCCCTCCTCTGAACGAATTCGCTGTACAGAGCTACAGTGGGCTGGATAGACAGGAAGGTTGGATCCTGCTTGGGTTTTAAGGAGCGCACCTTTTATTTGTTGCTTTGCTCTGCTCCTGGTTTCTTCCCTGGGTAGTGCAGGACCCTCCAGTCTTCCTACTTCTTGTCAGTCCGACAGTCGCTTCAGGAACCGTGAGCTTGCAGGAACTATCAGGAACGCCCGCCTCAGCTACAGCTTCCTCTCTGTTTTAACGGTACTCTGCAAATCCGGTTGTTCGTTTTGTTCAGCCGCCGGTGAAAGTGTTTGAAATCTTTCTCCAATCCGAGGGCTTGTCCTTCTCTTCTCCTTTAACTAACTTTTGTATCAACCAAACTCGTCCGGAAACCATGCCACGAACTTTACCGCGAACTACCCTGAACTGTGTGATCTTGAGCAAAAGACTTCTGACCCATTGACTTTGGCCCTAAACCTTTTCTACCTGATTCTATTCCTGTAGTTTCTCTTGTTCAATTGCTCTGAGTACTTACCTGTTGGTGTGATTTAATTTCTATTAACTTTGTCTTTCCCTCCCTTTTAAATTGCTGGAGTGCCATTTTGCTCCCACTTCATTTTGTGAGCTTAACTTGTCTGGAATTTAAGGGAAGTGGTGTGGTGTATTAAGAATGTGAATTTTAGGCTGCTTATAATAGTGTAATGTTATACAACTAAAGAGTGAAATAAATGTATATTCTTTTACTTGAAAACCTTGAGTCAGTGTTTGCCTGAATCATAATAATTGCTGTCCTTTGTGTAACTATCTGATATTGCTCACTTACTCTTGAGATAAGTCTGGCTGCTCAGCCATCACTACCACTTTAACTGTGTAGTACAGGCGTGTACCAAAGGTGAATTTGTACTGTCACTTGTAGTCTTAATTTTGTGTGGTGTTCCCAAAGGATACTGCATAAAATTCTGCCTAACAGGGTGCTTCCGTGTTGGGCTGTATGCCCCCGGTGATCTGTGTTTGCCTGGCAGCGGAGTCTCCAAATTCAGCAGGAAATAAGCTGTGGAGTGCAGGCACTTCCATACACTGTGATGGACTGGGCGTGCACACGAGCCCCTCTCCAGGGAGCCTGAGGCTGGATGCGTGCGCTGCACCTTCTGTGCCTGACAGCTCCAATGCAGGGCTTTCCCCCTCTCTTACTTGTAGGAGGTCTGTTGTGCAGTCCGTCCTTTCTGTTAGGGGTACCGCCACGTCTTGTGTGCTCCTGAGGTGGGTGCCACCTTGGGTGCCCTTTGAATGAGACCCGGGTCCACTTCACGCCCGGGTCCCCTCCACCATCGCGAAAGGCACCTCTCTCCCGCTGTTCCCGGGGCGCACTGCCATTCAACGCCCCCTATCCAGCTACCTCTCTGCCTGTGCCTAAGGTAGGGCAAATCTCTCCGCTGCGCCGCTCTTGCTCAGCGCATCGATCGGCCCGTCCCTCATCTCGGGGCTTCTGGGCTTTCTACCACCATGGCGCGTACCATCTGGGCGGATATCATTGCCATACGCAGTTGAAAGTTTATAGGCCAGAAAATGTCTATTTTTATTTGAGTGTGCACTGAAGTGAAGCTGGATGAGGGGAGATGGTAAATGTAAACCGAGCCCGCAAACCACATATGTTGCTTTGAATACCTAAGGATGGAGGAGCGCAGAAGAAACTGCACTCGCAGCTAAGTTTTAATTAGTTTTGACACATGTGCCAATTATTTTAACAGAAATGCCAAACTGGTCTGGGGTCATTGTTATAGAGCCATACAAATTCAATAACCACCACAGCACATTGATTCACAGCTGAGCCAATCTGAGACCACAGACTCAATTCAAATGTTTACAAACCTCAGCCATTAGCTGGGGCCTTACTCACACTTGCTCTGTAAGGAAGGCATGGTATCAACAGTAAGACAGACACAAGTGACCACAGTTCTAGGGTGTTTATTGAATTTCAAAAGGGGTTTGAAAAAAACGCCTATCTAATCCTAAATCTACAGATGGGAGTAAGCTACGACCATCAAATAATAATAACGCAGTCCAAGTGGTGTCTTGTCAAAATAAAAGGACCTATACTAATAAACCTATTGTCAATCCTTACCTCTAATTACAAATAGTGTGGGAAACAATGTCATTCAAAAGAAAGAAGTGTTCAAGAAATATGTCTGGATGTTCAGGCTGTTGGCCTCCCTTTCCCAGATTTTCAGCAGAGGATAAGGCAGTACACTCGAGCTTAGCACAGTCTATGGCTTCTCTAGCAGGAGGATACAGTTCAATCATTAGCTTTAGGACCTTCCGTGCTCAAGTCACTTTGCCTCTCAAAGTCTCTTCTTTCAGAGGGCCTGATGCGACAAACAAAAAAAATAAGTTCTTCTCCTCTTAGGATTTCACAAGTACTCAATTTCTCTGGTGATTCACTATTCACCTCGGACCCCCCTCAGCCGGGCTCAGATCCTTTTAACACAATGCTCAATTAGTCTCCCTCTGCTGGGCTCGGACCAATTTCAATTCAACTTTTTAACACAAACTTGCTTTAACCAAAAGCTCTCAGCTGATCTCCCTCCCCCGGGGTCGGACCTACTTCATCTCCCTTGTCATCAACTTTCTTTACGTTCGTAACACCAAAGACTTTCGATTGTGCACAGGATTTAGCTTGAGCCATTGCAGGACCACTTCGATTCACAATTCTTTGTCACTCTTTCAGTTGAATACCTTACAGAGATTTTGGAATGAGCAGGCATGCGGTGCCAGACCACTTCAAAGTTCAATCACTCATCTGTTATTCAATTTACTCGCATTGATTATCACGTACACTTCATACAATATTCGCTTCAGTATTCAGTATACAATGTTGCGGCTTGCAACCTTGGCTTCAACACAGACTGGTCTGGTATCAGTCTCCCCAACTCTCCAGCTGTGCTGACTTCACTGACACTGCTTTGTTGTAGTAACCAAGGACAGTACCACGGTGGCAAGCGATTCTCCCCGCCTTGACTATCAATGCGGCAGAGCCCCGGGTATCTCCGACACACAATGCAAGATTCTTCGGCCTTGTTTCCTGGTATTAGGTTTTCTATTCTCCAAGGTACATGAAAGTAACGGTTCCTCATCAAAAAGGTCAAGGGCACTTACCTCCTTGCGATCCGCTTCGGTTTTACCGTCTTTCGCCTTGTATTAAACTGCCTTCTTGGAACTGCTGCTTCCTCATGTGCTTTGCCTCACTCAGAGTGTGCTCTCATGCTCTGCCTTTTATCCGTGTGGGGAAGTGTAATGGAAGTTAGGTGTGTGTAATGATCAGTAATTGCCTGACCATTGTATTGGGACATGTAATGTATACGGGTTGGGTGTTAGCCCGTTTTCTCCCATAGTGAGCTGTCCGTGAGAAAGTGCTCTTGTTGGGAAGGGGTGGAGGCAGTGGAGTTCCTAAGTATCCTGGTAGGATGGTCTAAAGGTGTTACATGGAAGGGGATACAGTGTCTCACCATCCGGTGTCCCACTCCCTGAAAAACTGTCACGATCCATGCCCATGCCCCTGACCCCTTCAGGTTTAACAGCCCCCTGGCAGCAATGGGGCTAAAGCCCTTCAAACTGGCCCCAAGGGCCTTAAAACACCATCAGAAACATACATGGCATCAGTCCTGGCGCCTTTGGCGCCAGGCTCATTATCAGGAATAAAACAATACCAGTTTTGGACCTTAATCCAACATGGAGGCCTATTTCACAGCTCAGTTCTTTAGAACCAAGCCATGCGGTCTAGTGTTTTGGGTGTGGCTGGGCCTGGAACTACTTGGCCTCGAACTACTTTACCTGGGCTTTTTAAACCACACCCAAACAGCAGAATACGCTTCGAGTTATTCTGCACTCCTGCAGCGTAACGCTCACCGTGTCCAGCTCCTGCTCATCTGCTTCTCCGGCGGACCGATTCTGAAGCCCTAGATACGGATTCCATTAATAACCTGGAAGAACAAGAACAGCATTAGCAAGCAAGAACACTTACCTGTGAAGTAACCAGCCTTGAATCCATCCTGCGCTTTGCTTACCTCGCGCCATCTCCGGAGTTCGCCGCAACCTGCAAAGGTCTTTAACAAGGACAACATTAATAACAATTCTTACCTGAGCAAGCAGCGAGTCCTGGCAGCATCCTGCGCTCCTCTTACCTCGCCCATCTCCGGATTTCACTACAACCTGCAAGGGAGAAGGAACAAGGTCAGCATTAACAAATCATTTACCTGGGCAAGCAGCGCTTCCTTCGCTCATCACTACGGAAAATCACTGCAAGCTGTACAAAGAAGAGAAGAGAACACAGGTTAGCAATTAACACCAATAAACAGCGCAGCACTCTGCGCATCAATAACTCATTGTGGTCTTTGCCGCCGGCGCACAACTTCGTGATCGCAACCATCCCTGTGAAAACAAAAAGGGACATTGTTAGGGAACAGGGTAGTGGAGCAACATGCCGAGAAGACAGAGAAAACGGAGGGAAAGAAAGAGACAGAAAAGACATTATAACTCACCTGGAAGACAGCAAGCAGAGTCAGAGTCACCGCCGGCCTGGACCCGACATAAGAGCAAACGGACAAGTGAAGCAACTAGGTCCACAGAACGCCCGCACCAACCATGCGCCCCTGCACAGAGACTTAGGACGGAGAGTTCAACACACAAAAACCTAAGGTGAGCAATAACCCCAAGGGACGGGATTTGGACCAGAGGGAGGTGGGAGTCCACCCTTCACAGAACCAGTATCTTAACCCTCCATTCTCCTGGTCTAGGCACTACACAACGTCTGGCACATAACCAAGCAGAGAGGGGTCCGGGATAGCGCTTAGACCTCCATCCAGTATGAAGAATGTTTTGTATTTGTGAAAATTATGTTGTGAATTATGTTTTTAGATAGCAGATCTTGCAACAAGGAAACTACTTTGTGAAATAAATGTATTCAAAGTTCCCTGTGCATGACTAAAGAGGTTTTGAGCTCTGGTGATACCTGATGGCACATGTTATCTGTTTGTCACTGTTTGTGGTCTTAATATTGGTAAAATACAGGAGAAGGAGATATTCTGAATGTCAATTTGTGTCTCTGGGTCAGTGAACTATGTTTGTTTGTTTGTTTGTTTGTTTATTTGATATAGCGCAAAACCAAACCCGAAGGTAGAAGGGCGCAGATATTACAAGAATACTTGAGAACTTGGTTACAAGGTGATACATAAATAAAAAACAGTTGAGACATATATTTACAAATGTAGGTAAGGAGAAAACATTAAGGCAAGATGAGATAAGCACGAGGCAAGCGGGTGAGCATAGATGGCATAGGCCCTCATTACGACCCTGGCGGAGAGGGGTTTACGCCAGCGTAATGCATGGCGTACCTCTCCGCCAGATTACGACTTCCCGTAGCGCCATGGTGATTTTTACGCCTGCTTTTTGCAGGCGGAAAAATCCATGGCGCTACGGGACTTGTTGTTAATTACGCCACCGTAATTTATGGTGGCGTAATTAACGCCTTCCCCACTCCCATTATACCCTATGGGGCAAAAATGGGAATGGGGAAGGGTAAATGGGGATTGGGGACTTACCGCCCCGCCAAGGTCGGAATGGGGCGGTAAGTCCGCCAACCCCCATGGCGGAGTTGGCAGCTCTGCGCCATGGTCCATGGTGCAAATTGCACCATGGATCTCCGCCAGGGTCGTAATGAGGGCCATAGTCAGTAGGGCAGGTTGTTCAGTCAGGTTATGTGTCGTTAGTACGTAGCCAGGTGAGGGCCTGGTCTCTGAAGCTTGGGTAGGGTTGGTCAGTTCTGAGATTGGCGGGGAGTCTGTTCCAGGTTTGAGCTGCTATGAACGGAAAGCTGGAGCCGCCAGTAGTACTTTTTTTGTATCTGGGCACCATTAAGGTGTCTGCGCTGGCCCTTCTAGTGGGACGGTTAGACAATCTCTTGGTGATTGTTTCTGTCAGGTAAGGAGGAGCTATGTTGTTGAGGCATTTGGATGTGAGGGAGAAGGTTTTTAGGGTAATCCTGTCCTTAATTTTTAACCAGTGGATGTTTCTTCTGGCGGCGGATATATGATTTCTGGATGGGATGTTTAAAGCTGCTCTTAAAGCGTTATTTTGGAGAGTTTGTAGTTTATCGAGGATGTATTTGTTTGATCCTGCATACAGAGCGTTGCAATAGTCCAATCTGGATATGATTAGTGCATTAGTCAGTGTGATGCAGCTGGTCTCGGATAGGAAAGGTCTGCACGCTCGGATTAATTTACAGGTATACGCTGTGGAGGATGCTAGGGTATTGATTTGCTTCTTGAAAGTGAATGCTGAGTCAAGATACACCCCTAGGGTTTTGACTGCAGGCATCACTTTAATGACATTGTTGTCGATGTTAATAGAGGTATAGTTGGGGTCAAGTTTTTAGTTGCTGTCTCTGTGCCAAGGATTAGCAGCTCCGTTTTGTCGTCATTCAGGCAGAGGCCATGGGATGCCATCCATGCCTGAATGAGGAGATATATCTTGTTTACCAAGGCCGAATCTTCGGCATAGTTGCCCGAAAGGGGGATCAGGAGCTGAGTGTCATCAGCATAATTTGAGTAGATAACACCCAGTCTGTCCAACTTGTCGAATAAGGGCTTGGTAAAGATGTTGTACATAGTAGGAGATACACAGGATCCTTGGGGGACGCCGCAGGAGACTTGTATGGGATCGGCGGCTGCTAGGGGGGAGAAGACTCTCATTGTACGGTTGGCAAGGAAGGATTGCACCCAGGATATGGCGTCACTTGAGAAATGGGCGGCTGAGCTGAAGTGATTGCATAAAACAGCATGCTCTGCCAAGTCAAAGGCCGCCGATAGGTCAAGGAGGAGTAGCATAGCTGATTTTCCATTGTCCTTCAGCTCGTCAATTTTGGTCTTGAGGTCTATCAGGGCTGTTTCGGTGCCATGAAGGGGGCGGAAGCCCGATTTGGCGTGAGCCTAATAGATGGTTGGTTTCCAGGTAGTCCTGTATTTGCAAGTAGGCTACTCTGTCTATGATTTTTAATAGGAAGGGGACGGTGGTTATAGGTCTGTAGTTGGTTGGTATGGCAGGGTCAAGTGTTTGTTTTTTGAGCAAGGGGAGTACCCAGGATTGTTTGAAGTTGTTGGGTACTAGGTTTGACCTGAAGGAGGCATTGATGAGCTTGGCGATAAAGGGGGCAAGATCTCTGGCTGCATCCTTGATAATTTGGGGTGGACAGTTGTCTCCTTTACAGTTGGAGGGTTTTACCGAGAGTATGATTTTTTCAGTCTCTGGTATAGTTATTTGTTTGAAGGTGAAAGGCTTGGGGGTACTTTTAGATGGGTTGAGAGGCGATTGTGAAGCGCCGGTCACCAGGGGTGGGTCTGGTGGTGAGGGTAGAGAGGCTTTTTTATTGGCAATTTTAGTTTGGAGGGAGCTGATTTTACCTGCGAGGGCGTTTTGTATATTGGTACACCATGATTTGTCTTTGGGGGTATCGTCGGTCTAAGGTATGGGTGATTCCATTTTGCGGAGGATAGAGAATAGTTCCTTGGTGTCGGATTTGGCTTTAGCTATTCTGTCATTATAGGTGTTCTTTTTGGTGCTGATGATTTCCTTTTTATACAATTCGGAGTGATTGGTAAGCTAAGTATTGTTCGCCTCGGTGGGTGAGTGGCGTCAGATTGATTACAACTTTCTTTTCTGAGTTCTTAATTCTTTCAGTTGAGTTGTGAACCAGTTGTTCAGATGAGAGAGTTGTCTGCTTTTTCGGGTTTTGAGCGGGGCAATGATATCCAGTGCTTTGGTTACCGTACTATTGTAGACTTCCACGAGTAAGGTGGGGTCAGAGTTGTTGTCTAGGTTGTTAAGGGTGGGGAGAAGGTGAGGTAGAAGAACAAGTTACTTACCAACTGTAACGTTCTTTCGACTGGATGTTCCTCCCACGTATTCTTCATCTTGTGATAAATCGTTATCTCCAGCTTCGCTGCTTCGGAAAAATAATTCTCGGCAGAGGGCGCTGTGCTCGAGGTCGTGGCGTCGATTGTCCCTCGACGTACTCCGTACTCCGTCAACGTCACCGATGGTATAAATACCTCGAGCTGCGCCCGTTGCTTCAGTTCTGTTTTTTCGATGAAATATATATAGGAGGAATACCCAGGCGTGTCCCATGACCGATACATTCTTCGTGAGAGGAAAGTGTAAGAAAACGTAAACTGTACTGTGGGGTAGGATGGGAGGGTCGATGAGGAATACGTGGGAGGAAAATCCAGTCGAAAGAACGTTACAGTTGGTAAGTAACTTGTTCTTCGAATGGATTGTGTCCTCCCACGTATTCCTCATCTTGTGATAGGCTCCCATAGCAGTATCAATTATTTGTAGGTGGGAGTGCCCTTTCAGTTTTCGTGGACAGAATGCAGAACTGCCTTTGCAAATAAACCCTCGTTAGAGGAGGCAGTGTCCAAACAATAATGTTTAACAAAGGTATGTATTGTTTTCCAGGTTGCAGCTGCACAAATGTCTGCTGCCGGGTCTCCCCTTTTTTAGAGCCGCAGAAGTAGCCATTCCCCTTGTAGAATGGGCACGAAGCCCATCTGGTGGTTCTTTTCCCGCTAGTCTGTAGCATTCAACTATGGCTAATATGATCCAGCGGGAAATAGTCTGTTTTGTTACAGATAATCCTAATTTTTGACCAGTGTAACCTACAAACAGTTGGTCATCTTGTCTCAATTTAGCCATCCTAGAGATCTAAAAACTAAGAGCCCTCTTGGGATCTAATCTATGTAATCTCTCCTCTTCTTTGCCCAGGTGAGGAGGAGGATAAAACGTTGGAAGTACTATTTTTTGTGACAAATGGAAGTCCGAGACTACTTTTGGCAAAAATGAAGGTTTAACTTTAAGGACTACCTCATCTTTATAAAAAATAGTATATGGTGGTTTGCATGAGAGGGCCTGAAGTTCGCTAACCCTGCGGGCTGATGATAGGGCCACAAGGAGGGCAGTTTTTAGGGTCAAAAGCCTCAATGGACATGAGTGCAGAGGCTCAAAAGGTATGCAAGTCAAGAATTTTAATACTAAATTTAAGTCCCAGGCTGGTACATGAAAAGGTACTGGAGGGTATACATTAGTGAGCCCCTTTAAGAATTGAATTATTAACGGTATTTTGAAATATGAAACCTTTTCCGAGGGGCGCTTGAAAATGGACAGCGCAGCAAGGTATCCTTTTATTGTTCCTATCTGGAGCCCCAGATTAGCTAGATGTAGCAGAAAGGAAAGCACCATTGGGGTGCCACACTGAAAAGGGTCCACATCCTTGTCTTTGCACCAGTTACTAAACCTATTCCAGCGACATCGGTACAAAGACTTTGTTGCTGGTCTTCTGGCCGAAAGCAAGATTTCCATTACGTCATCCGGAAGATCCCAATCCCTGTATCTCAACCTCTCAGAAACCATGCGTGAAGGTTGAGTGTCTTGACCTCTGGATGGAGAACCCGACCTTCCTCTTGTGAGAGAAGATCCTCTCTTTGCGGAAGACGTATTGGAGGGCAGATGGACATGTCTAGAAGGTCCGGGTACCACCTCTTCCTGGCCCAATCCGGGGCAATTAGGATCATAGTTTTCCTGAACTTTCTCAACCACCTGATTACTTGATGAATCACGGGGACTGGGGGAAACGAGTACAGCAGTGGAAACTTCCACTCCACTACGTATGCGTCTCCCAGAGCTCCTCTTTGAGGAAATTCCCTTAAGCAGTACTGATCGCCCTTTCGGTTGATCGCGGTGGCGAACAGATCCACTTGAGGGGTTCCCCAAAGGGCAAAGATCTCCAGAAGGACTTCCTGAGCCAGCTCCCACTCGTGTGTGACTGCATAAGCTGTCGAACCCTTTCGTCTTCCCGTCCCTCCACACTCTCCTCACCTGAGTCTTCAGAGTGGCCTGTGTTCCGTAGATTCCGCTGGCTCAGATAGTCCCGTTCTTTTTTAGGTAGCACTTGCCTGTCTCGGTGAGAAGCCACAGTGACTGCTGATAATACAGCCGTCCTGGGGCCCCTTTTCGGGGATCAGGCTGGACAAAGGGAAAAAAACCCACACGTGGGAAAAAACCCTTAGGATACTTCTGGTAACGAGGTAGGTGGAGATCCAAGATTGAAATCTGTAGGACTGGAAGCAGATGCGAGGTCCGCAGGGTAGAACACGGGAGGGAAGCCCAATGCGACACCAATGAGAGGTGAAGGGAGCCTAAACAACTACCGGCCCAAGGACCTTAAAGGCATGGGGAGAAACTAAAGAAGAGAAAAACCAGCAACAGACGGAAAAAAGAGAAAACTGGAGAGCCGCGGGTAAAAAGCGGCAAAGAGGAGAGAAGAAAAAACGCCCGCCGCCGGAGCGGCGAGACGAGAAGGAAAGTGCCGAGGGATCGGCAAAGAAGAGGCTGTGAAAAGAGAGGCCGCTGCTGAAAACAAAAACGGCCAACAGGTACGTAGAAGAAACTTTATCCCCAGGGCCGGGGACAAGCAGACAGAGAAGACCCGCCGCACGCCGAGGCGAGCAGAGGGCACGACGCTGGGGGAGCGCAAGAACCAGAGCCGCTGGAGCGAGGGCCAGCAATAGGTTGAAACGCAGCGACTGCCGGGCTTGAAGGGCAGGTAAACTCCCGGCAGTGCTGTGATTGGCCACAAATCAATACTAGACACAAAGAAGGGACTATACCGCTCTACCTGCCGGTTAGCCTCCAACTTGGAAGGAGCCGCCACCCGCGGTAGCAATTGCGGATGACAGTATGACCCCCTCCCCACCTAACCGCCCCAGGCTTCCCTGGATAGCAGCAGTGAAAAGTCGCCAACAACCTTGGAGCATGAACCTGAGAAGCCGGTTCCTATGAATCCTCCGACTCAGGATATCCCTTCCAAGACAAGAGGTACTCAAGACGTCCGCGATAATACCTGGAATCACGGACCTGAGATACCTCATACTCATCAGGCTCCGAGGACCGTGCCAGGATAGCTCTGGGAATGGTTCTATGGTGAAGGTCAGGATAGTAAGGTTTGAGAAGAGAGGAATGAAAGACTGGGTGAATGCGGCGAAGAGAGGAAGGAAGCCTAAGGCGAAAAGTGACAGGATTGACTTTAGAGAGAATAGTGAAAGGTCCCAAAAAACGAGGAGACAGTTTAGAAGGCCTTGTCCATCTGGGAAAAAACCGGGTGGACAACTACACCTGATCACCTGGCTTCCATACTGGACATTCCCTCCGATGTTGATCGGCACATGATTTTGTCCGTCTTCTGCTGACCTCTAAACTCCGCATAGCTGAAGTCTGGGCTTCCTTAATATTCCCTAACACCTCTTCCACTGTCGGGGAGTTGGTGTAACTGGGGACCTCCGGAAACACGGCACGAGGGTGAACCCCATAAGAGCAGAAGAAAGGAGAGAGTCCCGTGGCGGAATGCCTGGTGTTGTTATACGAGAACTCTGCCGTGGGAAGCAGCGAGACCCAATTTTCTTGTTGTTGAGATATGTAACACCTTAAGTATTGTTCCAGGGTCGCATTCAGGCGTTCCGTCTGACCGTTGGTCTCCGGGTGAAACCCTGAAGAGAGAGCTCTTTCAATGCCCAAACGGTTGCAGAAGGCAGTCCAAAATTTTGAGATATATTGACTTCCCCGATCCGAGATTATCTTATCGGGGAGACCGTGTAGCTTGAAAATGTCTCGAGAGAAAACCTCTGCCATCTTAGCCGCAGTGGGCAGCCCTGGAAGGGGAGAAAAATGTGCCAACTTCGAAAAAGTCGTCTACCGTGACCATGATGCAGGTACAGGATTCCGATACCGGCAGATCGACAATGAAATCGGTAGATATAAGACCCCAGGGGCGTGTTGGAAGTTCGACCTGAGTGAGCAGACCCAAAGGTTTTCCCAGGCAATATTTTGCTCTGGCACAAATTGGACAAGCCTTGACATACTCGTATGTCTCTTTTCTAGCGTTTGGCCAAAGAAACGTTCTAGAGAGAAGCTCAAGGGTATTCTCGGCCCCTCTATGGCCTGCCGAGCGAGAGTCGTGACTCCACTTCAGGATTCTAGCACAAAGAGAACCTTTGGGAATGTACAGTTTCTGTTTGTAGAAAAGCCAGTTTCCTCTTTGTTGAAAAGGAGAGGTAATCCGTAGGGGTAGTTGGTGCTTTTCCTGAAGGAGAGCAGTTTTCACCTCTTTTAGAAAAGAACCAACAAAGGCCAGGATTTGGTTGCGTTTGAACATAGACTCCCTTTTGGTCTCCAGGTGTTCCTTGGTGGAGTCTTTGCGCGATAAGGCATCCGCCAGACTATTCTGTGATCCCGGGATATACGAGACTTGGAATTCAAACTGTGCAAAATGATGGGCCCACCTGGCCTGCCTGGAATTGGAACACTCCAATTCTTGTAGTCCTTTGAGGTTCTTATGGTCGGTCCTAATCAGAAATGGGTGTCTGGCTCCTAGTAGGAGATGGCGCCACTCTTCACAGGCAAGTTTCATGGCCAGAAGTTCTTTCTCCAGGACTGAATAGTTGAGTTGGCTAGGAGAAAGGGTTTTTGACATGTATGCCACGGGGTGTTCCACTCCTTGGATGGTATGGAGCAATACCGCTCCTACCGCTACCGCAGAAGCGTCGGTCTCCAAAATAAATGGCTGTGATTGATCAGGATGCTGGAGAATGGGGGCAGTACAGAACAATCTCTTGAGAAATTCGAAACTCTTCTCTGCCTCATCAGACCAAAAAAACGGAACTGCCTCCTTCTTGAGTAGGCGTGTAATCGGGTATACTACCTCCGAAAAGTTTGAGATAAATCTGGGGTAGTAATTTGCTAATCCCAAAAATCTCTGGACTTCTCGGACTGAAGTGGGAGCCGGCCAATCAAGAATATCATCAACCTTGGTTTGGTCCATGGCCACCCCTTCTTTGGAAAGAATGAATCCGAGATAGTGAACCGAGGATACCGCAAATTTGCACTTCTCGCCCTTGGCCAGCAACTGGTTTTCCTGAAGGCGAGACAGAACCTGTGTGACATGTTGGATATGTTCCTCCATGTTAGGGGAGAAAATCAGAATGTCGTCGAGGTATATTATAACCGAGACTGACAGCAGATCTGAAAATAGCCTATCCATGAATCTCTGGAATGCAGCCAGTGCGTTCACTAAGCTGAATGGCATCACTCTGTACTCAAAAAGACCGCATGGAGTTCGAAAAGCCGTTTTCCATTCGTCCCCATCAGTGATGCGAAGCAGATGATATGCGTTCCTGAGATCCAATTTGGTGAAGGTTCGAGCCCGTTGTACTGCCTCAATAATGTCGGTTATGAGTGGCATGGGATACCGATCACGGATTGTAACCTTATTGAGGCCCCGGTAATCGATACAGGGTCTGAGGTCAGTCGTGTCTTTTTTCTTGATGAAGAACAGAGAGGCGCCAGCTGGTGACCTTGAAGGTCGAATAAGACCATTCTCCAAGTTGGTATCCAGATAGACTCTTAATACCTTCTTTTCGGCCAGAGAGTGAGAGAACATGCGCCCAAATGGAACCAGTGCATTAGGCTCGAGATCGATTGAGCAGTCTTCTGGCCAATGAGGAGGTAGCCGGGCATGGAGATTCTCTTGGAACACCCCGGAGAACTTTGCACAAAAATTAGGAAGCGCGTGAATACCCACATGATCCTTGGAGAGAACCCTAACCGACTGTTGATCCTCCCTAGTATCGGAAGGAAGACAGTTGACGGAACAGTACGTGGAACAAAAACTTAGTCGATTTTCCGTCCAGTTGATATACGGGTTATGCTTGCGCAGCCAAGGAATGCCTAGAATTATGGGGAAATGTGCGGCTCTAATAATGTCGAACTGCAGGGCTTCTGTGTGTTGGTTTATGACCACGGAGAGTTGTTCAGTGGTATGAGTGATTAGTCCAGACGATAAGGGTGTACCGTCCACTCCTTCCACCTTTTGACCCACCTTGCGAACTATCCGAGTGAGTCCCATCTTGTCAGCCCACAGAGTGTCCACGAAATTCCCTGCCGCTCCACAATCCAATAAGGCTAATGTTTCCACTGGTCTTCCATTTAGATTCAAGGCAATAGATAGTACCATCAGTCTGGAATCCTCTTGGGATTCTGAAGCCGTCACCGAAAGCGTGACATAGGGACGCTGAAAAAGATCTGAGTACCCCCGGCTGCCCGTCCCTATTGACGCCGAGGGTAGTCGTTTCCCGCCTTTCTCTCCGGTACCTCAGAGCAATCCTTCAGTACATGTTGATCGGAACCACAATAGGCGCACAACCCTCTTTCTCTTCTTCGCCGTCTCTCCGCTGATGACAGAGGTGCCCTGGTAGCTCCGATTTGCATCGGTTCTTCGCTCTGAGTAGAGGAGAAATGTCCAGAGGGAGAGTGTGACGGAGGGTTCATGGGATTTCCTGATCCTATTTGCTTCCGGCGTTCTGCCCTTCTCTCTTGGAGGCGGTACTCGATGTGGAGAGCGGCAGTAAGTAAGTCTGGAAATGTGGGGGAGCGTGGAGATCTGGCTAGCTCGTCTTTGATCTCATCTCTCAACCCTCTCCGGAATACAGTATATTGTGCTTGTTCGGACCATCCCGCTCCTGCTGCCAATGTCTTAAAGGAGGAGATGTATGACAGCACGTCTAGAGCACCCTGTCGTGCATCCAGCAGGTCCTCACCTGCAGTAAAAGATAATTCAGGTCGCTCGAATGTCTGTTTCAGTAGGTTCCGGAACCCCGAAAAATCTTGTAAGATAGCATTACTGTTTGTAACTAGCGGAGTAGCCCAGGCTAAAGCATTCCCTGTCATATTTGAAATCATAAACCCTACTCTGGCTTGGTCCGTGGAGAACGTATGTGGTCTGAAGGTGAAGTACACATTGCAGGCCTCCAGGAATTCCTTTACCCTCTTAGGTGAGCCATCAAATCTTCCTGAAGATAGAGCCATGGGAGGCAATTCCGGGGGATGTGAGGGTTCCCGGACCGCTACCATCTGTTTTAGAAGGGCATTCTCAGTCTTTACCCCCTGTAATTCCAGTGACATGGCCTGAAAAGCCTTCCATAACTCCTGAACTTGTTCTTCGGTTGACATCTTGGCCTTTCTGGGCGTTTCAATCTGTGACTGCATAAGCTGTCGAACCCTTTCGTCTTCCCGTCCCTCCACACTCTCCTCACCTGAGTCTTCAGAGTGGCCTGTGTTCCGTAGATTCCGCCGGCTCAGATAGTCCCGTTCTTTTTTAGGTAGCACTTGCCTGTCTCGGTGAGAAGCCACAGTGACTGCTGATAATACAGCCGTCCTGGGGCCCCTTTTCCAGGATCAGGCCGGACAAAGGGAAAAAAACCCACACGTGGGAAAAAACCCTTAGGATACTTCTGGTAACGAGGTAGGTGGAGATCCAAGATTGAAATCTGTAGGACTGGAAGCAGATGCGAGTTCCGCAGGGTAGAACACGGGAGGGAAGCCCAATGCGACACCAATGAGAGGTGAAGGGAGCCTAAACAACTACCGGCCCAAGGACCTTAAAGGCATGGGGAGAAACTAAAGAAGAGAAAAACCAGCAACAGACGGAAAAAAGAGAAAACTGGAGAGCCGCGGGTAAAAAGTGGCAAAGAGGAGAGAAGAAAAAACGCCCGCCGCCAGAGCGGCGAGACGAGAAGGAAAGTGCCGAGGGATCGGCAAAGAAGAGGCTGTGAAAAGAGAGGCCAAACGGCCAACAGGTACGTAGAAGAAACTTTATCCCCAGGGCCGGGGACAAGCAGACAGAGAAGACCCGCCGCACGCCGAGGCGAGCAGAGGGCAAGACGCTGGGGGAGCGCAAGAACCAGAGCCGCTGGAGCGAGGGCCAGCAATAGGTTGAAACGCAGCGACTGCCGGGCTTGAAGGGCAGGTAAACTCCCGGCAGTGCTGTGATTGGCCACGAATCAATACTAGACACAAAGAAGGGACTATACCGCTCTACCTGCCGGTTAGCCTCCAACTTGGAAGGAGCCGCCACCCGCGGTAGCGATTGCGGATGACATCGTGAGAGACCGTGGTCTGCCTGCTCAGAGCGTCTGCCGCCGTGTTCTTCTCTCCGGCTAGGTGAATTGCCGACAGAGAGATTCCTTCTCGTATTGCCCAGAACCAGAGCTGCATTGCCTCTCTGCACAGTGGCAGTGACCCTACACCTCCTCTCTTGTTGAGATAGTACATGGCCACTGTGTTGTCTGTCATTATCAGAACATTCTTTCCCTGTACAGAGGGCAGAAAGGCCTTCAGAGCTAGTCTGATTGCCCTCAGCTCTAATAGGTTGATGTGTAGTTTGGACTCTGATGGAGACCAACGACCGCTGATTGTCAGATCGTTGGTGTGTGCTCCCCACCCCGTGAATGAGGCGTCCGTCACTACACTTTCGGAGGCAAGGCTTTTCCCGATGAAGTGTCCAAGACTGCTCCGATAAACTGGAGTTTCTGGGCTGGTATCATGTGGGACTTCTTGAAATTGAGGGAGAAGCCCAGTTTGTGGAGGAAGTGGCAGGTGATCGAAAGATGTTCCTGAGCTTGTTCTGGAGAACTTGCTCTGATCAACCAGTCGTCCAGGTAGGGATATATGTGAATACCTCCTTTCCTGAGACTTGCTGCCACAACTGCCAACAGTTTGGTGAAAACCCTCGGGGCGGAGGTCAACCCGAATGGCAGAACTCGAAACTGATAATGAGAATTGCCAATCGCGAACCTCAGGTACTTTCTGTGTTTTGGATGGATTGGCACATGAAAGTAAGCATCCTGAAGGTCCAATGATACCAACCAATCTTGGAGTTGGAGAGCCTGAAGGATCTGAGAAAGAGTCACCATCTTGAACTTGTCCTTCCTGAGGAACTTGTTCAAGTTTCTCAAGTCCAAGATGGGTCTCAGTCCTCCATCCTTTTTTGGAATGAGAAAATATGGGGAGTACCAACCCCTGTTCCTCTCCGCTACAGGTACCAGTTCTATGGCACCTTTCTCTAGCAGGGTTAAAATTTCCTGCAACAGGAGCGGATCCAGAATTTTGACGGAGTGGCTGAGGTACAGATGCTGCTCCTGAGGCTGATTTTGCACCTCTTCCCCGTGCTCCACGAGGGAAGTTCCTTTTGCCCCTTTGAGAAGCCTGTCCTCTTCCTCTACCAAAAGAGGAGTAGTATCGAAAAGAACGATCCCTCCAGGAAGATGAGCCGGAATAGGGTTTTAGAGGCTGGCGCAAAGAGGCGCTAAGTGATTTAGCTGCCGCTTTCGAGGTCTGAAGTTTTTCTAGGCTTTCATCAGCCTTTCTGCCAAAGAGCCTCGAGCCATCAAAGGGCATGTTGAGGAGTCTAGCTTGCACGTCCGGTGCAAATCCTGACTTCCTCAACCACGCAAATCTGCGTAGCACAACGCTTGCAGCCATGGATCTGCTGATACTATTAGCAGTATCCAGTCCAGACTGGAGGCATTCCCTCATTTCCTCCTTCCCGTCTTTGACTATATTCAGGAAGCCTTCCCTTTCCTCGCCTTCCGGAATATGATCAGCCGCCGCCGAAATACAGTCCCACAGGGTTTGGGTAAACCTGGCTAGGGTACAGGTGACATTTGCCGACTTAAGTGCCATACTGCCTGACGTGAAAACTTTACGTGCCCCGGCGTCAATTTATTTATCCTCTCTATCTGGAGGGATAGTTGGATAAGCAGTTTGTTTTGAAGTGGATGCTGCTTGAATGACTAAACTCTCTGGAGTTGGATGTTTATTCAAATATTCAGGATCCGATCCAGCTGGTCTATATTTTCTTGGGAAAGTGCTATCTGCAGCAGCAATGGTTTCTGGTTTCTCCCAGTTTTTCTCCACAGTCCTTTGAAGGGCCCTGTGAAAAGGGAGAACAGGATCCTTCTGAGGTCCCTTGACGATAATATCCGTCATGTCATCTTGTTCAAAAATGGGTCAAGTATTACCCCAACCCATGTATTCAACTACCCTGGTCATAAGACCCCTGTACCCAGCATCTGCATGCTCTGCAGGATCAGGTTTGGCGAACTCTAATTCTGGGGTTGTGTCAACTCCACTGGCAGAATGTAGAGTATCACTCAGGTCTCTCATTCTAGATTCCTGGTCAATAAGTTCTTCAGGAACTTGTCTTGTACCATAAGTAACTCCCAAAGGAGTAACTTCGTCTTCTTCTGAAGCAGACTCTTCATAGATTGCAGACATAGATTTGAAAAAGTCTGATCTGGGCAAAGGAGTGAATCTCCTTTCTTCCTCTTCCATCTGCTTTGAAGGAAATGGCAAATCCCTCGAAGTTTTCGAGGGTGTCTTCGAAGTCTTCGAAGTTTTCGAAGATGACTTCGATAATGGCGTTGATGACGCATTCGGCTTTGGTGTCGAAATTATCGACGTCGAGGGTGTCGACGAAGTTGTCGAAGTCTTCGACGATTTGTGTTTCTTGGCCGGCACTGGAGAGGTGCTAGACTCTCGAAGATTCTTCGACGGTTTTACGTCGACTCGAGGTTTTTTGTATTCCTCAACGCTACTGGTCTTGGTCATAGTAGCCTCGGACTTCCCTTTGTCGTCCAATTGAGCGACTTTAGGGGTATGGCTTTTCCGAGGTTCTTTCGAGGGGGTCGAGGCCGCATTCTCGAAAACCTCCATCATCTTTTTGCGGAATTCTTCCCACTTACTGGGAGAATCCGATTTAGTCGGACAACGAATTTCTTCGGTCGACTCTGAAGAAGATGATGATGAGGGAGATCTATGTCTCCTCTTCATTTTTTTCGATGACGACGAAGAATGTCTCGATCTATTCCTAGATCGAGATCTCTTCGAGTGCCTATGGCGATCTGATCCCTTAGAATCAGTCGCTTTCTTATGTTTTTTTGGCTAAACCATTTTTGAGGCCGCCCTCCCCACCGACAGTTTACCTCTCCTCTCACGAAGAGCTTTTTCGGTCATGGATTGGCAGGACCCGCAGTCGTCGGTTCAGTGACTGGAACCGAGACACCAGAGACAAATCCGGTGGGGATCGGTAATCGACATCTTAGACCCACAATCTGCACACTTTTTAAACCCAGTTCTGGGTGTCGAAGGTGTCGAAGGTGATGACATTTTCTTCACAGAAAATAGAAGTGCGCCGTTCTCGATAGAGAAGCGATCGGAAAAACAGAACTGAAGCAACGGGCGCGGCTCGAGGTATTTATACCATCGGTGACGTCGACAGAGTATGGAGTACGTCGAGGGACAATCGACGCCACGACCTCGAGCACAGCGCCCTCTGCCGAGAATTTTTTTTCCGAAGCAGCGAAGCTGGAGATAACGATTTATCACAAGATGAGGAATACGTGGGAGGACACAATCCATTCGAAGAAGTTATGCTGTAATATCTTTTTTGCACCTAGTGGGGAGTGGAGGGGCCATGAGTATAGGTTTGGGATGGGTAAGATCAAGTGTGGTAGAGAATGTGATTAGGTGGTGATCTGTCCAAAATTGTGGTGTTATGGTGGTGATGCTGATGTTGCAATTCAGATCAGCAATCCAATCTAGAGTCCTTCCTTTGGAGTGTGTGGGGGCATCGACTTTTTGTGTCAGGCCAAGGTCTTTTAATAGTGAGGTTATGGCAAGGGCGTGTTTATCGGTGCAGTCATTGAAGCCGAGGTTAAAGTCTCCCAATAGGAGGGTTTGTGCGTGGTCTTTGGTGTTGTTGGACAGGATGCCGGTTAGGTCATCCTCGAAGGATCCTAGTGGTCCAGGTGGTCTGTAGATCGCGTGGATGGTAAGGGTTTGGTTGCATGATAGTTGGAGTTTGGCCGTCAGGAGTTCACAGAACTGATATGGCAAGGAGGTGGTTAGCCTAATTGGTAGGTTGGATTTGTGGATAATGGCAAGGCCACCTCCTCTGGAGGTGGGTCTGTCTGCTCTTAGTATTTGGTAGTTCTCTGGTACTGCTAGCATGATTGCAGGGCCTGCAGCCTCGTGGAGCCAGGTTTCTGTCACAACCAGTATGTCCAGGTTCTCGTTAATTAAGGTGTCTGAGATCTCTGTGGCATGAGCCACCATAGACCTAGCATTAATGAGGGACCCCATTAGTGATAAAATGCTGGTAGGTAAGGTAGTATTGAGTTTGACATTTTTAGTTGGGGTTCTTCTTTGTAGGGCTGCAGACTATTTACAAATGTCTGCAGTTCTGGCTACTGGTGCTGCAGCACATGCATGAAAGAAAGGAGTCAGTGTCTAGCTTTGTAGAGAGGAAGTACAATGTGTTCCTTTTTATCTTGGTATTTTCTTAAGCACTAATATGCTACCGTCCATTGCTATTCAACCCTGCTATAATAGCAGTAAAAAACACATGCATGGAAGAAAGGAGACAGTGGGCCTGATTACGAGGTTGGCGGTAACCTGCTGGTGCCACCAGCGTGTTGCCGCCAACCCTGTAACTCTGAATCCAGCACCTGACTTCCCGATTCCACTGGTACATTACAAGACCCAGAGGTGCGGGAAGTCAGGCGCCGGATTTTGTAAGTCCCCATTCCCATGTAGTCCAGTAGGACTTCATGGGAGTGGGGAGACGAAAGCACCAGCGCTGTTGCTTCCATCATGGCACTGCCTACCGGAGCCGATGCGCCCGGCAGGGACGGACCTGCCTGGCACAGCGGTTCCATGTGTTAATATCCCCGCAAAATATTGCAATACAAAAATATCACCATATTTTTGAAGCCCATGGACCCTGCGGGGGACAGTCCCACAACCCCTGCATTATTTTAAAATGTGCGGGGGGCACCCCCGCAACCTCTGCTCCCACAAAATATCCCCCCCAAAAATATCTCCTATGGCGAGACAAACGGCCATATGTACAGCGATATTTTTGGTGGGGATATTTTGTAGGGATACCGGCACACCGGCCACGACAGGCAGACTCGTTGTGTGGCGGTCCGGAAACAAGGGTGCCGGTGAGCTTACCGGAACCCTTGTTTCTGGACCGCCACACTTGGATTGAGGCCCAATGTCTGCCTTTTGTAGAGAGGAAGTGCAGTGTTCCTTTTTATTTTGGTATTTTCTTAAGCGCTAATATGCTACCGTCAGTTGCTATTTGACCCTGCTATACTACCAGTAAAAGAGAAGGTCCAGACAACCATAGTAGGCAGAGTGAACATCAATGCACTAAAGGGTCTCTGTTGTGGTCCCAGGCCAAAGGTCTGTGTGGGTTCAAAAGCCCCCACAATCCCTGTCCACAGGCAGGATAGGTGGGTGACCTGGATGTCATTCCCAAGTAAGGGTGAGCCTCAATTGTAAAACCGGTTAAAGTGAGTCACAAATGTAGGTTGGGTAAATGGCTTGGGAGCATAAACCGGGGAAGCACCAGGGCAGGCAGCTGCTGAGTCAGCTACCAACAAGTTATGAAGACCCTCTAGAGGGGTGGTGTGTACCACGTGGGTAGACAAGTCAAATTGTACAGGTCTCGGATGCTGTTGGAAAGCCATGCCCTCCAAGGCTGAAGGATGTACCATTAGGAAGTTCATTATTAATATTATTAATGTAACCAATTACATGTATCATTAATTACTTTTAAATAAACAAGTTTTCTGTGCTCAGGGCTACATGTTTGAGACGAGCATACTATGCTGGTTTCCCTTCCCATCGCTGCACAGGTGTCTGGAAATAAACCTCTCTCTACCTTTGCTGCTCTACGTCCTATTTGGAGTATTGTTTGAAAGGCTGCATGTTCCCACATTTTACATGATTATTTTCTTAATAAAGTTTTCCATGCATGACAAATTGGATTTTTGGAATATAAGACAAGGAAAAAAGTGATTGACAAAACTTGAAAGGCTGTATGGAAATGGCAAGAGGATGGGGACTGTGGAGGGAGCCAGCGACTACAATGCAATATCAGCAGAAACGTAAGATGATGACCCTGCAAGTGTTTCCCTTGCTCATCACTCACTTAGTTGTCACATTCATCACCCTTCATCAGCAGGATTTCACCACCTTGTGGAGCAAAGGGATCCTCCAAAGGCTGGGATTGACCCTTCTTTCCATGGATGAATCATCCACATGGTTCTCCCACTTCTGAAGGTCACTGCCCACCATAACAGGGTGAACATCCCTTGAGGGATAAGGACTTACAGATTTTCAGGGACGGCATTCAAATGAATTACCTGTGTCCTCTTCAGAGAGGGATTGTTCCACCAGATTTTGTGGTATAAGCGCGAAGACCTTGGCTCTCAAAGGTTAACCAGGCTTGGAGGTCTTTCTAAGCTTGCTCTACTCAAATTCTGCCACAATCTATTGAAGAGACGTTCTAAGCTTTGAAGTCATGAGCAGACTTGTCTCTTCGTCATCGTAACAAGGGATCTCTTCCAAAGGATTCTGGTCAGTTGGTAAGTTTGAAGCTCATTGTCAGACTAACACACCACATCAGCTAAGATCTTCACTGGAACCACTGGCATGTCCATAATGGAGGAAATATGGGCCATTGACTGTGAGATGACCCAGGCCCTGAAGAAGTTCTAGTTAAGTGAAACATGTGTAAGCCAAGTTCATAAACTTGGCCTAATACATACAGTACAGTATTACTGTTATATGTGAAGCCAAGCTTACACTGATGTATGTGAATAGTGTGGTAGAATCAGGCTTTGTGGGTTCTATGTTTATTTATCGACATGCATTGTTCCCTGGGTTTTTTGCCAAATTTATTTTCTCAAAAAAACCCATCGAAAATCTTTTTTTCCTTTTTGGGGGGGTTGGAAGGGTTTCCCCCATGCCACCCCCTTATTAATCGAACACTATTCCTGCCCCCCCTCTTATATACCCTTCCCAACAGCCCCCTATCTTTTTGATGATTTATTTTTAGACAAACCCATTAAACAAATGCACATCGATGAATGGACGTCGTACCACTTTGGGAGTTTCATTAAATATCAGAAAAACTAAATCTAAGTTTAATTTGCAGCTTTGTCCACTGACCTTCACAATAACTGAAATACATGGTCAATCCCTTATTTACTAATTCAACTGGCGCTAGGCCATGGTCTTACCAAACTCCCCATATAAATGTACTATAATGGCCATTTGGCATTACAACTACAACCTAATCAAAGATTAACCTGAAAAGGATTACGAGGGGAAAAAATGGCTTTTAACTGTCTGCAAAAACTGAAAAGATAGTCAATGTTCTGGATAGCTTGGTGGAGGGCATTTTGTGGCTAAGTGGGTGACGGGAAACCTTCCCTCCTAAGACTCACGGGTACACTCAACCTTTATATCCATAGGGTCAGAAGGGGCACCGTCCTGAGCGGTCACAGATGTGTGTCTCGCAAAACAAAGGAGAGAGAGTCAACCTTGAGTGAATCAGGGAACTTCGTACCAGACCCCTGGATCAGATAGTTTGACCCAACCTGCTCTTGGCATAGCTATCTTATCTTGTTTCTTCCATCCTCTGAAGAGGTTTCTCAAACTCTCTGTAAATGGCAGCCAGGCAGAGTAAGTAACAGCTGTAGGCAATGTGCGTTGCTTCCCCCATCTGGGAAGCATGTGTATCTCTGAGGTCCAGGTTCTGCAAGTTACAGTTGCAGCAGGAGCGGCCTGTACGGTTTTAAGGTGTGTGTCCGCCAGGGCTGAATGGGCTTCCTGCAGTGTTTTCTGGAGCTGTGATTTACAGCTCAGTTGTCGGCAAAGGGTCGCTCAGAAGGCATCAATTAATGGAAACTGGGTCAAGGGGCAAGTCTACCTCCAGTGACCCTTTCCCGTGAAAGTACCATTGCAAAGTGCAAATGTGTTCATTTTGATGGCCCATCTGCATTTTCAAGGCAAGTCCAGACAACAGGTCTCCCAAGATATTTGATTTACTTGTGAAAGAATAGGCCAATTGTATATTTATTAAAACAAATGTATAAGCCTGCCTGTTGGTTTGAAAGCCCAAAAAAGAAAATAAAAACTTATTTTCAGAACTGCACATTTGATTTACACTTTTACAAAACGATATGCTGGATGCCAGTTCTCAAAAATGAAATAAGCAACATTTATTAATAATACAACCAACCCAAGCAGACCTCAGACAACTCCTTGTTGCATTGTCACGTGTGAATAGGACACTGAGACGTGCCTCCTTTTTTGCATTCTATCACTTACAGCTCTGCAATAATAAAAGAGAAGCAAAACTATGAATAGCAGAATGCAGAGCGACACGCATCACAGAATGCACTACTTACACTGACCTACATGGTGCAGCGGAATATGCATCTCTGCTTCACAACCCCCATACAGAGTCACGAGGCAGTGGTGGGAAGGAAGCAGGCTACTAGTGTTTGCTTTACTGCTACTGCCGATCTGCATTTGCTTTGCAGTACACACATCTGGGGAAAGCTGAACTACTTTTTTATTTTTATTGTATTTTTTCAGAATGCAAACTGCTGTTGAATGAACTGCTAGGACTTGATGGGAGGTGTTAGAAATGTTATGGAACCACTTCTCAATGCTTAAACCTTTATTGGAATGTAGCCCTTTCTCTGTACACTTATCAAGCTAGCCACTTTCTAGTGAGAGTTACACTATTCATGGATTCCCAGCCCACATCAACCTTCAAGCCTGTTACTTGTGGATCTACATTTCCATTGGGAACATTAAATGTCACTGTTGTGTAAGGGAGCAAGATGTCTATGATATTGCTGTATAATATGCCCACTAAGTGTAACAGCAAAGATAAAATGAGGAACGGTGTAAGTCAGTCACAAGTTAGGGTACCCTGCTCAGACTCTTATCTCATCTCACAAACATGTGTAAAATATTATCTCGACAGATTTTATCACTGACCTATGCCTCTAAATGTTTGGTAGGGTTTGGTAATAGCCAGCATAATGTTAGATGCTCCTTAATCAGCTTTTAAACATTCTTGCTCCTATAAAATTAATGTGCTTGGGCAATATTGGCAATTTCTCCAGCATTAGATCTTTCATAGATTCACATACTGTGAATATTCCCCCTCGCCAGGCTTGTATTCCTCGATTTCTTATATTTTAATACCTTTCCTAAGGAAACATTTCTGATACCTTGAGTGTCCTATCCACATCTTCGTGGGCGCTTTTGGTCCCTGCCAATAGGACGTCGAGTGTATAGCTCCGCCCCAGCAGCTTCCCCTCAGATTTCAGCCATCTTCTTAGCTGCTAGGAATCCTCGTGTTCTTCTCTCCAGAGCAAAATCTTTTTCATCCTCACAAAATGATTTAATCCTTTAGCAAATCAAACAGCAGATACGACCCTTTGACGGCATCAGCAACGAACATGGAAACTACAGCGTCTAAAAAATCCTTGTTTAGAGCCTATGTGACATGCAGCCTAAAGCATTTCTATGAAGAGGACAGGCATCAAGACTGCATATATTGCCTGTACCCCAATGACTCGTCGGAGGACAGCAAAATCTGTCAGGATTTCTCCCAAATAAACCTCAGACAGAAAATATTGCCTAATCTGTTGGCTAAACGAGAGGTCTTACCCTGTGTCGCAGGTAGGCTCTTCAAAGAGTGGGAGACCTACCACTCCCTCTGAAAAATGGTCGTCATCCAGCCATAAATCCTGGCCAGAAGAGCGACCTATGAAAAAGCAGAAAACTCTAGCCAAGGTGAGAACAAATTGTCGGCTAGCCAGACTCAGGCAGCCCAGCGATCACTGTCTCCCTCCTAAAACAAACCAGTGACCCACGAGGGCCCGCTGCCCAGAAAGCAGTTGTCCGAGAAACCTTTGACGACCTAATCAGCAAGGTCGCACCCACAACAACTCCCAAAACTAGGTCGCACCACTCAACATCGTCCACGCTTCACCCAGGCAAAGGTGCACTACCAACCACGATGTCAGCTTCCCGCTCGTCCTCAAAAGTAACCTTGCTGGCCAAAGATAAACATAAGGACATGTCATCCACGAAAACCTAGTTGTCGACGAAAACAAACCACTGCTCGTTACCAGAGTCCCATTCGCCCAGAGGGAGTCACAGGTCCTTGCCCGAACACGAACCGTCGATTGCCTGCTCCTTGATGCCGATATCGGGACATCACTCATCGATGGCCCACTCAACGAAAAAACAAAAATACTCGCCAAGCAGTGAGAAAACAGTGGGTTGCTCCAAAGCAGTAGACCCCTACCTGTCAATAGCTCTTCCCGTGGTTTTAGCCACAGACAATCCTATTCAGCCTATTCCGCAGCTGCAAAGAGAAGGCCTAACCTCAGCCTCATGTGCTAAAGGAAACCTTAGGAGCTCAACAGAGGATCTTACGGAACCAAAGAAGCTCCCCGTAGGAGTGTCACCATAAAATACACAGAAGTAATGAATTCTGCAACACGAAATCACATCAAATTTTGAGCCTCCAGGGTATGGTTTCCCGGGTGTCACAGATTCAGACTCCAAAGAATGTACAGTAATCCAGTCCCATTCTCAGGACAGGGTCTCTGTTCCCTTCCAACCAACGGAGGAAAGAACACCAGTAAGACAACAAGCCAGTGCACCCCTCGGTTTTCCTCCTGCAATGCCCTCGACATACTACCGGGTGGTGGTGGCGGCACCAGCGTATCCGCTAATAAACCTGCAGTCCCTGCTATTCCTGCAAGTGCTGTCCACTTTGCAAGGCCTATTGGGTCAACTCAACGCCAAGTTACCACCACCTCATCCTCAGGCAATCCCTCAACAGAGTGCCAGTCAAACGGCGCCAATGCAACATGCCCAACCTGCTCAATGGAAAGATCAGGGGCGCACGTTCCACGTTCACACCAAATGCCCACGCTCAACGCACTGGTCTCAATCCCTCCCATGGCCCCTGCTCCATATAGGGTAGTCCACTGCTAGGTGACCAAGAAGAAGGGGAGCTGGTGGACACAGATCAGGACACCGATCCAAAGAATACAGACTCCTCCGCCAAAACTTACTCCCCATTCCAGGAATATACCTGGGATACAGACAATGCAGACCAAGTGAGGCGCAAGGTAGTCCAGCGCAGCCCTCTCTGCCAAAAGACATCAGGGCTTTCCATGCCATGGTTTAACACCGACGGAGTAAAAGAAAGACTGTTTTCTTTTCGATCACATTGGGAAATGCAGGAAAGCTGTGTTCACTATACACATTCTGGACCATGTTTGGCAGGAGGGGTTACGAACCCTGAAGCACCCTTTCACGGAACCTGCAGTAAAAAGGTAGGCTGGACAAGAAGTGTAAAGCACCAGACACGACTCATAATTCCCTCTCTTCTACGGAGTCCGTATTGTCAGCAGCTGCTACTCACACAGCACGCTCGCAGCAAAAATGTGCCACACCCCTGGAAAACAAAGGGAGAAAAATAGATGCTCACCATCGGGGCAACAATGGTTAAAGCAGCCAATGCCCTAGCCATAATGGCCCAATATGACTGCGAAATGTGGCACCGGCTTGCTCCCATCCTGGAGCATTTACACAAACAACGTAAGGAAGCCATGACAATTGTACGCGAGGGCGAGGAAGCCGCTAACCATGGCATCAATATCGCTGTAGATATTGCGGAAATGCGGTTTAAACAGATTGGTAATGGGGTTGTCCTACAAAGGCAAGGCTGGCTACACTGTACTGAATTCTGGCAGGAGGCGCAACATAAGGTCGTGGACATGCCATTCGAGGGCGAAATTTCTTCAGTGACAAAATAGACGAGGCTCTCACGGCCATGAAGGCAGATTCTGATACTGCGCAGTCACTAACTTCCTTACAAGGTAGAAAGTCTTTTTGACCCTTTCGGGGGGCCTCAGGTCAAACTAGATTGTCTTCGATTAAAAGACTCCAAAGGGTATGCTAGATCTGGCTACTACTCCCAGTGCTTTAAAAAGAACCATCAGTCCTTCCAATGCTCCAGGGATTACTGCCAACCGCAATGTAAACATGGCTCTGCCACCTCTCAAAGGAGTAGGCAGAACAAATCTCAACAATGACTGCCCCAAGGGCGCACCAATGGGAGGAAATGTGGTGCTTTACGGCAACAGGTGGCGATCATTAAACAAAGACACATGAGTACTAGATGTCATCCAACGCGGCCATTTGTTGGAGTTCAAGTGCATACAAAAACCCATACCTCCCGTAACAGTTTCACATCCGCATCAATGGATCCTCCAGCAAGAGGTGTATCAACTGTGAGCCAAAAGAGCCATAGAAAGGGTCCCTCCACACTTGGTGGCAAAAGGGGTATACTCAAGGTACTTTGTGGTAAAGAAGCCGGACGGAAAGTGGCATCCCATCCTGAACTTAAGGACATTGAAACAAAAACATCAAGAAACAAAAATTCAAAATGGTCACGCTAGAGGACGTCATAAAAGCGATTCAGCCTCAGGAGCACCTGGTGGCATTAAACTTAAAAGACGCCTACTTTCATGTTTCAATACACCTCAGGAACCGACAGTAACTCAGGTTCAAGGTCGGGGAGAAGTATTACCAATTTCGAGTCCTCCCTTTCGGCCTCAAATCAGCCCCCAAGACTTTAACCAAATGCCTAGCTTCAGTAGCAGCATTCCTCAGAAAACAAGGCCACCACGTCTATCCATATTTAGACGATTGGTTGGTCAGGGCCCCAGCCCGCCAAGAAACATCGGCCTCACTTGTGCAAACAGAGACTCTACTCCAACAGTTAGGATTTACAATCAACTACAACAAATCCTGCGTGATGCCATCCATTGGGCTCTAAAATCCTTCTTTCCATTCATTCAAAACTCAGTAGTGCGGGCCCTCACTGACAATAACACCAAAATGTTTTACCTCCGCAAACAGGGAGGAACCAGGTCAAGCTCCCTGTCTCAAGAGGCTCAAACCATCTGCAACTGGGCCATTCACAACATCAAGCTATGTGGATGCCTCCATGTTGGCTGACAATACAATAAAGTAGTTCCCAAGCACATTGTTGTTCATGGTGTATGAGCCTGGCGCCATGGGTGTCAGGACTGGCCCCAAGAGGGCTTTTGAAGAGGATGCCAGGCTCTAGAGGCCCGAGTCCTGACTCCACCTGGCCAATGGGTTTGCCAGAGGGGGTTTTGGGGGAGGGTCGTGACAAATCCTTACCAAACTGTGCAAAAAAAGTATATGGTTCAGTCACAATTTGTCTGGGAAGGTTGGTGAGGTTTCGTCAAGGGGGGTCCCAAAATTTCTGTTTTTTTCCATACACGCAATGGAGAAAAAAAATTGCTCATGTTTACAGGCCAAACCTCTGAACGGATTATCACCAAATTTGCGGCCGGAGAGGTGGATTGATTCCGAAAGCGTGCTTTTGTAAATTTGGGGTAAATCCGTCCAGTCGTTTTTTAAAAAATGGCCCAAAAGTAGGTTAAAATAAATTAGTGTTATCTGGGTTCGGTCCGCGGACTCACTTCCTTGTTCGGTCCGTTGATGGGCCCCGATTGGCCAAGAGGGTGACATGATGTCTGCGGTCATCGGATGCACCCACTGATTAGATGGTGACAAGCATGAAGTGCGTCAGATTTTTGGAAACGCCCACCATGATGGATTTGCGGACATCCACCGGTGTCCGCGAACATTGCGGTAAAAACCTATTTAAAAAGACAACGTTGCACTTGTTAAACTCATCAAACAATCTCTGGGGAAGTGGGGGGTGATGGGGATGGGATGGGATATGGCTGTAAGAAGCCAAATTGGTGTTTTTCATCTTGAAGCCTGCAAACAGTCCAGATCTTCGGGTAGAGTCCTGTGGTGTTCGTTAAAACACTTCAGATGTTTGGGGACATCTATGCCTATTTCTGCATTACTGGGTTGGTGAAAAGCAGTTTTTGGATGGCTTATAGCTTTGGCACCAATCACTGAAACTGCATGACATTTTTTAACTTTATTCTAGACCTGATTCTGAATGGTTTTGCAAAGTGTGGAGTTGTTTTGTCAAGAGGGAACCAAATTAGAGGGGGGGTCCCAAAATATTGTGAAGGCTTATAAATGTGGTGCCATTTGACAAATCTGCACAAAAGTTCGCAAATCATTTTGAATCTAGATCTAAATGTTTTTGTAAAGTTTGGTGGGATTCTGTCGAGAGGAGGCAAAATTAGGGGGGCGGTCCCAAAATATTGTAAAGGCTTATAAATGTGGTGCCATTTGACAAATCAACACAAAAGTTTGCAAAAAGATTTTAGTCTTGATATATATGTATTTGTAAAGTTTAGTGGGCTTTTGTAAAGAGGGGGCTAAATTAGATGGGGGGTCTCCACATTTTTAGATGACTTATAACTTTGCTGCTGTTTGACGATTGTGGACAAAGGTTTTCAGAAAGATTACAGACCCAACCTTGAATGTTTGTGTAAAGTCTGAATGCATTTTGTCAGGTGGGGGCTAAGTCATGCGACTATTGTATGTAAATACATTTTGACACTTTTGAAAAAATAAAACATGGGCGGATTTCCAGCAAAAACATGTAAGGAGCATTGGCAAGGACCTTAAAGCATGGTTTTATAAATGTGCCTGTGCTTTATTTTTTGACAAGGGTCATAATGTGTGTACAGAACATAGTGATATACCTTTGGTGACTGAGGTATAGCCTGTGGCCATTGGCAGTGGCCAGATTGTCTGGGTCATGGCATACGGTCATGACCCGGACAATCTGGCTACTGGCCATGACCACGAGGGACGACAAATGGGGTTAAAGTGGCCATGTCCATCTGGGAACGGCTATGTGGTGAAGTTATTCGAAAGTGGGATAGGTTTGAAAGGGAAATAAAATGTGCTTCTGGTAATATGCTCATAGGGTTCTCTCTTTGCCTTCTGCAGGCTGCCCTGGAAAGGGAAGAGGGGCTCTGTACGGAGCACCGCCTTCCCTTTCCATGATTGCCATCTTGGAAAAGGATTTTCCTTCCTACAGCGGGACGCCCGCCACAGGCAACCCAGGGTGCTAATGGTTTACATGCCCCATTGCAGGGGCTTGAATGAGGGATAACAGTCTGGAGCCCTCGATAACTGGGGCTCCCAGGCCGTTATATCCCGTTCCAGTCCCTGTTTATAATGTTGGTAACAAAACTTATCGTGAACTATTTAATCTATTCAAGAATGTACTCCTCTAAACAACATTGTATTGGAGTGTTGTTGTTAATACAGGAACTTAATCATACATAAACATAGGCAATGGCTGCAGCATACACCATAGAAGTACAATATTTATAATTGTGTAATTTTGGATAGTACAATAATGAATGCTACCTTATCTGTGTTTTGAGTACTGTTAAACATGTAACAACAAGCTAACAATTCAAGACTTACTACACACTTGTGCTAGTGCAAACAATACATATGAAGATCCACAATGTATTCAAATCACAAGCACATACAGGGAAACTAAAGTAAGGAAGAAAGAAACATCATCATCAGAAAATGTTAATACCATTAAGTTTATCTTCATTTATACAAATGAATTGTGTGTTTGGGGCCTGCTTATTTCCCCATGTATGTGCACCATGAGCAGAGACCAAATCCTAAGGAAAGTACTTTAAGAACATATGACAAGGTTAACGTCTAGATATGTAACACCTTTTGAATTTTAATATTCTGGCTGTCAGTGAACAAAACCTCCTTTGCCTAAACAACAACAAGTGGCCCAGATATGTGATGTCATCAATGACATTTGTGATGTCATCTTTGATATCCTGGGTGTTAGTCCTAGCAGTGCATGGTGGTGGCGCGAGTTATGGTTGCTTAGCTTACCATAACTGGCGAATTTGTGAGGTTTTTCGGTTTTACTTGTAACCATAACGTACCTTTTAACAACGTTTTTTCAGTGAATTTCATAGGTTTGTATTAGTGCAACTTAACCATAACGTCCCTTTAACAAAGTTCTTTCAGTGAATATGAATATGTGTGTGTATATTTGCCCAGATAAAATGAATTAAGAGTGATGATTATAAGTTACAGTTTGTACATTTCTTTCTAGATAGTTAAAAATGTTGGCATGAGTGTGTGTGCCTGTTATTATACCCACCCTTTTTTATCCAGAGAGATGACAATGGCAGAATGTTTAATGTTAATGGGTCTTGTACTGCACACTGTCACCACTTGCAAGGTCTCTTGGCTCTCTGGCGTATCTGCAATGGGAGGTGGGTTGCGGGTCTGTTAGTGGGTTGAGAGGGAGAAGAACCAGGAGCGCTTTAATGTGCTGTTGGCAGCTTCAGTTTGGAGAAATCGGTCACTGAGGGTTGGTGCGTTTTCAGTTGGTATCCGTCATGTGATGTTGAGGTGTGATTGTGTATGGTTTGTTTTCAAGTCAGGTGTTGGGAAGTGTGTGTGGTTTGTGGTGCAGTACAGGTATGGCTGGGTTCAGTTCAGAGTTTGAGGGTGCGCATGCAGAAAGGTGTGTTTTTAGTATGGTTGTGATACATTTCCCACCCCCAACCGTTCATTCCAGTGCAATGCATTTACCTCCCTCAGAAAATCATCCAGGTGATGCACATTTCCTGTCTCCAAAATTCAATCCTAGTGCAGCCACGCATTTCTCACCCCTGGCAGTTCATCTAAGTGTGACACATTTCCCGTCCACTAACCGTTCGTCCAAACAAGATACACTTCCACCCTTCACACTCCATTCAGGTGCAATACCCTTCTCGTCTCCAACAGCCCATCCGCGTGTGACGCATCTCCCATCCCCTGCAATCCATCCTGGTGTGACACACTCCTCACCCTTAATCCATCTGAGTGTGATACATTTCCTTCCCCAACAGTCTATCGAAGTGCGATGCATTTCCCACCCACACTGTCCGTCTAGATGAACCCATCATGATACAGAAGTTACATAGTGCCTGTCTCAGAGCGCAGCAGGGAGCATAAGGCTTAGCTATACTATTAAACTATATGCAGAATGTGAATAACCTACATATACAGGCTAAGCGTGCAAGTAGCTAATTTACACAGTTTGGTTACGTGCAGGATAGGTTTAGTTTATGTGAGTGATCTAAATGTCGGTAGGCATTATGATTTCAGATGATTAGAATAGGGTGTTTACTGGTGTATATTAGTGGTTGTACTCCCTGGATTTTGCATGGTTTCGGGTGTTGGATTGTGTTGATGGAAGAAGACCCATTTGCTCAGTCTCGCTTCATGTCGGGTGTGTTTGGTTAGTCCCTGGTTTGGATGGGTTCCTTTCTGTGTATTAGTTCATTTCGTGGTGAGTAGATTCTGTTCAGGTGTTGGTCCATCGTAGTTCGTATTTCTTTCGGGAGGGAGTTCCACTGTTTTACTGCTATGCAAGAGAATGCTGATCCTCCAAGTTTTTTCCTCGCGTAAAGATTCGGTTCTAGGGGATGTCGTTGCTGGATCGAAGTCTTCTTGCTGGTTTGTAGATGGTGATTTTCTTTTGCATGAATTCTGCTCCCTGGCCATGGATGGCTCTGTCCATTATGTACATTGTTTTGAAGGTGATTCTTTTTTTTTTTTACTGGGAGCTAGTGTAGCATCCTTACCACTGGTGTGATGTGATCTCTCCGGGAGAGTTTGAGGAGAAGTCTGACAGCTGCATTCTGTATTTGTAATTTCTTCAGCAAGTATTCCAGCATTTCAAGGTATATGCTGTTGACGTAGTCTATCCTGGACATGAGGGAGATGATGGCAAGTGTTCTGTGTATGAAGGAAAAGAAGGGTAGTATCTTTTTGATAGTGTGCAGATTAAAGATGCATTACTTATTAGTTTGACCTCTGGTTCTAGTGTTAGCTCGTTGTCCATTAGGATTCCAAGGTTTATGACTACTTTGGATGGTTCCGGTGGGGTTCCCAGTTCTGTTGGCCATGGGATGTTCTGGTTGTTTCCTTGGCTGTTTGGTGAAATCATGATTTCCGTTTTGTCTGAGTTCATTTTTTAAAGATTATTGGTTTTCATCCCTTGGTAGAGTTCTTTGAGACAGTCTGTTAGCGCAGGGTTCTCCTTATTGCTGTTGATTTTGTAGATGATTTGAGAGTCGTCTGCATAATTGTAGGATGTGAGGCTGTGCCTTTTGATGAGGTTGATTAGGGGCATCATGTAGATGTTGAACAATAGGGGGGATAGCGAGGAGCCTTGTGGGACTACACAAGTGGTGTCCCGTGGTGCAGATTTGAATAGTTATAGCCATATTGTTTCTGTTCTTCCGGACAGGAAAGATTTCATCTAAAAGAGCGCTGTGTTGCTGATCCCTATGTCTTCAAGTCTCTTGACTAGGGTGTTATGGTTGACTCTGTTGAATGCTGCAGAGAGGTCCAGCAGTGTGCTGAGTTCCTGTTGGAGTCTGCATTGGTCTTCAGGTCGTCCTAAATAGAGGGTAGAGCCGTCTCCGTTCCTCTCATGGGTCGGAAGCCTACTTGTGCCTGATCCAATAGGTGGTTGTTTTTGACATGTTCCAGCATTTGTTCGTAAACATAGGTCTCTGTTAGTTTTGCTGGGTATGGAATGTTTGAAATAGCAGTGTAGTTTGACAGGTCTTTCAAATCCCCCATCCTATCTTTGAGGAGCGGTTTGATATAGATTGATTTTAAGGCTATGGGTACTCTTCCCAGGACCTCTGTGATTATTGCACTGCGTTTACTACAATCCCTGAACATTTTTACTTTTTTATTTGTACCCCCTTTTCATCCCATATATATGTGGGGGAGACCCCTGCATCCTACCTTCATCTAGTACATACTATACCCATCTCCCACATATATATGGGGTGAAAAGGGGGTCAAAATAAAAAAGTCAACATTTTCAGGGGTCGCAGTAAATGCAGCGCAGTAATTGTATAATCCATCTTCCAATTAAAAGAGACACATTGGAGAGGTTTAGGTAGTATTCTGATGGTGTTCCCTGTGCAAGGATCGATTTGTATATTTCTGGTGGACAAGGGTCAGCTGGGGAGCCTGCCTTGTTGCTTTTGTTCACCAGACTGATGATTTTTTTCTCTTGATACTTGGGTCAGGTGTTGGTTGGTTGAGGTGAACGGTTGGCCGGGTCGGTCTACTTTGCATGATCTATTGAGATATTATCTATCGTTTTCGTAATCCAGTTCAGGATTATGTCTGTTCTTTCGTCTGTCAGTTGCATTTAGGGTGGCAATCGTTGGCTTTGAGGATTCTAGTTTTTCCTTGAGGTTACTGCTTTTGACGGTGTTAGGACAGTTTTTCTGAAGCCCAGGGCTTAGTAAAACCATTCAACTGAGGCAGTACAAGACTCCACTCTTAGTATAAGGGTGTACCACCTGAATTCATGGTAGCGTAGACAGAGCAGCCAGGCTTATCTGAGAAGGGAGAGAGGGCTGTAGAATCAGTACACATGAAATTGTGATACAAATGATCCAAAGAAACACTGAAACACTTTGCATTGTAAAAATAAAGGATCTATTTAAATACAGGTAGCCCCAGATAAATCGAGGTGTAAGTAAGCACTAATACATTAGGCCTATGAAGTAAGGCCTAAGAAAGAAGGCCTACTGCTGACCGAGCTGAGAGAGCGCAACAGGAGCTAGGTGCCGGCATGCTGCCCGCATTACCTCTGCCCTTTCATGGACCATAGGTGAGACTGTACCACACCTGCCTACTACTCATTCTGTATTAGAGACTACTATGCAAGCTTTATAAACTGTTGAAAATTACATAGCTTCAAATTCCATAGTCCCCCACTGAATTGGTATCCACATTTGTATTGACTTGCTCACCCTGAAAGTACAACTAATACATTTCCTGTGTGCCCTGTTAATGCGGTGCACAACGTTATGAGAAAGCATTTAGCCCATTTACTGTCTAACACTATTTGAATTGTTTAAATAATTTGATTTATCAACATACCAGTCACACTATGAATGCCTGCCAATGTATACTACAGGTTTAGTGCCAGCGCTGATCACTGCTAAGAGTGCCTCTAAATATATGTGATTTGTAAACCGCCAGATTACCAAACTATCACACTGTATTAGTATTACTCTGCCTTTCAAATGCAAGACTGAATGTACCTGCTTAGTCAACCTCAAAGGTAGTCGAATGTATTTCTCAACTAGAATTGCATAACGACTTAACCGACCCTCCAGAGTTACTCGCCAGACGCACCTGACCATGTTTTTCATCGTTATCTACCTAACTACTTTGTGTGCAATAACGTCTCTGCCTCCACAAAACGTATCTATAAAAATGTTGGATAGTTGTAGGCTGCCATTGATGACCCTGGATATTGGACAGCCTTTAGGAAAAGCACCCATTCCCAACTCCCTCAGATTTAACAAACCTAGTGACCTAATACGGTGGAACTCCAATTTACGCTCGAGACTCCCCAAAATATATGAACCACCTGCTAGATACCAGATGGACGCCTATCATAGTACCCCCCATGAGGACTTTAATAAACAAAACGCCCCCCCCCAACAAAAGAAACCATGAACCATTACCATAAAATAGACAAATATGCCAAGCCACGAGCTAATCTCACCAAATCTACTAGATCTACCTCAACTAAGCCACCAATCGCAAGCCCCATCCTCAAAGGAGCACTTATTAATTCTAGATCATTAATAGCACATACAACAGAAATTACCGACATATTGGAATCAGGCAATTACGACTTCCTAGCCATCAAGGAAACCTGGTTACACCAAGCATTGATGCTTGCGGTCCCGACTAACTACACCATCATCAGAGAAGACAGAACCAACTCCCGTGGAGGAGGCCTAGCGTTCATTGCCAAAACTAATCTCTCAATAAGAATAGATACACCCGTGCATACCAAATCGTGTGAGTCATTATTTGTCAAACTCTTAACATCGAACTCACAAACCATTACTATTCATCTTATCTACAGGCCTCCAGGCCCCATTGGCTCCTTCGAAGAGGATATTTCTAATATACTCTCAGATAACCTAAAAAACTCATCACAAGCCCTCCTACTAGGAGATTTGAACCTGGACTTTAATGATCACAAAGATGCACAAGCCACAAACATAGCTAGTGTCCTCTCAGAGCTTGGATTTACCCAAAAAGTGACACAGCCTACCCATGAGAAAGGCCGAACACTCGATTGGGTAGCCGAACATAACTGCAACACAACTATCACTTCCATTTACCATCAAACCTGGATGTTACGCTCACCTGCTATCCACAGGGACGCCACACAGCCGGGTTACTCGCTGGTATGCTTCTCAGCTTTGCCCTGATGTGGTCTGCGGGGAAGGTTCTGCCTGAAAATACAGGAGGACTGTGTTGAAGACTGACCGACTGAGGTAAGTATCCTCCCTCCACCCCCGTATGATTTCAGTCCCTCTGGTGCCCTCTCCTCACCTTGTGGTAGAATTAGGCGTGCTCTCCATCCTGCCTTCTTTGCAGGTTTCGCGTTGTCTTTCATGGGCGAGTGCGGTCCAGTTACTTCACTGATGCCGGCCCGTTTGATATTGTTCAGGTAGGTCTTATTGCTGTTCTTTAGTTTTGTTGCTATCCTGCATGCCTTTCTTTGTTTAAAATGTCTCTTTTTTCTCCCTTAGGTATGCAGAGCTTCAGCGCGGCGCACTGGATTGGTTGAGCCCGCTGGTAAATGTTGGCGCATTAAGAGCGCTATGACGCGGTAAGTAAGCGCTATGCTCAGCGCTGCAAATTCTTGCCTTGGCTAACCTGTGTTTTCCTTCCTTGTAGGTCGCAGTGTTCTTCAGCACGAGTGGAATGTCTGGAGTGGTGCCAGCCGAGAGGCGACCAGCCAGGTAAGCCTTTTGAACAGTTCGTAATTTGTAAATGTCTCTACTGCTTTCTTTAATGTTGCCTCTATCTTCCTCTTTCAGGTCGTTCTGTCCGGGAGGCGTGCAGATTCGAGGAAGCTGTTCTCAGTTGCTGCGTGTGTTTAAAGATGAAGACTGCAGGTAAGATGCTGCTGCTAATGATCTTCCTTTTGTCTCCTTGCAGGTTCCGCTTCTCGGAGGTTCGAGGGAATAGCTGGACACGGTGAGCGTCACGTTGCAAGCTGCAAAGTCTTGCTCGGGTGCGGTTTAAATAGCCACAACAAAATAGTCCAGGTAAAGTAGTCCCTAGGCTACCACACCAAAATACTACACCGCATAGCTTGGTTCTTAGGAACCAAGCTATGTGGATGCCTCCATGTTGGCTGACAATACAATAAAGTAGTTCCCAAGCACATTGTTTTTCATGGTGTAAGAGCCTGGCGCCATAGGCGCCAGGACTGGCCCCATGAAGGCTTTTGAAGAGGATGCCAAGCTCGAGAGGCCTGAGTCCTGACTCCACCTGGCCAATGGGTTTGCCAGAGGGGGTTTTGGGCGAGGGTTGTGACACTGGACAGACCATGCTCTCATAACCTTCGCTATCGATGCCAAAATCCTCCCAACACAAAATAATCCCAAAGCACCTCCTACGCTAACAAGAAATAAAAAAAATATAACAAAAGAAAGGCTACTACCTTTAATTCTCCCTACTTTAAATTCGCTACCTGACAATCTTGATCCCCCTACACTTGTAAAAGGATTTAACATAGTCATGGCCAATGCCTTGGACACCATTGCCCCATTAAAAATGCAAAATAGTAAACCTAGAGCACACCTAAATGCCTGGTTCACCCCTTATCTAAAATCACTAAGGAAAGAAAAACGTTAATGTGAATCCTCGTGGAGACTAACACAATCCAAAGCAAATAAGGATACCCTCATTAATATTGCGACTAAATACAAAAACGAAATTCGACGAGCAAAAAAAGAAAGTTTTGACAACAGAATAATGCAAGCCAAATCAGGTACCAAGGAGCTCTTTACTATACTTAAAGAACTGGAGAACCCAATCCCGGTACTTGACAACTGTATCAAAAACAAAACATGGTGCTCTAACATTCAGACAAAATTGCCACCCTCCAAGTTAAAATTGATAAGAAAAAAATAAATATACCCCCACTACCACCCAACCTGACAACTCTCATTTCACTGCCAAACGAAACCTGAATTTAGATTTCATTTCTTGAAAGTGTCCATACTTGAGGTGGAAAAAATAATATTCTCTCTTAAACCATCAAACTGCTGAGGCGACAACTGCCCGACACAAATAATAAAAGATGCCGCAAGAGACCTGTCACCATTTATCGCAAAACTTATCAATGTTTCGTTCTCCTCAGGAACCATACCTAGTAATCTCATGGAATCATGGGTCCTCCCACTCCTTAAGAAGCAATAACTCGACCCAGCCATACACACAAATTACAAGCCCGTCACCACGGTGCCATTCCTTCCAAAGATATTAAACAGAGTGGCATACGTACAGATTAAAAAATTCTTGGAGTTACATAAGCTCCTAGGTACCCGGCAATCAGGTTTCAGACCACTGCACGGGACTGAAACAGCACTTATTGATCTTAAGACCCAGGTTGATTAGCTGAGAGACCATGGGAAGACTGCACTGCTTCCCCTCCTGGATCTCTCAGCAGCATTTGACCTGGTGGATCATAAAGTGCTTTGCAACCATCTAGCATCAGCAGCACACTTTTCACACCAAGCTATAGCTTGGATGAAATCATTTCTAAGTGAAAGAACTATGAGGGTCTTCTCTACCTCAGCAGCTGCAGACCCTGCTCCCATCACCTGCGGTGTACCCCGGGGCTCATGTGTTTCCCCCACAATGTATAACATCTTTACTAAGCCCCTGTTTGATGATCTGGACCTTCTGGGTGTCACCTAAACTAATTATGCAGACGCAACCCAGATTCTCATCCCACTTACTGGAGATTACAAACAGAATTTGGCCTTGGTAAACAGGATATACCTCATCACTCAGGCATGGATGCCACCTCACGGTCTATGCCTGAATGTTGACAAAACAGAGCTCATCATACTGGGGACAAAACCAAACATTAAGAAACTCAGCCAGGACTACACAGCCTTCATCATAGACGGCCACACTATTAAAGTTGCCAAAGGGGTAAAAACACTAGGGTTTTACCTTGACTCCTGCCTTACCATGGCCAAACAGGTAAATGCTATGGCATCGTCCACAGCCTACACGTGTAAGCTGATCAGATCAGCCAAACCATACCTCTCCTCAACTAGCTGCACCACTCTGGCAAGAGCACTTGTATTATCGAAGCTGGATTATTGCAATGCTCTTTACTTAAGATCTAACAAATACATCACTCAGAAATTGCAAATACTGCAAAACAATGCCCTTAGAGCAGCACCAGGAATCTCTAAAAGAGAACATATATCGACAATGAGAAGACAATCCAACTGGCTATCCACTGTGGGCAAAATTAAACTTAAAACAGCAACCCTAACGTTTAAATGTCTCAACAACCTTGCACCGAAATACTTGACAGAGAGATTCCAAAGAAGAGCCTCAATCAGACCTACTAGAATAGCCTACTCCAATTGCCTTTCAGTACCCCACTTTAGAATGTCCACAACTGGAGGGAACAGTTTCCTTGTCAAAGCGGCACAACTGTGGAATTCCCTCCAGCCGACCTTAAGAACTGACCAATCCTACCCACACTTTAGATCAAATATTATCAACTGGCTTAAAGGAAATGACCAGTACCCCTATTTACTCGCTAACTGCCGGTTTTACACAATTGCACCTGGCTCGGCTATTGTGAATTCACATCTGTAATAGATAATTGTATATGTACGGACTGTCATGATGCCCGCTCCTGGGGAGCCGGTTCAAGCCCTGCGTCCCCGAAAGCGGACATCCAGTCCCCAAGGAAGGACCCAGCAACCCCATATAGGGGCCCTTTGGACAGTGTCCTGGCGCCTATGGCGCCAGGCTCATTATGGGAGTGCTTGGGTGCACTTACCTGATGCAGACCATGCTGCAGGATCCCGGCCTCCTTGAGGCCTGAAAGGAACTACTTTACCTGTGGGACTAATTTACCATCCGGGCATGGTCGGGGAAGGATACATACCTGATTGGAGGAAGGATACATACCTGGAACTTCTTCCAAGGCTATTTAAACCCCACCCGAACAGCCACACGTGCTTCGCGTTGTTCTCCATCTAGCAGCTGGACGCTCACCGTGTCTGCTCCTGCATCCTGACTTCTGCCACGCCTGCCAGCATCCTGGATCACCTGCAAAGGAAGAGAAGAAGAGAACAGAAGAAGGAAAAATCCTTACCTGCTAAATCCGCATCCCAGAGACATCTCGCCGACAATCCTGAAAAGGAAGACTTTAATTTAAAAGCTCATCGCGTCGATCGCTGCAGCGCCGCATTCCACTCACCTTTACAGGGCGCCTCCATGTTCAGCAGCGATCATCCGGATTCGCAGTCACACCCCAGCGCCTAGGGAGAAAAAGACCAGAACAAAAGGTGAGAGAGAGAAGGGAATAAGGAAAGCTAAATCTCCATGTTAAGACTTACCTGTTGATTCATTCCCTCTTCATTTCGGGTCCGCGCCGCATCCTGGCATTTCCGGACCCCGGCCCCTAAGGGGAAAAAGAGACATCGGCGTTAATGAGCGAATGAAAAGACATTACCAAAAAACGCTCATTAAAGAATTACCTGATTTCTACAAGGATTTCACCTCTCATCTCGGGTTGGTGCCTGTTCCCCGGCATTCCGTACCCCGGCCCCTATGGGGAAAAAGACACTAGCATTAGTACATTAATGCATGGACACAAGGGGAACCTCTTATCAAAAAACTTACCTGGAAGCTAAGCAAGTTTGGTTCTCACCAATCCGAAAATCCAGTGAAGTAACTGGATACCAACGCGTCCCTGCATCAGAAGCAGGATGGAGAGCTCGTCCTTCCAGAACGTAAGGTGAGACGCTATGAGAAATCACAGAAGGGTTTCGAGGAGGGTGAGAGGGGAAAATGGGAGGCCGATTGCATTACCCCGCAGACAGTTAATCCCCTATTTTCGCCTACAGAAGGATACTTCTGCGAGCCAGGCAAGCCAGATTTGGGGGCCCTGTCCAGTCCGTCTTCCGAACCCTGCGCATCACCTTAGAAGAGGTCACAGCAGCGTGAACCAGGCCAGGGCCCCGTGGGAGTCAGGTGAGCGTAACACCGAGTGTTTTTATATGTATTAGCTGTATCTATGTAAATATGTAATTCTGTAACATGTAAGCTTAAGGTATCCTTGTCGTCGTGCCCTGTTACCTTCGGGTCTGGTGCGCGCTATAAATAAAGAAACAAACAGAAACAAACATTATATGAAATCACAGTATAAAAACACAACACTATACTTGAAAGTACACAGACCCAAGTATAGACCTTATTTGAAATACCTAACAGTAGTCCTAGGGAAGTCAAAACCTTTTCATACACATTCAATATAGGTCAAGCCTATTCTTGGGGAGTAAAAACCAATGGCTACTTTCCCAATTATATTCAGTACTGCAAGGGCAGTAGACCCTCCCAGTTGTACAAGGATTCTCAGTACAAATCACTTAATCAGTCAACTGGACAATATACTTGTTGTGAATAGTGGAACACTTATTCTAGGTGCATTAAAAACCTATAACTACTTTTGTGATAACACACAGTTAAACTAGGTGAGTAAAACCTATGGATGTAGTATTCAATTACAGGTGCTTTTGAAATCAGGGAACCCCAGATTGAGGTAAGCAGTAACTCTTGTAACTTATTATTGGGTGGCACACAGCTAACACCCGGTAAGCAAAACCCATATACTTTTTTTAACCTCACAATAAAGTGCAAAGTAAAACCCAATGTTACACTTTACTGAATGGCTCAAAGTTTTTCTAGGTAGGTAATAGGCAACAACCTAATGCAGACTTATTCTGGACAGGCTAGCAGCAAGTCAAGGGAAGCAAGACCCAGTTGGGGGACACTCATACAATTATCCTAACAGGACTAATCCGGTGATACCAACAGTTGGAGGAGACTCATACAATTACCCTGCAGGAATAATCTGGTGAAACCAACACTTTACTTTTGGGAAGAGGGACAACCTAATTAAGGAGAGTAATATACCTTCACATCTACTTTCTATTAGACTAGCAAAACAGTTGCTAAGGAAGAAAATATGTTAACGATACTTTTAATAATAGTGCATCACACATCCAAGGTAAGAACTTTTGTAACTGTTCACTCTTATAATTATAGTTACCAACCAACTCTTTACATAAGTAACTTTTAAACACTTATCTTCTATTCTAGGCAAAAGGACCAATCCCTTGAAAGCCTTTCCCTTATTCTTGGAGCATGAGTGTTCTCAGTGGCAGAAGGGGGGTCACTAGGACTAGTGACCAACAGGCAGTGTCAGGATAGGTTCTTTAGTAGCAAAAGTCAGAGTTCCTTAGGAAAACTGGGCAACAGGTGAGCACTTTACTTCTAGGGTTAGAAGAGGGTCCAGGGGCTTCGCAGAAGACACCCTAGCAGGATTCTAGCAGTGGGACTGGGTGCACTGGATGAGAGGCCTCCCCATCACAGAAAACAACCCACAGCTACACAGAACTCCTAACAGGCTTAAGGTAAGTACATACCCAAGACAACATAGTACCTCAGCATTGAAGAAATTTTGCAGCAGGAGGACTTCAGGGTCTGCAGCCAAATACCCGGTCAGTGGATTCCTTGTCGTGGTGACTGAAAACAAGACCTTGGAAGGCGCTTTGCAGCAGGGACCGATGAAGAAGGCTCTAGGCAAAGTTTCCCTCATGGCTGAATGCAGTTCTGCTGAATAGGCGCGTTTTCAAGGAGCACAGAAGAAGACATAAAATTACGGTTGAATTCTCGTCGTTAAAAAGGTCCAGCACTCTGCTGAGGGGACTTTTCAGACTTGGTTCGTGTCTCTGGGGATCCACCAGGATGCCCACGAAGTTTCAACGAGATTCGGAAGACCACTCACAGCACGATGGCTTGAGGTCCCAGGGTATTGGGGTATTGCAACCAGACAAGATCGTAGCAACACATAGGATGGCTCACACTGCAGGTCTTCTTGAGTCTAGTGGGTCTTACTAGGATTTGGGTAGGGGTCGTCATTTTCGGAGTCCCCAGGTCGATTAGAAAGAAGGGCTACAGGGCTACAGCAGGCTCCGGTTACACAGCAGGCTCTTCAGTCGCTGGAAATCGTTTCAGCTGCATTTCCTTCATCTTCCTCTTTGTTTTTGGTTCCAGTGGTCAACTTTTCTTCAGCTTCCAGGTTCGCAGTATTTATCAGGAACTACAGCACAACCCCTGCATTCTCTCCCCGCATTTCACAAGAAGGGGTGGTCTGGTTGTCCAATCAGGACAGCCAGCCCCCCACTGGGATTTGTCCCCATTCAGGCAAGGTGTAAGACAAAGGACTGTGGAGGTTTGTACTTCTCCCTCGCCTCCTGCCCTCACAGACAGACTGGAGCCTGGGCGGGGAGTCCAGGGGACTCCCGCCGAAGATAAAAATTACACATAGGAATTTCCCACCATGGATGTCAGGGGAAGGAACAAGAAATGATGAGAAACACTAAAATGGTGAAAAAAGAAGAGAGGAGCCATTTTGGTAAAATTAGCACCTTAGGTGCCTTTAGTGCAGCTGTGAGCACAGCCCGCGGTAAAGGTGCACCAAATTAATACAAAGTATCACTGCCACCAGCCATTGAAGGTAAGTTTGTCCCTGTAACAGAATTGTTACAGTTTTAATGTGAAAGGGGATACATTGAATCTCCCCAGCACTCCACATAAGGTGGGGTGTGCTGGCTTCACAGAATAAAATATAAAAGGGATCCACAGATCCTTTCTACCCTTGGGAACTGTAGTTCTCTCAAGGTTAGCAAAGGAAAGTTAAAAGGGGAGCCCCTAGGATAACCCAGCAACAACAGGCACTTATTGCCAACAAGTTGTTAAAGAGAATAACTTTATAAAGACACTATGGAGAGTATTAAAAAATGACACCCATAACAAAATTAAAGATTATGTGAGTGTGGAAAAAGGTTCCCACTCACTGAGGTATTATGGAAAAATATCCCACTAATAAAGCAAAAAGTTCTGGGGTTGATCCAGGTCAGGAAGATTTACCAGTTCTGTGAAAATCTTACCTAACAGACAGTTCTCCGTTTTCTTTTCCAGATTGGGGTGTTATTTTGGTGCTTGTTGGATGCTTTGGTTGGTATTTGGACCACAAAGTGTATAATGAGATGGTCGCTCCACAGTATTTGGATTGGGGACACTGTTGTGATCAGATTTGTATTGGCAATGATTGCAGCCTGCTGGGTGGGTGTCTTTCTTCACCATTTGCCGTAGTTCCATGGTCTCAAGCTGTTTAGTTAGTGTTTTATGCGTTTTCTTGTTCTCTTCTTTGAACCATATGTTGAAATCGTTGTGAATGATCAGGTGATGTTATTTAATGGTCATGTTTGTGACAGCTTCTACGAAAGTCTCTACGAAGGTACCTACGTTGTAGGTCAGGGGTCTATAGCCGAGAATAAATGTGAGGTTTGTTTACAGATCTGAGTTAAGGTGTAGGACAAGGGATTTGCAGTTCAGGATGTTCAGCGGATCGGCTTTCATTATTTTTAGATGTTCTCTGTATGCCACAGCAAGTCCTCTTCCTCTTTTTCCTTTTCTGTTTGCCTGTATGCATTTAAAGTTGTCAGGCAGACAGCTGTGCAGTATGACTTTGTAGTTTTGAGCTGGCCAGGTTTCTTTGATGAATAGGATTACTATGTCCCTCGTCGCAATGTAGATCATAGATCTCTGTTGTGTGTTTGGCCATAGATCTTGCATTGATTAGGTTGCAATGTATTGTTTTCGTTATTGTGGCCTGTTTTATCCTTGCTTGTATCTTCAGTTGGTCTTGTTGGCGACGCTCTTTATTGTTATCGGGGTGATGGTTGTGCTCTGTGGGGTGTGTTTTATCATTAAGTAGTTTGTTTAGGTTTCGTATTGGGTTCACGTCTTCTTTTGGATCCTCTTCTGTTTCAGGTTGATGGTGCCGATGATTTTTTGTAATGTATGGAGTGGAGGTGTCCTATTGTTTTCCTTCTGTGTATTTGTTGCCTTTCTTTTTGGACTCCCGATATCCTGCTTATGTGTCTAAAGTTTCTGATTGTTGGTTGCTGTTCTGGCGGGTGGTCTGTTGACAGATAAGGCATTCAGTAGAGTGATTTCTGTCTGATTTTTGCAGTGGCTCTTCTTTCTGTCAGGTGTAGGGGTGTGCATTCCATTGCTTTGGTAATGTTTATTGGTGTGTTAGCCTGGTGTGATTCCATTTTGCTTGTCCCTTTTCTGTGGTTTCTCGCACGTCGTCCTCTCCTGTGGTGTGGCATACTGTGTGCTTCCACAAGCCTATCCCAGACCGCAGTATGGGCACATTGACAGCTTATGCAGTTTGGTCCAGATGCGAAGTAGGCAAACAGGGCAAGTTGCAAGATCTAGACACCTTACCTATTATGTTGGGTGCAAACTGTGGCCTTAATATACTGTTAGGGTAAATTAAATGTCAACTGTTGAAACTTGACACAGTTAGGCTAATTTCAACTGTGGCTAACTCACATTATTATGTTAGCTGCAAACTGTGGCTAATTAACACAATTAGGTTGAATGCAAGATATGACTGACTAGTCCAGCAGGGCTAAAAGCAAGGGTGGCTATGTTACACAATTAGGCTAAATGCAAAATATGGTGGACTAACGCAGGAGGTCTAAAAGCAAGGTATCACTGCCTTACACAGTTAGGCTACATGCAAAATATGGCTGACTAATGCAGTTGGGCTAAAAGCAAGGTATGGCTACCTTACACAACTAGGTTAGATGCAAAATATAGCTGACTAATGCAATTGGGCTAAAACAAAGGTATGGCTACCTTAAAGAGAATGTTGGGGGCTAACTGGATAATTGATGCGCTTGTGAATTGATTACTCGAGTGTTTTGTTCTTAGCGGTACAGATAGCTGCAAACCTTTGGAAGCAGAGGCTGGCTCCACAGACTCTTATTCTTGTAACATTATATGATGTTTATACGTAGTATTTTCTCAATTCATTGCTCATAGCATAGTTGACCATTTTGCTCCCCAACCATGGCTGGCGCCCATCAGTCGTCACGTCTACAAGAGTATCCCATGGCAAATTTAAATCATCGATTACTTTTTGAAAGGCATTACAAATGTCAGCACCAGTAGTCCTGCATGCAAAGATACCAGGAAAGCCAGTTTCTGAAATACTTTGCATGCGTTATTGACCCCCCAAATGAAAATTAAGAGTTGGGCTGTGTCACTTGCATCTGTGGTCTCATCAAGGGCAGCTGAAAAGAACTTGACATCCTCACATTTCATTTTCAGTTGGCTGTAACAATTGTCTGCCATGTCTACAATATGCCGCTGGATACTCATCCATGAAAGGGGAACATTTGTAAAAGCATCATTTTTTCTTTACACACTGCCTCGCAAATCTCCATCAGGCAGTCTTTTATGAAATTCTGTGAAAGGACGTGCTGACCCTGCAATAAGCTGTGCAACCTTATAACTCGCAAAGATGGCACATTCAGATTCTTTTTTTTCTGGGCAAAAAAACCTGTTGCTTAGTCAGCTGTGTTTTTAGCTCCCCAGCTTTCTTAAATTTTGCTTTCCCCTGCAAATCATTATATTGTGAATGTTTTGTTTCACAATGGCGGCCGATATTAAATTCCTTGGGGACTGCTATGCGGTCCAGACAAATGAGACACGAGTGCACATTAGGTCTGGACTCGATGAAAACAAACTTCTCAGTCCACTCATCCTTAAATTGCCGGTGCTCCTGGTCAATCTTTCTTTTTTTAACTGCACTGGACATTGGCAGGGACCTCTTTGGAGCACACACTTTGATGCAATGCACCCTGGGGCCTGTATACTGAGATGGAGTACCAACGGTAAAGGGGATGTACAATTGTACTTCGGGGAAGATACAAACTCCACTGTTATGCTCCCACTATGACAGCCCAAGTCTAGATTATATACAAATGATATACTTTTTAGAGAAGCCTACAGGCAACAAAAGAACAAAATCAGATAAAGAGCATAGCCTTGCCAGCATACCTTTTCTGGCACTTATTGATGGATACTTCTTTCAGGAATAGCGGGCTGCATAGCATATCAAACTGCTAGACCCCCTGCTCATTGTGTTCAGAGAGGCACAGCTCCACCTGACAGATGAGGCCCAACAAGGCTGAAGCACGTGTATGGGGTTGCTGTTGGTACCATTGTTCAAAAGGGAATTGCCATAGCATTTCGGTCCTGGACTGCCCATGTGGGCGGGAGAAAGATTGATATGCAAATAATATTTCCCATCTCTGAAAGGTATAGTGAGCAAAAAGCAATGGCTGAGGACTCTCAACCACAGAACAGGTTATCATGCCATGTTCTTTCTGGAGAGGGGCGTGTAGAGAAGAAGCTAAGTACCCCCACCTCAATCACTTCGCCCATTTTGCCTATCTGCTGGAAACAAGAACATGACACACGTACAAAGCCATTTGAAGTACAGATACCAAGGAAAATCCTGAAGCCAGGTTCCCATTGAGACAACCATACCCGAATATGAGACAGTATGATGGCTGTCCGAGTGATAGTCTGGAAGAAAACAGGACAATTGAATGAACAAAGGGAAATAATGACATCATACAATGCAAAGCTGACGTATAGAGAAGAGATGCAGAAACCAGAGAATGCAGGCAATTCTATAAGGCATCAAGAAAGTGTTGAGATTAATAACATCTTGGGATCAAGATGAAGAAACGTATGCTACAAAAGTAAGGAAGATATCAAGCTATTTCACACGTGTAAATATGCAAAGAAACGCAAGCAGATGAAGTATTCTTGAGGCTAGCTTTATAGTAAATAGAGTGCAGCATGCGCCAACATGTGTGTATATATATATATATATGTATATATATATATATAAATATATATATTACACAGCCACGGTAGTGGCTGTGTAGTTATGGTTAAGTTGCTGTTTCCATAGGAAGAGCACTTTTTGGGCGGCTTCTAACTCCGGTCTCCCTGGACTGAATTTTTTTGCAAAGTTTGGTGATGTTTGGTCCAGGGGGGGAAAAGTTATAAGGGGGGGGGGGGTCCCAAAACGTCTTTTATTCCCATAGACTGAATGGGGGAAAAACTTTGTGCACGCCTACAAGCCAAACCGCTGGACGGATTTTCACCAAATTTGCGGCAGGGGTAGGAGCTTGGTCTCGAAAGCGTGCTTTTGTAAATTTGGTGACAATCCGTCCAGTAGTTTCCTTTAAAACGACCAAAAAGTATGTCTGAAGAAATTAGTGATATCTATGTCCGCTCCGCGGTCGCACTTCCCTGTTCTCTCCACGGACAAGAAATCGATTGGCTGATCTGTAGCGTCATGTCCGCAGACATGTGACACATTCACTGATTGGTTGTGGAACAGCATGAAGTGTGTCAGATTCTTTCGCTGCGCCTGCCATTTTTTGTTTGTGTTTTGGTGTATGCCGACATCGGCGGTAAGACATATAAAACAAGACACCATTGCACTTCTTTCACTTTTGAAATACTGTTTCGGAAGGTGAGTGTTAATGAGGCTGGGATGGGATGCGGAAGCAGGAAGTCAAAAAGTGGTGTTTTATTGTCACCAACGCCATTCAGTAAATTGGAAGTTGATGCTCAATATATGGCGAAGAATTACTGAGTCTGTGTTAAAATGTATTTAGAATACTATTGCAGTCATACTGGCGTCCTACAGTTTGAAATCTGAGGCAGCCACCTGCACTGTTTGATGGAAACAGGGGTTCTGCATGTGTATGGGAGTAGCAGTTCTCATGAATTGATTCTCATATGTTGTTGCAAAGTGAAAATGTATTTGCATTCTGAGTGAAGGTCACTTGATGTGCTTTTTTGGTTGTGAGCTCGGTAGGCCCACGCATTCCACTAAACCCATAAGGGTCAATTGTTTTTTGACCTTGAGCAAAAGGAAAATTAAGCCACAATGCAGGGAGTGAAAGTTTGCAAAAAATACCATTTGATAAGGTTATGTTTTAAAAACGTTTGTAAGGCACATGAAATATCAGTTCACACAGAATCTTTGGTGCAAGTACATTGCTGTCTGACTTTATCTAAAACCAATGGAGCCGGTAAATATCATGCAAGTTTAATTTTGACGACTCTACACCGGACCGAGTTTAAATTTGTTATTACCAGAGCAATAATTTTGACAATATAACTGAAATATTATCTCTCTGTGCAGTTGTCATTTTTTTTTCACTTACGAAGAGTGCAGATTCTCCGCGTTTGCAGGCTATGACTAGACTTACTCTTGTTCAACGCTACTATTTCTTATTTAAAATGTCATGTTTGACCACATCGCTTTGTGTATCACTTTGCACGTTATTTTGGTCTTTTTTTTAAATGACGAGGTGTAATTTTTTGTTACTTGAACATTAATTTTGGCTTTGTAACTGAAGTAACATCTTTCTGTGTAGGTGTGGTTTTTTTAAACTTATGGAGAGTGCAGATTCTCGGCGTTTGTAGCCTGTCACTAGATTTCCCCATGTTCAACGCTAATATTTCCTTAAAATGTCATGTATGACAACTTCAATTTCTGTATTAGGTTCCACATTCTTTTTTTCTGTTTTGAAATTGTTTGCTGAAGGCTGGGTATTGATACGTACTTTCTCTTACGTTTTCCGACCAGCTACATCCTGCCTCACTGTGCGTGTCATGGATTCCAGATGCTGGGTGATGACTTCTTTGGTCGCCAGATGCAACTGATCATGACCGGCTTCCTGTCGGTAACAATTTTGTGGGATGATCGCACCGGCCCCTTTTGTCCGTACGCTGAAGTGGCCATAAGGAGTAACATAACATGTTTTATGGTGGTGTAGGCCAAAGGTCATGGCGATGTCTTGGAAATCATTGTGCGAACAAAGCAGTTGCTTTATTGAAAACGCATACTTTGTGTATGGGAAAAGAACAACGTGTGACTCACCATTAACATTTTCGATGACGCACATAGAAACAATGTTACAATTTCATTGAAAATGGGCATAGTCTGATGGTCTCGGACAGTTTCTTGTGAAATAAAACTACTTTACAAATTCTAAAATGTTAATGTTTTCTTTAAAAACTAGTGTATTATTTCAAAATGCAACGTTCTACGTTGTACGTCGTCATATGTTCATTTTCAGGTTCTGCATCACTGCACGTAGTTTTGCTTTTTGCAGGTTGCCATGGAAAGTGAACAGGACCCATGTATGGAACAACCACCTTCCCTTTCTATGGTGGCCATCTTGGAAAAGGATTTTGTTTTTTATTCCGGCACGCCGCAGGCGGGTAGGATTATAACCAGAAATCCTATTTTTTAGTAGCACACGTTACTGCTTTGCAAATCTAGATTGTTAATGGCAAATGTTATTACGTCTATGTCCTTTACTGAGAAATATAAAGTAGATGGAGTGTATGCCATTTTTCTTTTTTAAATATGTTTACACTGTGAAAGGTGGTTCTTAAAGGAACATTTACTTTGTTTACGAATGGCGTTTTTTTTTTTGGTAGGACAGCTAATAAGGACATTTGCGAACGGAAATGAGGAAAGAGGAACCAAACAGTTATATGGGGGGGGGGGTAGGTGGACTGCTAAAAATGTTGTGCGTTTGTTATTTGTAAGGTAGTGGCAGTGTTTCTCATGCTCCTTCATTACAGCAGTGGTACTGTTTCTTTGGGAAGGAGGGATGGCTTAGCTGATGTCGTTTTCAAATAACTAGACCTTTTGATAAAAGTATGTAATGTGTACTACACTGGTAATGGCTGACTACCAATACGTGTTGGAGCTGTGCAAGGGAAATGTTGAAGGTGGACGTTCCTACATCAATATAAAATGTATTTCCACACTGTCCACGATGCATACATCTTATTGTTAAGTGTGTATGGATTTTCAGACACGTCACCGTGCTGTACACCAGCATATGGTCATGTGCCATTCTCCGCAAGGTGTATAATTAAGTCAGAAGTTACTTTACATTATGGTTACGTGCTACTACTAAAAACCAATGACCTTTAGCAAAAAAACTTTCTTAAAGGGACGGTATGGTTAAGTTGCCCTACTAAAAACCTGTGAAATTCAGTAAAAAAAACGTTGTTAAAGGGACGTTATGGTTAAGTTGCACTAATAAAAACCTATGAAATCGAGTCAAAAAACGTTGTTAAAAGAATGTTATGGTTACAAGTAGAATCTAAAAAAACCTGAAATTCGGCAGTTATGGTAAGCTAAGCAAACATAACTCGCGCCACCACCGTGCCCTGCTAAGACTAACTCCCAGGACATCATTGATGACATCACTGATGACATCACATGTCTAGCCCCTTCTTTTTGTTCACTGCCATATCTAGGCCAGGTTTATTTACTGACAGTCAGAAACTTAACTTTCAAAAGGTATTACATTTATAAATATTTCTATTCTCACATGTTCTTAAACTAGTGTCCTTAGAAGTTAATCGCATCTTATGATGTACAAATATAGAGGAAGAAGCAAGCCTGAAACACCGCAATCATTTTCGTGCATGCATACAATTATGTACATTATACACAGTTGCTAATGATACTGCCTCTTGTTTGCTTACTTTACTCTCCATATATCATACTTGCCATCACCACTGTGCACTGCTAACAGTCACACCCAGAACATGAAAGATGTATCTCAAATGTAACTGATGACATCACTGACCACATCACATGTTTAGCCCCTTTGTTTTCATTCCCTGCTCTATATATATATATATATGTACATTCAGTAAAAAAACGTTGTTAATTGGATGTTATACTTCACAGTGAAACCAAAAAACACTGCACATTCCCCCATTATGGTAAGCTCAGCAACCATAACTCGCAGCATCTACGTGCATTGCTAAGACTAACACCCAGGACATCAAAGATGACATCACAGTGCACAGTGGTGATGGCAAGTATGGGGGCTCAGTCTGCCATAACTGGCGAATTTCATGGGTTTTTCGTAGGGCAACTTAACCATAACATCCCCTAAACAAAGTTTTTTTGTAGTGAATTTTACAGGTTTTTGGGAGGGCAACTTAACCAAAACGTCCCTTTAACAACGTTTTTTTTAACTGAATGCCATAGGTTTTTAGTAGTGTAAATACATCATAACAGTAGGTTAACAAAAATATTGTACTACATTTATCAGGGTTCTTATAGTAACACATAAGCATACTACTGTAAAGGAACATTTGAAGTAACTGCCCACCTCCTGAAGAATTCCACATTATCATATGCTGGCGCACAGCATGGGGGCATGTTCGAAAAGTCATACGCACTTCACAATGACATGTGTAACTGCAGAAGTACATTGTGCAGAAGTACATTGTATATTCTTGTACGAACTTGAAAATGGAAAATTTCCACCACAGAACTCAACAAGGCAAGCGTGCAACACAATATAAGCAAGAGTGCATACCAACGTATCTGGATCATTAACCCCCATTCCTCCCCAAAGAGTGGGGGATGAATGACATAAGCAATCGAGACTTTACAGCAGTAACCCGTGCTATCAAGAAAGAGGATTTTTTGTCTTCTACCGGAACGCCTTTGGTTCAAGATGGCCACCATAGAAAGGGAAGACGGGTGTTGGATAGAGACCCTTCTTCACTTTCCATTGCAGGCTACAGAAAGCAAAAATGAAACTGTGTGCCCGTAAAGGCAGAACCACATTTGTGTTCCTTGAGAAATGTATGGTTATAAGGAACACCTTTACCAGAAAGGCAGTTCCTGGTGGACATGGCGAACTCAATGCAATTTTTTGTCTCTTCCAGTAATGGCCAGTAGCCACATCCCCAACATTGTAGCCACTAACCATACATAGAGGCTACCCCTCACAGACGGAAGCTGTACCATTGATTTGTTATGTACATGAGTACACTTGTTAAATATCAAAACACTATCACATGCACAACATAAACCTTTTCGGGTGTTCTCAATGACCTTTACATACATGTGTTGCACATGTAGTAATTTATTTCTGTACAAATGTGCTTAAAAACACAAAGGAGTAGTCCATTTACGTTTACATAAAATCTGAAACAAACTCTGATGGGAAGTGCAATGACGTTAGAAATACTGGAAGCAACACCATTACCACTCGCCGTTCGACACATAATTTTGTAAGTGGTACAGGTCGAAAGGTGTGAAGATATGTGTATTGGGAGGGTGTAACCATGTATTATATTACAAACATTTCTGTGCACCAAACACTTTCAGTGCACCTTACCTCATTTTCCCGCTTTTAAGAAGAAAGTAATTATTCTGAACTAATGTTCGTTAAGTTGGTTAATAGGGCATCTGGGTGACAGAAATTTGTCTGACGGTGACAGAAATTGGCCTGACCCTCCCCTAGCCAAAGCAAGTGGGGTATGCAGTACCTTTCTCCATAACGTTCCTTGGTAGCTTAAACAAATGCGTCAATATTGCTGCACGTGCCGTGATGTAGCATCTACAAAAGAACACATTACAACATGCAACGTATCATGCCACATTGTGAAAGCAGAGAATAAATTTGTAAAAAAAACACTGACATTTAAAAATTAGTACAGTCGTTTTATTTCACAGTAAATTGAGCAAAATCATCGCCCTAAGCAATTAGTAAAGTAGTTGTGTTTCACAATGAACTGTGTGAAATGATTGCCCTATGCACATTTCCATACATGTAGTAAGTTTCTGTCTTTCATCGACAATGAAGATGGTAATGGGCAAGTTGGTTTCTTTCACACACAGAAAGTAAGCGTTTCCGCCACAGTAGTCGTTTTACTTCCACATTGATGTGCAAGACAACGTCAACTGCTGTGATCTACACCACCAGAAAGGATGGAATGTTACCTCTTATTGCGACAGCAGCGTAGGGACATGGAGGTCCAGCACGATCATCCCACTGAATTATGACGCACAGACAACCGGTAATGAACAGTTGCATTTGACGGTTAAAAAAGCCGTCACTCGGCAGCTGTGTTCCGTGATAATCACAATAGGGAAGGAAGTATCTGAGGGAAAAAACGTAAATAAAACGTATATCAATACGCAACCTCTGCACAAAACAAAGTTGTAACACATACTTTTATTACTAAATGATAATTTAATTTGGGAAATGTAATGGCACCCTACAAACAGCGACAATGTGCAATATGACGCACAGACAACTGGTAATGAACAGTTGCATTTGACAGTTAAAAATGGCGTCACTCGGCAGCTGTAATCCGTGACAATCACAATAGGAAAGGAAGTATCTGAGGGGAGAAGCGTAAATAAAACGTATATCAATACGCAACCTCTGCACAAAACAAAGTTGTAACACATACTTTTACTACTAAATAATAAATTAATTTGGGGTAATGTACTGGCACCCTACAAACCGCGACAATGTGCAATGTCCATAATGGGGAAAAAAAATTCAACGCATTACGAAAAAATATTTTTTTCCCCCCAAAGTAAAAATGTTATATCAATTTGGTATATAGGCGAGAAAAATTCACTTACATGATGTGGACCGGCTCCATTGCATTAGCTGCAATCAGCCAGTAGTGTAACCAATATTTCATGGTTGGTGCAAACGTTTTTTAAGCATAACCTTATCAAACAATATGTTTTTCTAATTGTTACTGCCTACATTCTTTCTGCTCTTTCCCTGCACCTCAAGGTTAAAAAATAACTGAACCTTATGTCTGTCGACAAATATGCGGCCGTACTGAGCTCAGATTTCAAACAGAAAATGAAGTGGCCTTCACTGTGAATGCAAATACATTCTCATTTTGTAACAACATATCGGCAGCTATTCATGAGAACCGCTACTCCCGTACACGTGCGCAACGGCTGTGTGTACGAAATAGAGCAGGTGGCTGCCTCAGATTCCCGCCAGTCTGACCGGAGTAATGTTGTTTTGGTGTCTTCTTCGTTTAGGTATATTGGCGGCGATGTCTGCATTCAACAGAAAACGAAGTAAACATGGCAGACGTATTGAAATATTAAAACGCACTTCACGCTGTGCCACAACCAATCGGTGAAAGTGCAACCTGGTTGCGGCCAGTACGCCACGGAATAGCCAATTGCAATCTTTTCCACAGAGCGAACAGGGAAGTGTGTCCGCGGAGCAGACATAGATATCACTAATTTGTAGAGACTTACTTTTTGATAGTTTTTTAAGGGAACTACTTGATGAATTGCCACAAAATTTACGAAAGCACGCTTTCGCTACAAAGCCCCTGCCACTGCCGCAAATTTGGTTGAAATCCGTCCAGCGGTTTGGCCTGTAGCCTTGCGCAAAGATTTCCCCCATTCAGTGTATGGGAAAAACAGAAGTTTTGGGACCCCCCCTATAACTTTGCCCCCCGTACCAAACCTCACCAAACTTTACAAAAAAATTCAGAGTGGCCCATATACTTTTTTTGCAAAGTTTGGTGAGGATTCGTCCGGGGGAGCGAAGTTATAAGCCTCCCAAAAAGTGCTCTTCTTATGGAAACAGCAACTTAACCATAACTACACAGCCACTACTGTGGCCATGTAATATATATATATATATATTGAAGTCAGTAAAAGATAGATGTTCCCACTACGTACGATATCAGTGCTGAACAAAAGAAGGAAGGTCACTTTTTCATTTTGTCGCAGTCAGAAAACAAGTGAATTACAGGAAAACTCAGAAAGGCGAGGTTAGATGAGCCAAGAAGCCAAGGCCTTATCAGACTGCGATGAGCTGATATTGGATACAAATCGTGTGAAAGAACGAAACTTCTGTTCAGAAGGCATGGACAGGAACAAGAAGACATCAGAGGTCTATTAGAAAATAGCATTTAAATAAACTGAAAGCCCAATTTCGTGGTCTTCAGTCGTGTGTTGAGAAGAAGTTGGACGACCATGATGGTCACACCTACGCACGAGGGCAGAGTGTGCCTTCACTCCCCTGAATTCCTCAGTAGCAAGGAACATTTCCAAGGACAAGTTCAAAGCCCCAATTGACAGCAGACCACTGAGGTGATGATGGATGGTCATGCTAATTGGTGGGAAGCACGGTTAAGATAAGCTCTCCAGCACCTGTACATTCAGCCTGTGTGCTGTTAGACATAGGTTGGAAGGGTACTGACGGAGGTTAGAAAGTAACCAATGATAGAGGACCGCATGATCAAGGGGCCTATAGTTGTGTAGCCAATTAGACGTTGTATATTTAGTGACATTCATTGTGACATATTTCAGGGAAGGGCTAGTTGCCCCACCTGATGTTAAGAAGCCTATCACTTTATTTCACTGCCCAAACGAGTGTGGATTGTATTCCTAGATGATCCGTTTAGACCCTATCACATTCACCCGTAGGTTTTTAAGTTTTGCCACGTAGGATGACGTTTGTGTTACGCAGGTTAACATCATCAATGATGAATATTTACTATAAAAATTAGATTTTTTTATGAAATGCTTTGAGATTGTGATGAGAGATGTCTGCTGATGTCCATTGTGCTCCCTGTTTTAGATAATTGACGGGTAACGGAGGGAGATGGTGTTAAATATTGAGTACAAATTGACTTGAGGGGAAGCCAAGCAATTTAAGAAATATCACGAGGAGAGGCCGTGATAAAAGAGTACGCCTAAGTGCCTGCGTTTTAAAAAACATAACAGGAGGAACAGCACCTAAAGTCCCATAGCTGATGACGTGGGAGACGGGTTCCATTAAAGATGAACCTAAGGAGGGTTGCTCACACTGCGTATGGGGTATTTTTAGGGGCAGAATTAGTCTTATGAGAGAAGACAAGAGTATATGTGGCCGGGCAAGTGTGTTTGTCCATCTGTCTGTTTGATGTGATTGTATAAAAAATTATGAAACGGTAAAACAAAGTTGATGAAAAATGCGAGAGTTGTTAAGGACTAAGCGTATATTCAATTAACTTGAATTGGTGATATTTTTAGCAGATTAAAGAAAAAAACAAAATTATAAAGGTTTTTAAGCCTGCGACGATTGGTGCTCACTCATATTGTTTGACTGTATTAAAAAATATTAGCATAATTTGAAAAGAGTAAACGGTGAGTACGGTCAAAAGAGTGACGTGTCAAAATGGAGGATATTACTCTGCTTATACACTTTTGCAAGCAACTGCCAAAACACGCACCCAAGCTTAGACAGTATAGTGCTGAATGGGCTAAAGGAACCACGGACAAGATGTTCATGCCATGGCCACAAGGGGGATCGCTATCAGAGGCAGTCCTGTAGCACATGATGACATATTTGCATGCTGCATATAGGTGGAAGAAGTTAGACAAACGACTAGCAAGCTTAAAGCTCTGGAAGATGTACCAGGAGGAGAGAGAGGACCCTCCTCCTGTAGATTAGATAATTAATGTATGCACAGAGGGGGGTGAAGAGCCTTCCGCTCCACCCGCCACGCCTGAAGCAGACGGCGATAGTAAAAAAGATGACGGGCTGTACCCATTAAGGGAGCTCAAGGCAGCAACTGGATATAGTAACCCGGCATATGAGTCACCTGCACAAAGCAGCGACGAGGGCCGAGAGAAAAATATTGAGAGAGATGTAATCTCTAAGGTCCAGAGGGACAAGGAGAGATGCAATGAGGAGAAAAGTGATCGACTTAGTACATCTATCGATATAGGATGAAAAATAAAGAGATGGAGATGAGAAAAAGATAAAACTGATGAGTTAGTGCTTATACAGCACGAATGGATGGGTGGTCAGGTTTTGCTCAAACTCGATGGTAAGAGCATTGAGGACGTAAGGCATAGGGAAGATCAAGATGATCAGGACAAAAAGGATAAAGAAAGAGAGGAAAGATTGAAAGACGACAGAACAAAAAGAAAAGATAGACAGAGACGGGAAGAGTTGTACCAAGAGGAGTAACTGTGAAAAGAGGAAAGAGCAGAGGAGCAGAGAAAGTATGATAATAGGCAGAGGGAAATCGAAGAGCAAGAAAGGAAAACAAGGGAAGAAGAAGAACATAAATTAAGGGATAAAAGAAGTCAAAGACGAAGAGATTAAAAAATACGAAGGCAAATGAGAGAAGGGACATGAAAAGGAAAGAAGAAGGCAGGGTAAGGGAGGAAGCAAGGAAGCTAAAGGAATTGAAAGAGAAGACAGAGAGCACGCGATTTTGATTGCATGGAAAAGGAGGTGATGGATCTTAACCCATTAGTGTCATGGGAGGACATAGAAGAGTTTTTCCCAGAACATGAGCCAATAGCAGGTCCGTCTAGAGCAAATCGAGAGGATGAGTTTGACTCTAGAAACATTGGAGAGGCAATCGATAAAGTCTATCATGACATGAAGTCCCAGAAAACATTGCAGGGAAAGGTAAAAATGATCGACTTGAGAGTATGCAGCTGTACGATAAGGAAGGAGCCTCATGTAGTTTTGAACCAAAGGAGCTGTCTTTAGATAGACTGACTCTGAACAAAGATGACCAAGAGAGCGGTCACATAACTTGGGGACAAAAGATGTCAGACGAAGATAGAGAACCCGCTGTCATACATCGGCCATAGAAGCCGTGGGGCAGATGGTCGAGATGGAAGAAGGAGTAAGCTCCTTCTGTTCGTCCGGAACAAACAGGACACTCTAGTCTTTCCGACGTTGACAGACTATAATATGCTTGCAGGTGAGACAACCGGTGCGTTACAACTTTCTTTGCTACCTCAAAGCTAGTTGTGTCAGCGCTCCTGCTCGCGTGACTTTCACTCCCTTACCTGTTGTTTCCTTTGTTCCTGTTCTACACCTACTTCCCCTGTCCTCTCTGCTCCGAGCTGCTCTCAGGCGGTTATCCAGTTCTTTGCCGCTCTCAGAAGGTAGCCTAGTTTCCTCTCCGCTTTGAGCCCCGGTGCTCCAGGCTGCTTTTGTACACGCAGCTACTCTTTGTTGCTTTTTTTCTGCGGCATCCCGGCACCACGGTCATGCGGCTTCTCTTTGCCGCTCTTACCCGTGGTGTTCCGGCGCTGCTGTCTAGCGGCTTCTCTTCGCTGCTCAAACCTGCGGCGTCCAACTGCTGCCACGCAGCGGTTACCTCATGCTTAACAGTGAGGTTAACTCTCCTTGTGAATTCTATGGACTCTGTAGCCCATTCCTTGCTGTTACTCCATATCCTATTGCATACTGGAACTGGTGGTCCTCTTTATTAAACTAGAATCCAAGGAAGGATATCAATACAATCTGCAAACCAGATACTTCACAGACTACAGCAAGCTTTACAACATCTATTAATCGACCAAAGTCTACACTACAAGACCTACCCAGGGTTTTTCAACGGCTTTTCCCTGGTTTGGGGTGGGCTCCCCTGAGTCCCCACAGCCGGGCAGATCGACTAACTGGCAAAGTGGCCTCTGGGGGAGCCCGTCCCTATCTCTTCAAACAGAAGGGTAAAATAGTCAAGAAGACAACAACTAGCTTGTGGAGAGAAAAGGAGGTGGAGACTTCTTCCGACGATCCATCAGAATTCAACTCAGAATCTTCAGGTGAGGAGTGGGCTAGGGATACGGATACTTTTGTTCATACCATGCCATCAGAATCTGAGACCCGCTTATGGGGAAGAAGGCAATATATGTGGGCCTGGAGGGTGTCAATGGACAAGGAAGTAAGATGGTAGGATTTAGACCTCCCTATATCTCGGGCGTCAGATTCCATGATGAGGCTAAAGTGACCTAAAGAGAGATCCCATGGTCAGAGGCTAAGGTCACTACCAGGTAGAAGGCGTTGTGGAACTATTGTCCTGGCTATGGACAGGCAAACGATGAGTGACGAATGTGAGTTTGGGATTTCACAGTTTCCTTTGTTGGAGAAGGGAGGAACGAAACCACAGTATATACCTTGGCTGCAAATGGATAAGGATAATTTAAGGTGCAATCTCCCGAGTTTCACTTCCAGTGCTGGCAAGTGGATACATGAGCTAAAGAAAATGACAGGAGGAAATACATTAGCTCTAGGGGACATTAAGGGTCTCCTGATTGCCATTCTTGCGGAAAGAGCTGATGGTGTCTGGTCAAGAGCAGGATATTCTAGTGTTACTACGGTTAACACTGCTCATGATGGAGCACCGTTCAACAATTGCAGAGTGACTGTTTGGAAAGCACTTAGAGTGCTATATCCGGATACATCACATATGGGAGCCGTAATGACAAAAAAGATACAAGAAGGGGATGATCCGCTTGTTTACATTCAGAATTTTCAAGAGCAATGGGCTTTGGAGACATGCGAGGCTTGGGGGAAATCTATACCTGTGTTCTTTCATATATTATGCCTAGGGCTGCCAAACCCAGTACAAAAGCAGCTCAAGAAGTTAGTGGGCTTGGAAGCAAAGCCATGGTCAGAGATTCAGCTGACCATCACGCATTATTGCAGGTTTTTGCAAAAAAAAGAATCGAAAGAAAGATGATACTAGGAAAGGCGAAGAGGCAAAGTTAGTGCAGAAAAACTTTCTAAACACACCATTGAAGGGGCAATGTTGACTAGTGGAGATGGATCCGGTTCACAGCAATCGGCAAACATGCCACAAGGGAATAATCAAAGACAGTTTGACCAAGGTAATATTGGGTTTGTACCATGGGGAAGGGGAGGTTTTCGAGGAAGAGGCTTCCAGAATAATCAGGGTTCCAGAACTTGCAGAATGATAACCAAGGCATGCAGGGAGGACAGATTAGGAGACCTCCTGTATGTTGGACATGTGGAATGACAGGGCATGTTGCACATATTTGTGGAAGTCAAGGATTTGTACAGAATAATCTTTCGAAAGAGGGGGTGTCAAACCCACCTGCATATTCGCAGCAGAATGGAGATGGGTTTGCTCATAACCAGATAGTGCAGCAGACACAAACACCGAGAGTACAGCAAGATTTTCAAACACAGCGGCCGCCAATGAATCTGCCGCCGCAAGGGCAGCCACAGCAGTCACCTTTGCAGACACAGCAAAGCACAAGCACAGGGCAGTTAAAGACTCCTAGGATAGAAGGTGTCACTGTCGATGGAGGGAATCCTTTCACAGGTGCGGGAATGAGAATGTACCCGCATTAGGACAGTTCACTGGGAGACTTGATGTGTTCTATACTATTAATAACGCCCAATCCTCAAGAGGGACCAAGGGTTGACGTTAATATGGAAGGCACATTTTTTTTTGTTTTCAGTAGACACAGGTGCAAAGCGCTCCTGTATACGAGAGGAGACATTTTCAATGTCTGGAAATGCCATGTATACTCAAGGTTTCACAGGAGCTACAAGTAGAGTTCCTTTTACTGATGCACTACCAGTCTCTATAGGAGAGTGTGACATGTCTGTACCGTTATTATATTCAAGACAGACACCTGTCAATATATTGGGTCGAGACTTAATGACCAAGTTGAATATGAAACTTTCATTTACTGATGAAGGCATAGTGTGTTCGACACCAGGAATGTATCATTTCAACGTAAGTGAGTTTGTTATGGCATTTGCAGGAAAGGTAGTCATTCGACGAGTGCCATTAGAACCAGAAGTTTTTTACTATGGGGTACGCATTCTATTGACATGGCTGCCAGGCCTAGTGGCCAAAACTGTGAGAATACCTGATGAATTTTTATTCAGGCCAAAATATGTTTGAAGAGGAAGGACGAATCTTCCCTTTAGAGTTACAAGCAGCTATAGTCCGAGGAGAACTAGCTATGCTTGATGGAGTTCATTATGACGGAAGACGATGGAATGCTGTAAACGCCATCGGGGAGGGTTACAGATTGACTCATGTCACAGATGAAGACTTGCTTAGAGATCATCCATCAGATGGCAAAGTCATCTTTGAAACTAGCATTACTTTTTGGGTAAGAGCCATTAAACGAAAGGTTCCTCAGAAAAAGATGTTAGCACTAAAACGCCCAGAGTATTATGAGGAAGACATGGCAAAGGTACCAGTTTCCTTATGGACAAAGGGCCCCTACTATGTAGGCCTATTGAAGGGGGCTGGGGAAGTAAAGATTACATTCAAACCAGGAGCCATTTTACCTTGAGCACGACAATATCCCAAGGAATCTTTAAGACGATATCTGCCATGATGGAACAGGGTATTTTAGGTATGTCAGAATCACTGTGCAATACCACAATCTATCCGATCAAGAAAGGGAAAGGGGGTTTGTGGCATTTAATGCAAGATTTAAGACTTATCAACCAGACTGTAGAGGCTGAATTTCCTCTAGTTTCTAATCCAGTGACAATTTTATGTAACATACCTGTTTCACTGTGATATTTCACTGATTGATTTAAAAAATGTGTTTTTCTCAATCCCATTGCACAAAGACTCACAAGATCTGACGTCATTTACATTCAGACAAACCCGCCTGAAAAGTACTCGATTACCACAGGGGTACTGTGAGTCCCCATCTATTTTCAACAGGGTCCTACAGATGGACTTGAGCAATATTGATTTAGAAAGTATTGTATTACAGTACATGGATGACATATTGCTCTGTAGCACCACAGAAGAGAAGTGCAGACCCGATTCAGTTCAGTTGATGATTATTCTTGCAGACAAAGGATATAAGGTGGACAAGGAGAAGTTACAGTATTGTCGGGAGGAAGTACTGTACATAGGACAGTTAATATCGCATGAAGGAAAGAAGGTTACTCCTGAGAGGGCTGAGGCTATATTAAAGACAGTAAAGCCAGTTACGATAAAACGCATGCAGAGATTTTAAGGATTATGTAATTATGTGAGAGTATGGGTCTTTGACTACAATTCATACTTGCCCTTGTTGCAAGCTCTGAAAAAAGCACAGGTAAATCAGGAAAAAATTGTTTGGAACGAGGCAATGGAAGAAGGGTTTGATGAATTGAAGAAAGCTATTTGTACAGCTCCAGTTCTAGGGATTCCTAAGTATGCAGAGGAATTCTTCTTGTTTTCACACACAAATGGCACAGTTATGACAGCTGTACTCAAGCAGAGAACTACATTAGGGTATAAGCCCCTTGTGTTTTACAGTGGGATTTTAGACCCAGTAATGAGGGGTCACTTCCCGTGTGAACAATCTTTGGCATCCGCTGCCTTCACCATTGAGTAGGTTTCCACCATAGTGATGGGATGTTCTGTGACGTTACTTGTTGAGCTTGCATTGTTTGCCATTCTGGAAAAACCTAAAGGTACGTTGACATCTCAAAGGGTTTCTCCCTATGAGGTGGTCATATCAAATCCAGGGATCAAAATAGTTCAATGCAGAATAGTGAATCCTGCCATGTTTGTAGCAGAACCACTGGCAGAAACTGAGCAGGCACATGATTGTTCGAACTATGAAGAGTTCCATGACAAACTCCCAAGGGTGAAGGAAAATGCATTGGCAGCTGAGGAGATTCTCTTTATTGACGGTTCATCTAGAATCTATCAAAATGATGGACAAAGATATCCAGGTGCCGCTGTCATAAAGCATAAGGCCCATGCAGAGTTTGAAGTAGTGTCAAGTGCACGACTACCGTCTCACTTTTTGGCACAAGCTGCAGAATTAATAGTGCTGATTGTCGTGCTTGAAAATCATGCAGACCAGAAAGTAACAGTGTACAGTGACTCCGGCTATGTGACATCAATAGTGCATGCAGGATTGGCACGTTGGAAAAGGAGGGGCTACCTCCCAGTGGATGGTACGCCAGTGCAACACGCAGCCTTATTGGATAGACTGATTAGTGCACTACAACTCCCAGTAGCCATTGCAGTCGTAAAATGCACAGCTCACACTAAACGGGCAGATTTTATTTCATGTGGGAATCAAAAAGCATATGAGGAAGCCAAACACATTGCATATACAGAAGTAATCATGTCTTTTGATATGCCTGATGTGAATTAAAGCATCGTGGTGATGATGAGTTTGCCAAAATGTTATAAAAATCTGTCTAGAACTCTAGAACTTGGGAGAACTCCAAGGGGAAGCTCCCCAAGATAAAAAAGACTTGTGGATGCAGAGAGGGTGTTCTTTAAACTCCTCTTGGGCATTGCGGCGACAAGACAGGACTGGTAAACCGGTGAGGCTTGTAGCCTTATTAAGGGTGGCGTTGGACCAGCTACACTACCCTGCGCACACAACTAGAGAGAGCCTTGCTGCAACAATAGCGGAGGATTGGTTTGTTCCAAAGATAGTAGAACACGTTGAATTTTATGTAGTAAAATGTATCGTATGTCAAAGGTTTACTGCTGGGCACACATTGCGCACAATTAGAGGAGTCACTCTGAGACCTAATGGTCCCTTTCAGCATGTACACATCGACTATGTCGACATGCTGCAAGTCTGTAATGGATACAGATATATGATAGTGGTAGTATGTCCTTTTTCTAGGTGGATCAAAGCTGGACCATGTACTCACCCAGACGCCACCTGTGCAGCCAAATGTTTAGTACGAGAGGTTTTTCCTAGATGGGGAATATGTGAAGTATTGAGATCAGATAATGGCTCTCATTTTGTCAATGACGTCTTTGAACAAATAAGCTTGTTGCTTAGCATAAAGCACAAGTTCTCATCGGCGTATCGCCCGCAAGCAAATGGTGTTTGTGATAGACTCAACAGCCTGCTTAAAGAGACAATAGCTAAATTGAAATTGACCCTGAAAAAGGATGGTTGCATTGTCTACCACTGGCATTGGGCCTCATTACGACCCTGGCGCTAAGTGACAAACGATGGCGGTAAATGCTTACCGCCATCGTTTTCCGCCAGGTCCGATCATGACTCCTGACCGTAAACTACGATGCCAATAGCGGCATCGTAGTTAACGCTGCCGCTAACTGCGCTAAGGGTGCGCGCACGCGACCGCCCACACCGTACTTAGCGCCATGGCGGAAAGGCACGCAAATGCCGACCCAAGCGGACATGCACCTAACGCCATCACCGAGGCCGCAAAGTACCTTACCGCCATGGTGCAAATAACGCCATCGCGAACCAACCGTAAAGGGCCAATTCAAGTGAATGCAGCTGCCACAGGTGCACAGAAACAGCACAGGTGAAGGCAATACAGACTCAGGGGAGTACAAAAAGAGCACACCCCACCCCTACCCACACCCAGTCACACTCCACAATGATGCCAATACGACTAGCAATGTTGGGGCTGGAGGACCTGATAGCAATGCATGTGCTACTACAACAGCAACAACAACAACAACAACAGGCAGCACAGAGGAGACGCAGGAGGAGAAGGAGGGCAAGGCAGGCCCAGCAAGCCCCACCAGCACAGCCAGTGCCACCACGCAGGCAGCCCCCAATCCCACGCATCAGAGCCAATCCAAACAACCTCACTGCTGAGCAGATCCACACCCTGTACCGTTTGGACCGGGACACCATCACCGCCATCGTAGACATGATACACGATGACATCGTCAGCATGATAGAAAGTCCAACCGCCATCCCCCCCCTACTGAAGGTAGTGGCTGTACTCCACTTCCTGGCCACAGGCACCTACCAGCACACAGTGGGGCACCTGCATGGCATTTCACAACCATTATTCTCACGAACACTCATCCAAGTGCTCGATGCCCTCCTCAAGCACACAGACGACCACATCTCATTACCACGGACTGCCCAGGAGATTGCAAACACCAAAGTGGGTTTCCATGCACTAGCCAGCATACCCGGTTGCATTGGTGCCATCGACTGCACCCATGTGGAATTGGTGGTTCCACGTGCCATGGAGGTACCGTACCGCAACCGGAAACAGTTCCACTCTATCAACGTGCAAATGGTCTGTGACTCCAACAAGATCATCACACATTGTTGTGCCCGATTCCCCGGATCAACCCATGATTCCATGATCCTGAGGAACTCCACAATACCACGCTGCATGGAGCGACATGCAGGCCCAAGATGCTGGCTACTCGGTGAGTGCTATGTCATGGAAGTGGGCATGGGAATGACGTACCAGTGCATACTCCACCTGGCAGAAAGGGGGGGGGGATGCATACTCCACCTGGCAGAAAGGGGGGGGGGATGCATACTCCACCTGGCAGAAAGGGGGGGGGGGGATGATGCATACTCCACCTGGCAGAAAGGGGGGGGGGGTGATGCATACTCCACCTGGCAGAAAGGGGGGGGGGGGTGATGCATACTCCACCTGGCAGAAAGGGGGGGGGGATGATGCATACTCCACCTGGCAGAAAGGGGGGGGGGGGGATGATGCATACTCCACTGGCCTGTGAGTAACACAGAGAACGGATACAGAGGAAGGGCACTCACAATGCACAAAACCCCTCTGCATACATAGGGTGATGGCATGCAAAACAGGCCATGGCAGCAATGAGCATATACTGGTTGCATAGTGTGAATCAATTAGTGCATGTAGAAGTGAGCCAAGGTAACAAGTCCATGCCAGCCATGGTGGAACATCATGTTCCTGATCAGACAACATGACTGACACATACATTCTCGCCTACATACAGGTGATGCAGCCTACCCCCTGAAGAGGTGGCTCCTCACGCCAGTCCGGAACCCGCAGAACCAGCACGAGGAGGACTTCAACCGTGCACATACACGTACTCGTGTGGTCATAGAGCAGACATTCGGCCTCCTGAAGGCACGGTTCCGAAGCCTCAGCAGGTCTGGTGGGGCACTCCTGTATGGCCATGAGAAGGTGGCAAAGATCGTCATGGCATGTGTCATGCTGCACAATATGTGCGTCAGACGGAATGTGCCCCTGCCCCCTGACGCAGAACTGCAACCACCTGACGATGAGGATGAGGATGAGGAGGGTGCAGATGGGGCGCCACCACATGGAGGAGGCGATGTACAGGAGGGGCGTGCCATGCGCCAAAGTACCATCAACCACTGCTTCTAGCACACACGGCTGGTGTTCATCGCATGGAGACTGCACTTGGGGCACTGTGTGTCTCTGGGGCATGCACACTGTGGACTGTACACCAATAAAGCACACATACGCAATGAAAATGTCCACACATTTCCTTTTTTTGAAAGAAAAAAGTGTATTGGAACCATGAACTGTCGTGTCACACCCCCTCCCACCTCCCCCCTGCACACCCCAACACACCCCCTCCCACCTCCCCCCTCCCCCCTGCACACCCCAACACACCCCCTCCCACCTCCCCCCTGCACACCCCAACACACCCCCTCCCACCTCCCCCCTCCCCCCTGCACACCCCAACACACCCCCTCCCCCCTCCCCCCTGCACACCCCAACACACCCCCTCCCACCTCCCCCCTGCACACCCCAACACACCCCAAGTAGCTGTCAACAGATGCCTGTGACAGTGTCCACAGGCCGTCACAAGCCCCCTCTCCCGGCACCCGGGGCACCCCTGGCTGTGGAGCGCAGGTTGCGTCCGGAACGGCGCACGGGGCTGCTCTGCGCAGAACTGGCAGTGGAGGATGTCCCTGGCTGCTCCTGTGCATGCACGTCCTGTCGTGTGTGGGTGAGGCCAATGACCGCACGACGCAAGGCCGCAAGTTCTGCACAGATGTCCCTGGACATGGCCTGCATGGCATCCCTCAGGGTGGCAGTGCTCTGCGCCACTTCCGCCCTTAGTGTCTCCATGGCCTGTTCAATGCTAATCCTAGCCCCCACACATTCCGCTGCATGCTCATCCAGCATTGCGGACAGTTGATGCTGCCGTTGAGTGATGTCCTCGAGGGACGGCTGGCCGTGCTGGCCCATGGCCAGTGCAGGTGGAGTGATGGAGGGGCTGGTCCCCTCCTGTGGAGTGTGGACAGGGCATGGGGTGGAAGGCCACTCCTCTGCCTCAGTGTGCCCCTGTGTGTCGCCCACATGGGGGCTGGCGTCTGAGAAACAGGGGGAATGTAGTTGGTCAGTGGGGCTTCTGACCTCCTGCTCCATGTCCGAGTCAGAACATGCAGCTGTTGCAGCTGTCTCCCCGATGTTGCTGCTGGCCGCTGACCCCCTGCCTTCTGTGGCAGGCAATGTCGGTGGAGGTGGAGCAGCAGCTGCTGGCCTGCTGCCAACAGGGGTGCTTGCCGGTGGGACCTCCGGTATGCCTGCAGTGGGACCTGCTTGTCGTGGGGTCTGCCTCACTGCAGCTGAGGTTGAGGGTGCAGGGAGGTTGTTGGTGGACTTTGCCCTCTTCGGCGCAGGGGTCTCCTGGTCCTCTGGGTGTGATTCTGTGCCTGTGGTGGAGCAAAGGTGGGAGGGCGTTATTGATGGGTATACAGACTTTTGAATGACAATGGTTGACATTATTTTGGCCAGTGGATGAGGCAGATTTCAGGCAGTGCCATGCAGGTTGTCTCCTTTTGGTGTGGCATGTGGATGCAGGTATGCGGGTGCCAGCAGTGTATGCAGGGTGGTGCTCGCATGTGGCTATGGGCAGTATTGATTTGTGTTGCATTTACACTCTAGGGCAACCTTGTGCTACACATGATTGGACTGCTGTGACTATGGCATGTCTTGTATGAGGCACCTACCTTCATCGCCTGATGTCGGGGCTCCCCTTTCCATCCCTCCAACGCCTTCGATGGATTCCATGCCGATGGTGGCAGCACAGATCTCCTCCCACGGTTGGAGTTTCAGGGGGGATTCTGACCCTCCACCGGTTCCCTGGGCAAGGTTGCGGTTTGCCGAGATGACGGCTCTGACCCGTATGCGCAGGTCATCCCAGCGTTTCCGGCACTGCTGTGGGGTGCGGGGTACGGTCCCCACCGCGCTGACGCGCTCAGCCACCAGGGCCCAGATGGCCTTCTTCTTCCCGATTGCTGTCCGGCTCATTTCAGGGGAGAAAACAACACCTGCGTTGTCCTGCAGGGTCTCCGCTAGCATGCAGAGTTCCTCCCGGCTGAATCGCTCCTGGCGCAGGCGGTCACAGGCCTTTTTCACGCATTTCGGCATTTTCGGGAACTTGGGTGGGTGGGTGTTTTGTCGGGACAGGTGTCAGGGTTGGGTCTGGTGTTGTTTGGTAGGATGGCGATGGATTGTGTTTTTAAAGATGGCCGACGGGCTGCTTCCCGTTCCGGCGCGATGACGCTATTTCCGGTTTGGCCTTTTACGGCCACCGTAAATTACGGTGGCCGTAAATTACGCTGGCCGTAAATTACGGTGGCCGCTACTTACGCTGGCGGATGGGCACCTTGCTCGCTTAGCGATGGCGGTAGGGGCCTTTTCCGCCATGGCGTTATTTGCATTACCGCCATGGCGTAATGCTCGTGCGCGATGGGTCGTGATGTGGCGCTCTTTACGCCATCGTCCCACGGCGTAAACGCTCATTACGCCATGGCGTTAATGACGGGCGCTTACCGCCAGGGTCGTAATGAGGCCCATTGTATGCATTGAAAAATCAGCCAGGTTCAGACCACCATCTTACCCCTCACGAGACAGTGACATGGAGGCGGATGAGGACACCCCTCACACCTCCATCTAGAACTAGAAGTGATGCCCAGCCAACAGCAGAATTGTTAGGAAAGGAGTTATATCATTATCTTGCATGTATGACTTCAAGTATCTCTGTCATTTCAGCTCAGCTCAAACAAAAGAGGTGTAGGGCAACGCAGAACACAGAAGGAGATGCTACAGCAACATGAGCTGATCAATTGTGTCTTACTAAACTGTTTCCTGGAGATGCTGTCCTAATTCGCAATTTCACTCGAAAGTGGCACGAACGCCGTTTCAATGGCCCTTTCATTGTGGAAGATGTCACACTGTCTGCAGTCAAAGTGCAGGGCATACGTGCTTGGATTTTCCTTAGCGATGTAAAGATCTACACTGGAGAGCCCGCATCACCCTCACCCCCATCCGAAGAGAGCATCGGGGAAGAACCACAGCACGTGCAGACTATGTCTATGACGAGGAAGAAGGACACAGAAGCTGTTGCCGAGTAAAACAAAGAGTTTTATTAGACTGTGGCTTGTTTCGAGACACTCCTCTAAGTCACTAAAAAGGGGATATGGAAAAATAATTGTTCTTGAGCCACAGAAACTTGTTGATATTGGACTGAGGCACACTTAAGCCTTGCTTGAGAAGAAGGATATGCCAAATTCTGAGTTTCTTTTTCACCATCTGGAAGCGGGAAAGGGTCCCCTATTCCTGTTTTATTGAAAATCCTTTCTAGGGTTCCTATGGTGGTGCCTAAAGACAACACTTTCTAGATAATTCTTGCAGTCTTTGTGTTCATTTTACGTGCTTACCCTGCACTGGTGGGGAGAACTACCAATGTTCACTTGTTCTTGCAAGATCCAAAAAATTGTCCAATTGTGAGAAGGTCTGATAGCTATAATTGAGCAGATACTTGAGCTTCCTGAGTTCAGAGTGAATAACACAAATTCCCCTGTCACCGGATAATGCTCATAGACTTGCCAGTACAGTATTTCTTTATCTAATAGAGGAATGCCCACATCTTGTTGGAAGACAACCCGACATTCAAACTTTCTTGAGAGACCCGAGAAACGATGCAGCACTCAATGAAATATTGAAAGACATCATCAACAAAGTGAATGGATACTCCAAGAGAACCTTAAGGATAGAGTGAAACTTCCAAGGAAGAAGATCAAGAAAGATTTTCCGAGTGAGGAACTTTTGTTTCATGCTGATAGAAGATCTTCACGTTATCCTGTCTGAGGCCAATTCGTGGCATTTATTGGGATTTTATGTACATTATTGTATAGTCAGTCTGCTAAAACTGATCGAGGAACTTTTTGAGCCTATTCCGCAGATTCCAGAAAAGTGCATGATATTGCCCCATTAAAAATACTTTTTCCTTCCTTAAAAGTAATATCGGCAGCATCAGTAGCAACTTCATCATGGAAGATCATGACAGACGTCCACGATGTATTAAAAATTATTGCTTTAAGTGGTCATGTTTATGCACAATTTACTCCTGTATTTTGTTCATAGTGATACTGCTTTCAATCACAGTACAAACGTCATATTATGTAGACATAAGTAAAGTGAACATTCCTGTGTATCCTCCCGTGCAAGAAAAGAAGGATACAGATGTGGCAACTACTAGGCAGCCGAGACCCTATGTGATTGCTCCTACCTTAGAGATACACACGAAAGCACCTGGTCCTGTGATAAACGAACTAAGGTTAGTTTCTAAAAGGAAGTCACACAGGGACATTTTGGGAGACATTTTTATACCTAAAGATCATGCTGAGAGGATGACAATTTTAGAACATTTCCTACTCAAGTAATACATGTAGACACACCCCGTTCACTGACGAATGGTTCTATGGTTGGTCCAGTAAGGAGGAATTATGCTGATATACTTCGTGAGATGATTATAGAAGCTCATGCGAAAAGGAGGAGACCTAAAAGAAATGCTAGAGAAGATGATCATGAGCTAAATGATTCCCTGGACAGTACAGCACACTTGGGGAACAACATTTGGTATCAGTATATGATTAGTATTCTGCCTTATAGCATGGGGAAGTCTAAAATCTTCATAGCTATCGAAATAGACATCCAGACAGCACATTGGGCCTCATTCCGAGTACGGCGCTAACCAATGGCGCTATTAACGCCTTGGTTGACGCCGTACCCGGACCGGCAGCGCCTTGGTGGATGGCGGAATTACCGCCCCATTCCAAGGTTGGCGGGGCGGTAATTCCCCATTCACCAAGGCTCTTCCCCATTCCCAAATGAGCCCCCATAGGGCTTGATGGGAATGGGGAAGGTGCAAATAACGGTGACCGTTCATTACGGTCACCGTTATTGGCTTGGAGGCCCTTTTGCGCCCTCGACTTTAACACCTGCTCAAAGCAGGTGTTAAGGGCGAGGGCGCAAAGGGAACTCGGAGTATGGCGGTAAGGGATCACCGCCACCGGTCTCGTTACCGGTGGCCGCTATCCCTTACCGCCATACTCGGAATGACGCCCATTGTCTATCACACATAGCACTCTGCAGAACAATAGGCCAGTTCTTGGGTCGAGATGCCTATCTCAAACAGGCAACCGAATGGACAGCTCTAGATGAAGATGACTATGTAAAATTTTACAAAGACATCCGGTGACAGGGGCATTTGTGTTATTCACTCTGAACTCAGGAAGCTCATACCAAGAATCATGTGATCAGCCGGGAGTGAAAGGAGCTGGAATCAGATGCGAAGTACAGGAAAGACTGAAGAAAACATCTGACACTGAAAAAACAGAGGACACATGCAGATTTGGCGATCAGTGTTATCACCAGATGGATGGGAAGGAGTGGTTATCTGCAGAGTCTGGATGATATATGATCGCCCTGAATCAACTGTTTGGACTGCCCAATTGTGGTCGAAGCTTGCTAAGCTATTGACCTGGGTCGAAGACAAAGGGGGACCCTTACAGATAATACCATTGGAAAAATCAAAGTTGTGCTTCAGAAATAATGGCACAAGAAATGTTGGAGAGAATGAGAACTGCAGTCGGATCTTTGATGCAAAAAAAGATGAATCTTGGGACAGCAGTGATCATGGATCATTATTGGGCTTGTGGATCAAAAGCATACATGAGATTACCCAAAGACTGAGGAGGAATATGCACACTGGTGAATGTTCATGTTCCTGTGTTGGTGATTCCTAAAAGTGACCTGAATATTGACAGTTTCCCGAAAGCAGATGCTCATCTGAGGAAGAAGAGATCTGTGGAACTGGTTCATCGAATGATGAGCGAGAACTACTTTTCTGCCAAATCGATAGAAGCCTTTGACTTTATCCCATATGAACACAGACAATTTAGCCAGACTCTGTCCGTATTCACGTTAATCTTCATGCCGAGAATCCAGGTTGGAGCAAATACTAAATGGTTACAGATAACCAGATGGGAATTACTGCAGACGATCAACACAACCATAAAGGGATTCAATGCTATCAGGGAAGAGATGATGCCATACAACTGATGACTCTTCAGAACAGATACGTCTTGGACATGATCACAGCTATGGATGGAGGTGTGTGTGCAAAAATCGGAAAATTATGTTGCACATTCATACCTTCTCATGATTACGAGAATGGCATCTTGACTGAGGCCATCGAAATGCTAACGAAGCTAGACATCCAGATGACAGACGAGGTAGAAGGCATTATCGATGACAGCTGGTTTGGATCACTTTTTTTCCTGGGTTCCACAATGAATGACAGCCATGTTCAATTCCTTGGAGCCCTGATCGTGTTAGTGTTTCTGGGATTCTGTGTGATCAAAATAATAATCACACAATGGAAAACAACAGCAAACAAAGCTATAGGGATGAAGATCATGATTGATGTTGAATCAGGATGGAAGGCCAGAGACTTAACAGATGATGAGATCAGCGACTTTGTGAAGGCCAGTATCCATGCACCTGAGGGAATGAAGTTCCTGTATCTAAAGAACCATAAGGAGTATGTGAGAAGATGTATCTATTGTAGTCCTAGTGGACAGTGCATGCTCACGACTTGGAACAAGTATGAGCATGTGAAATCATCTGGATGCCTGAAAGGAGTCATAAGGATATAGATCGCAAAGAAACATTTCTTCAGCCAATGATGTCTTGATGTGAAGAATGATGGGAGAGTGGTTGATGAATCGCCTAGAGCGGGCAGTGTAGAGAAGGAGCTAAGTACCCCCACCTCAATCACTTCACCCATATTGCCTATCTCCTGTAAACCAGAATATGACACACGTACAAAGCCATTTGAAGCACAGATACCAAGGAGAATCCTGGAGGCCAGGTTCCCATTGAGACAACCATGCCTGCATATGAGACAGTGGGTCTCATTCCGAGGTTGGAGGTAGTCATGGCGCTATTAGCGCCATGACTACCTCCAATACCGGTACTGAGTCCGCCCTCGTTCAATGGGGACTTACCGGTCTATTCCGACCTTTGCCGGACTGGTAAGTCCCCATTGAAAAATCCATTCCCCATTCCCATTTCAGCCCCCATAGGCTCAATGGGAAGGGGGAAGGCGGGCCCTGTCCATAACGCCTGGTAAAACCAGGCGTTAAGGAAGGGACCCGCTCAGAATAGGGCACAAAGGGATTACCGGCACCAATGTCCTTAACGGTGCCCGGTATCCCTTTGCGCCCACCTCGTAATGAGGCCCAGTATGATGGCTGTCCGAGTGATAGTCCGTAAGAAAACAGGACAATTGAATAAATGAAGAGAAATAATGACGTCATACAATGCAAAGCTGATATATAGAGAAGAGATGCAGAAACCAGAGAATGCAGGCAATTCTATAAGGCATCAAGAAAGTATCAAGATTAATGACACCTTGGGATCAAGATGAAGAATGCTACAAAAGTAATGAAGATATCAAGCTATTTCACACTTGTAAATATGCAAAGAAACGCAAGCAGATGAAGTATTCTTGAGGCGAGCTTTATAGTAAATAGAGTGTGGCATGCACCAACATGTACATATATATATACATATATTGAAGTCAGTAAAAGATGGATGTTCCCACTACGTACGATAGCAGTGCTGAGCAAAAGAAGGAAGGCCACTTTTTCATTTTGTCGCAGTCAGAAAACAAGTGAATTACAGAAAAACTCAGAAATGCGAGGTTGGATGAGCCAAGAAGCCAAGGCCTTATTAAACTGGGGAGAGCTGATATTGGATACAAATCGTGTGAAAGAACGAAACTTCTGTTCAGAAGGCATGGATGGAAACAAGAAGACGTCAGAGGTCTATTAGAAAATAGCATTTAAATACACTGAAAGCCCAATTTCATGGTCTTCAGTCACGTGGGAAAAGTCAGGCGAGCATGATGGTCACACCTACGCACGAGGGCAGAGTGTGCCTTCACTCCCCTGAATGCTTCAGTACCAAGGAACATTTCCAAGGACGAGTTCAAAGCCCTAATTTACAGCAGACCACTGAGGTGATGATAGATGCTCATGCTAATTGGTGGGAAGCACGGTTAACATAAGCTCTCCAGCACCTGGAAACTCCGCCTGCGTGCTGCTATACGTAGGTTGGGAGGGTACTGACGGCGGTTAGAAAGTAACCAATGATAGAGGACCATATGATCAAGGGTCCTATAGTTGTGTAGCCAATTAGACATCGTATATTTAGTGAAGTTCATAGTGACATATTTTACGGAAGGGCTTAGTTGCCCCACTTAAAGGCATGGTCTAGTAAAAAATTTTATTTAAAAAATAGATAGGCAACATAAAAAAAAAAAAATACTAGCATTCTCTTTTTTAAAACTTCCTATGTAAAATTTTGAGCTATTCAAGCTCAAAATTCGCAAAAGCAAGCACATGAGCGCATCCATTTTGTGAAATGGATGCCCTCCTGTGCTGGCTTTTGCTTTTGCGGCACTAATGAAGGAAAAGCCAACCAGCTGTAGTAAACAAAAGCTACCGCTGGGTGGCTTTCCCTTCATTAGTGCTGTACGCGGAGGACGGGGACCGGAGACCAGAGCAGGAAAGCTGCAGCTGAATCTCGGTAAGTGCTATTTATTTTTTTTTATAAAATAAGCACTAGCTGCGGTTTTTTTCTAAGTTTTCCGGGCTGGAGGAGCCCAGAAAACTTAGAAATAAAACCGCAGCTTTAAAAATGTTGTATTTATGTTTGCGGTCGCTTTTGAAGCAACCGCAAACATAAATACAATGTTACTGTGTTGGAAAACGCTGTGGTTTTTCTTTCCAAGTTTCTCAGGCTCCTCCGGCTCAGAGGAGCCTGAGAAACTCGGAAAGAAAAACCGCAGTGTTTTCCAACACAACCGCGTTGTGTTTCTGCCTGCTGTGGCTATCACTTTGGGTCTCCGGTGCTCCCAGGGGAGCACCGGAGACCTAAAGTGAAAGCCACAGCAGGCAGAAACACAACGCGGTTGTGTTTACATACCGCGTAGTGTTTCTGCCTACAGCTGATTTCCCATTTGGGGCTCCCGGGCTCCCCGTGGGGAGCCCGAGAGCCCCAAATGGGAAAGCAAATTCAGGCAGAAACAACGCGATTGTTTTCCGCAATGCTGCGTTGTTTCTGCCTAAATCTGCTTTCCCATTTGGGGCTCTCGGGCTCCCCGTGGGCAAACATAAATACAACATTTTTAAAGCTGCGGTTTTATTTCTAAGTTTTCCGGGCTCCTCCAGCCTGGAAAACTTAGAAAAAAAACCACAGCTAGTGCTTATTTTTTAAAAAAAATAAATAGCACTTACCGAGATTCAGCTGCAGCTTTCCTGCTCTTGTCTCCGGTCCCCGTCCTCCGCGTACAGCACTAATGAAGGGAAGGCCACCCAGCGGTAGCTTTTGTTTACTACAGCTGGCTGGCTTTTCCTTCATTAGTGCCGCAAAAGCAAAAGCCAGCACAGGAGGGCATCCATTTCACAAAATGGATGTGCCCATGTGCTTGCTTTTGCGAATTATGGGCTTGAATAGCTCAAAATTTTACATAGGAAGTTTTAAAAAAGAGAATGCTAGTATTTTTTTTTTATGTTGCCTATCTATTTTTTAAAAAAAATGTTTTACTAGACCATGCCTTTAATGTTAAGAAGCCTATCACTTTATTTCACTGCCCAAACGAGTATGAATCATGCACCTCAATGATCCATTTAGACCCTATCACATTCACCCATAGGTTTTTACATTTTGCACATAGGGTGACGTTAGTGATACGCAGGTTAACGTCATCAATGATGAATATTTGCTATAAAAATGTGATTTTTTAATGAAATGCTTTCAGATCGTGATGAGAGACGTCTGCTGATGTCCGTTGTGCTCCCCGTTTTAGATAATTGATATTAAAACAGTTATCCTTTTGCCAACTACTTGAGTTGTTTCGATTATTGATGTTTGAATAAAATTCTGCATCCCCATCTATCTCAAGGGTATCGCTATCTCATCTTAACCCTTTAAATGCAATGGGTTTTTCCCCCTAGTGCCAGGGGCTTTTTTGGTGATTTCGGTATGTTGCCATTCAATGTCCCTGGAGGATAGCTGAGCGGCAACGTGCGCGCCTTGGAAGAAAGACGACACGAAGAAACACAGGTTCGATCCCCGGGTCCGCGCTTATAAACCGCTGCGTGTTTAAGCGCGTTATAAATAACACAACTAAGACAAAAGAAACAATTACGCTATAAAAAAAAACAATTCCTGTAACAGCGCCTCGATGCCCGTGGGCTGTGTGAGCGCTTTAAAAATGCTAAAAATAAAATAAATAAACGCCTTGTAACTTTTTTGTTACATGAGATATCTCGGCCAAATTTGGCCCCTTTTCTTCCCACATGTAAGCGGTAAGCGGTCGTAACGCCATCCAGGATACCTAGATTGCAGTAGGGCGGTGAGAGAAAATAACCAAAAAAAGGGGAAAACGTTGTGTTTTTTCAAGAAATGCCAATGAAATGATGTAAAAAGAAGCCTGTGGCTTACACGAGCAGGTTGAGTGGAAATGAAAAAAAAATATTTTGATGTGGTTATCAACCGTTTTGTGAGAGGTAGGCGATTTTGGCCATTTTTGCCAAATGGACATGCATGGACGGAATGGAAGAAAAGGGTAGGAAAGCCGAATTGGAGGACAGAATGGCATATATTTCTGACAAGTAGACAAAATTCCAAGTCTAGCAAGGGGTGATTTGCGCAGGTCGGGCAACAACTAGGTAGGGGAAAATGCCATAGTTTGGGGAAAAAGCAGGAAAATGACAGAAAAAAAAGGTATGTGGAGGACATGGTTGGCTTGGCACGGCAATGGCTCCTATGAATTTTGAGAAAAACAATGCTCTGCTACATTCCCCCGACTCTTGCAGTTAGGAAAGCACACATTTTTTGTAGTGTTTCACAAAACAAGCAATACCACAAGCCAAACACTGAGCCAAGGTACACAGGAGTGTTATGCTTACGGCCTGAACAAACATACTTAGCATGTGTAAATCAGGAAAACCAATGTGGTGAGGAACAACAAGCATACTTTTTGTTGAAAGAGCACAGGCAGACCTTTTCAATGGTAGGTGACTTGTGCAGGTTACAGAAGTGTATGGTGCCTAAAGCAGCGACTAAATGTAGGGCACATTTGGGAAATTAAAGGTTGTGTGACAAAGGGCACCAGCAAATGGATCGAAAAATTATGAAAACCACACAAACACAACAAATGTCATACCTTCCCGTGTTTCCACAGGTGTCTCGATGAAAACAGTACCTCACATATGTGGGTGCACCTACCTGGGCGCCAAGGGGAAAGCCGAAAACACCCCCAACCCCAAGTCTTTTCAGACAGCTGAATTTCACGATTTTTCCGGACTGGCACACCATACAGATATGGGCCTCGGGTGTCCAAGCCACCAAGGAAAACAGGGAACCCCATGCATTTCCGAAAAGAGGACACCCATGGGAATCGTCCGAGGTCTGACTTGCGCAAATCGGCCCAGAATTTATTACCCAGAAACTCTGTCAAAGTGGCCAAAAAAAACATTTTCCGCACATTTCACTCGGCTCACCCACCAAAACACGCCGCCAACAAAACATGGCCTACCGTTCTGCGTTCCCAAAGGCGCCCCGATGATAACGGTACCTCACATGTGTGGGTGCACCCACCTGGGCGCCAAGGGGAAAGCCGCAAAAACACCCCCAAGCCTTTTCAAACAGCTGAATTTCACGATTTTTGCAGACGGGCACATCATACAGATATATGCCTCGGGTGTCCAGGCCACCAAGGAAAACAGGGAACCCCATGCATTTCCGAAAGGAGGACACCCGTGGGAATCCACAGAGGTTTGGCTTGTGCAAATCAGCCCAAAATGTATTACCCAGAAACCGCAGCAAAGTCCGAAATGTGGCCAAAAAACCATTTTTATGCACATTTCACTCGGCTCACCCACTGAGACACGCCGCTAACAACACATGGCCTACTGTCCTGCGTTCCCACAGGTGTCCTGATGAAAATGGTACCTCACATGTGTAGGTGCACTTACCTGGGCACCATGGGGAAAGCCGAAAACACCCCCAACCCAGGTCTTTTCAGACAGCTGAATTTCACCATTTTTCCAGACAGGCCCACCATACAGATATGGGCCTCGGGTGTCCAAGCCACCAAGGAAAACAGGGAACCCCATGCATTTCCAAGAAGAGGACGCCCGTGGGAATCCGCGGACGTCTGACTTGCACAAATCGGTCCAGAATTTATTACCCAGAAACCCCGGCAAAGTCCGGAATTTGGCCAAAAAACCCAATTTTCCTCACATTTCACTCTGCTCATTCACCAAAACACTCTGCCAACAACACATGGTCTACTGTACTGCGTTCCCACAGGCGTCCCGATGAAAACAGTACCTCACGTGTGTGGGTGCACCTACCTGGATGGCAAGGAGAAAGCCGAAAACACCCCAACCCCAAGTCTTTTTCTTTTCAGACAGCTGAATTTCACCATTTTTACAGACGGGCACACCATACAGATATGGGCCTCGCGTGTCCAAGCCACCAAAGAAAACAAGGAACCCCATGCATTTCCAAAAAGAGGACACCCGTGGGAATCCGCAGAGGTGTGACTTGTGCAAATCGGCCCAGAATATATTTCCCAGAAACCCTGGCAAAGTTAGAAATGTGGCAAAAGAAAAACATTTTCTGCACCTTTCATTCGGCTCACCCATGAAACACGCCGCCAACAACACATGGCCTATCGTCCTGCGTTCCCACAGTTGTTCCGATGAAAAGGGTACCTCACATGTGTGGGTGCACCTACCTGGGCGCAAAGGGGAAAGCCGAAAACACCCCTAACCCCAAGTCTTTTCAGGCAGCTGAATTTCACGATTTTTCCAGACAGGCACACCATACAGATATGGGCCTCGGGTGTCCAAGCCACCAAGGAAAACAGGGAACTCCAAGCAATTCTGAAAAGAGGACACCCGTGGGAATCCGCAGAGGTCTGACTTGCACAAATCAGTCCAGAATTTATTACCCAGAAACCCCAGCAAAATCCAGAATGTGGCCAAAAAACCCAATTTTCTGCACCTTTCACTCGGCTCACCCACCGAAACACGCCACCAACAACACATGGCCTACCGTCCTGTGTTCCTACAGTTGTCCCGATGAAAACGGTACCTCACATGTGTGGGTGCACCTACCTGGGCGCCAAGGGGAAAGCCAAAAAAAACCCTAACCCCAAGTCTTTTCAGACAGCTGAATTTCATGATTTTTCCAGACGGGCACAACATACAGATATGGGCCTCGGGTGTCCAAGCTACCAAGGAAAACATGGAACCCCATGCATTTCGGAAAAGAGGACAACCGTGGGAATCCGCAGAGGTCTGACTTGCACAAATCGGCCCAGAATGTATTACCCAGAAACCCAGGCAAAGTTCGCAATGTGGCCAAAAAAAACATTTTCCTCACATTTCTGGACTGGGACCTCCGAGGAGAATGAAGATGAGCACCGGACATTCCGTCCGCCATCATCGACCAGGGTTTGCAGGTTTGCATAACCGCTGGAGGCCCGTTGAAGTTGTGTTGCACAAGACCGGGGACCGCTTGACGCCGTGCCGCCGCCGACTGGAGCCGCACGTTCCTTTGCCTAAAAACTTTTGATTCACAGAAGCGCTCGTCCGCACCGCTGCCCGCCTTATCCCGCCAGAGAAGGCCAGGCCATCGACGCGCCGAGGAGCATCCACCGGTGGGTTTTCCACCACTCAACGACCATAGAGATGCCAGACAACTCGACGCTCTTGCGGGGCCACAGTTCTTCACAAATTCTTTGCGGTCCCGAACTATCGACATCAAGGTGCCCCGCACGCCTCTTCCTTGCAGGACGTCTTTGAATCGCCGTCAACGAGCACTGCTGGGAATGAAGCTGCCGCCTTGATGCTGAGTTTACTTTCTTCGAGAATCTTGACGATCCGTGGCTCCTGCTTTAAAGGTAGCCGCTCAAGAAGGATCCGTCGACGACTCGATGTTGAAATTTCCTTTTCCAGGTACTTTGGGGTTGTAGAACATTATAGAAGGAAATAAGACTTATAGAACACTATATGGACTGAGCTTGTGATATATCTTTACTTTACAGGTTGCCCAAGTGGGGGGATCTCCACACAGAACCGTGTCTAGGTAACAGGGCCAGTATTCTGCCAATTGTTCTAACCAACTGTTTTCCTCCTATGTCTATTGTTGGTTACCTTTATTAAGTGATTTGTGTGACATTTAACCAGTACAGTTGATGCACTTTAATGAAATCTGAAAATAATTCTGGTACCACTTAGAACTGTAGATATTTGCCATTATATATTAACTAAGCACAAAGTGAGTTATTGTGATTGTATATAACCTTGAACTTAATTATATAAAGACTGTGTTTTAACTAATACAGTGTGTGGACATTCCTTTGTGGGGGCTTGGGGACTACACTGTACTTAAGAACCAGCCTGCATCACCTCCTGAGAAGCTATGCCTTGATTGCTCGACCAGCGCTACTCTATAGAGAATATTGGCTAGGGTCCTCTGTGCCTCTCCTCTGCCATATAGAGAGCAGGAGTACAGACACCCACCTCCAGTCTTTACAATGGTGGCAGTGGTGGGATGCTTATGGTTTTAAGAATCAGTGTATAACCGTGCCACTTACAAAATATCTGCACTTTGTTAAATTGAGGTTTAGTTGTGTACCAGATAACTACATTACCAGCAATGGAGTCTATTGCAAATGGTAAATTGACTAGGATGAGCTTAGAGGCTCTCCAGAGTGCTTGTGAAGCCAGGGAGTTAGACTTTGTGAAAAGTCTAGGGCTGAGCTGATAGCTGCCCTGGTGGACTACCAGACTGATGGTGAAACTCTTGAAGGTGGGGATGCATCAAATGAGGATTCTGCCCCGAGGGTTGTTGCTGAATCTGTTTCTGGGAATGCCACCATTCCTGCTGCCTCTGTTCCAAACCCCAGCAATTCTGTGGAACTTAAGTTATTAAGGATGAAATTGGCATTTGAATACTGCAAGTTGGAAATAAAAGCTGATCTTAAGAAAGAGGAGCTGGCACAGCAAGTGGTACTTAAGAATAGGGATCTTGAACTCAAAGACAAGGGCACTGAATTTCAGAGAATCCAGCTAGAGAAAGCTAGAGTGGAGACTTCAGCTAAACCAGTTGAGAGTGTCGCTGTCATGATGCCTACTCCCGGAGAACCAGTCCAGAACCAGCGTCCCCGGAAGCAGACATCAAGTTCCCGGGGAAAAGGCCAGCAACCCCTAGTAGGGGCCCTTTGGACACTGTCCTGGCGCCTTTAGCACCAGGCTCATTTTGGACCTCAGTCCTGGCGCCATAGGCGCCAGGCTCATAAAGGGAGTGTTTATGTGAACTTACCTGATGCAGACCGTGCTACCAGATCCAGACCTCTTTGAGGCCTGAAAGGGACTATTTTACCTGTGGAACTATTTTGCCACTCGGGCGTGGCCGGGGAAGAATACGTACCTGGAACTACTTTGGGGGCTATTTAAGCCATGCCCAGACAGCAGCTAACGCTTCGCGTTGTTCTGCATCTAGCAGCTCGACGCTCACCGTGTCTGCATCTGCATCCTGACTCCAGCCACGCCCGCCTCCATCCTGGAACACCTGAAAGGAAAGAAGAGAAGGGAAAAGGTGAACAGAAGAACATTACCTGCTTCTACCCGGAGTCCGGAGTCATCGCGCCGGCGATCCTAAGGGAAGACATTTATTTTTAAAGACGCATCGCGTTGCTCGCTGCAGCGCCGCGTTCCACTCACCTGTTCACGAGGCATCTCCGTGCTCCTTAGCGACCATCTGCACGATCCGCCGCATACCTGCGCCTAAGTGGGAAGAGAAGAACAAAAGGTGAGCAAAAGGAACATATTGAGGAAAGCCAGATTTTCGCCATAAGACTTACCTGATTATTGTTGGGAGAATCTTTCCTCATCTCGGGTCGGCGCCGCATCTTCGGCAGTACCGTACCCCGGCCCCTATGGGGAAAAAAGACACACGCATTAGTGGTTGAATATAAGGACATTAAAGGAACCACCCATCATAAACTCACCTGAGTTTACCTTCGGCGAATTGTTTCCTCTACGCGAAATCTTCACTCAGCACCTGTGATAAAAGGGATAAGAGACGGACTACTGAATATAAAGGCAAATAGAAAAGGAGGCCAACTCTTGAACTTTTACAACAGTATACTTACGGCACTTTGCCAGGAAAGTCAAGTAAGCTTGGATCCTCACCAATCCGAACACCAGTGAAGTAACTGGATATAATCACACCCCTGCACCAGAAGCAGGATGGAGAGCTCGTCCTTTCAAACCTTAAGGTGAGAGTTAACAGGGAATTTCGGAGGTGGTCTGAGGAGAGTGAAAGAGGGAAGTGGGAGGCCGACGCGCTACTCCGCAGGTAGTTAATCCCCTTTCTCCATCTGCAGAAGGATTCTCCTGCGAGTCAGACAAGCGAGATTTGGGGGTCCTGTCCAGTCGGTCTTCCGAGTTCTGCGCATCACCTTAGAAGAGGCCGCAGCAGTCCAGACCTGGTCAGCGTCTCCGCGGGAGTCAGTTGAACGTTACAGTCAGGTCCTCAGCCACCAAGTTCATGAAAGATTTGTTTTGTGTGTTTGTGGAAGGCTCTGATATCCTCCAATGGATTCAAGCGTTTGAAATGACTTGTGCAATTCATGATGTTGATAAGAGAGATTGGGCTAAGAGTTTGTTATGCAGAGTGCCTCAGACTGGATATGACTGTATTCTGAAACTGAGTGTGGAAGAAAGGGGTCAGTATGAGTTCATGAAGTGTTAGGACACCCCCTACCTGGCAGTCTTTGAGGGGGTCCCCGGGTCTCGGGCGATCTTGGAGACTGTAACCCCGTTACCGCTGGGGGGGCCCATGGGTGCATGGAGCACCGCCCCGCGTCTGCTCATCTCGCCTGCTCCTGGGCGCTGCGCATGCGCGGTCAGGCGGTGGCGCGGAGCTTGCGTGGCAAGCCTCGCTTTCGCACCGTGGGCGCGCGCGAGGAGGCGTTGCGTGCCAGGCCTCGTTTTGGCAGGGACTTCCTTATTATGCGGTCGGGTCGGGAACAAGTCGCGTCTCAACGCGGCTTGGTTCCCGACCCGCCGCATCGCTCCGTGTGAGTCCTGACTCGTTCAGCACCTCGCATTTTCCCTGCCCTGCTGGGTAGGGTTCCTGTCTTGCCTTCTCCCCTGCCTTGTTGGGAGGTTGGCCCCTGCCCCTTCCAGTTGCTCCTGCCCTGGTTTTGCCTTAGTTCTGTCCTTTCCTGACCCCTTCCGTCCAGCCCCAGTTCTGCTCCCTGTGCCCCCTCCTTGTCCTGGGCCCAGTTTTCTGTCCTCTCCTACCTCCTGGTGGTCCTGTCTTGGGCTCACCCCGTGCTCCTCTGCCTGATCCTGACTGCCTATTTGCCCCTGGCTTGGGGTCCTGTCAATCCTGGATTCCCGCATCCTCGTCCTTCCTTCCTGGTTTCTCATCCGGACCTGAACATCTACCAGCCCTGTACTTCGTTGGGACGGCCTTCCCTGTCAGTGCTTGCACTGTTCTGGCGCCACATTAAGATCCAGGGAAGTGCCTCATTTGTGGCGTCAGGAGTTGGTTCCCCTTTAGCCCTGTGCCATTAGGGAGGGAGTGGGGCTGACTTCTGCCGTTACCTCTCTTCGGATTACCCACCAACCGACAGCCTGGCATCTCCTCAACGAACACCTCCTGGAAACACAGGTATGCAACATCCCAGGGACGTACATCTTGACAGATTGAGACGCCTTGCCACTTGTTCCGATTCTGAGATGGACGACACTCAGGAACTACGAGACGAGATGAGGGCCTTGAGATTGGAGATGACCGCTCTACGCCAAGAGAATGTGAACTTGAGACAGATGGTCACTCACGGGGCCGGTCCTGCTCCCAAGCAGAGGCTGCCATGGCCCATACAGTACCGCTGAAGTTTGACGGTGATCCTAGACGCGTGGCTGAATTCTGCAATCACTGTAAAATCCATTTCATGTACCGATCTGCACAATTTAGTCAAGACAAGGCTAAGATTGGTTACATTCTGGGAAACCTGACCAGAAACTCCCTGGCATGGGTAACGCCTTTGGTTGCGGCTAACAGTCCCATTTGTAGTGACTTTGGTGCTTTTGAGAAGGCCTTTTTGGAGGTTTTTCAGTCTCCCAACCTCGCGGCCACAGCACAGAATCAGTTGGTGGATCTCAGACAAGGATCAAGCGACATAATCTCCTATATTAGCCGTTTTCGCCAGATTGCCACTGATTCATTGTGGCCAGAAATAGCCCAGAAGACTCTGTTCCGGCGAGGACTGAGGGAAGAGTATAAGGATGAGCTATTACACATACCGGAACCTGACACCTTACAGGCCCTCCAAGACCAGGTGCTTCGGATAGACCATAGATTGGTAGAACGTAAGGGTGAAAGACGACGGTATGAAAGAACCTTCCCTAGGCCCCCGCCGATACCCGTAGGAGTACCAGGTACCACCGAAACCGGTCCAGAACCTATGCAGTTGGGCGCTGTAAGAGGGCCATTGTCAGAAACTGAGAAGAAGCTCCGGAGGGATCTACGGTTGTGTTTGTATTGTGGAGCTGCGGGTCACTTTTTTAGGGACCTGTCCCCTACAACCCTTGAGAAAATCGGAAAACTGAAGGGCCTGTCGTGTATTGGGAAGGTTACGACGGACCTTTCAACTGCCACAACCCTTCCTGGTTCTGAGACAATCCTACAGCCCATGCAGCCCGTGGTCTTGATGATGTTGAAACTTGAAGTATCCTGGCAGAACAAGTCAGTGGATACGTTCGGTCTCCTGGATTGTGGAGCCTCTGGAAACTATTTGGATCTTGAGTTTGCTGTCAGGAACAGCATACCTCTTCTTACCAAGGAACAAGTCTCATTAGTGGAAGTGATCGACGGAACGCCGTTGGCTTCCGGACCCATTCGACAACACTCTGAGCCTTTGCAGCTCCAAATCAATGGACATCAGGAAATCGTGTCTCTGGATGTGATCAAGTCCCCTGCGTATCCCATCGTCCTTGGGCTACCCTGGTTGCTGCAGCATAATCCCAAGATTGACTGGGGAACACGAACCCTGACTTTCAATTCCGCTCATTGTGTTCAAAACTGCTATATAGTCAGGGCTGTTCCAAAACCCTTGACAGCTACAATGAGCATTGAAGGAGAAAAAACATCTAGGGTCTGCTTGTTGGAATCAGTTCCGTCGGAATATAATGCGTTTCAGGATGTATTCTCGGAGCCTGGGGACATACCATTACCTCCCCATAGGCCTTGTGATTGTTCCATCGAGTTGTTACCTGACATGGTCATCCCGCACGGAAAAGTGTACTCTTTGACTCCCAACGAGAGATTGACACTCCAAGAATATCTGGAGGAATGTCTGCGTAAGGGTTACATAGCTCCTTCTAAGTCCCCAGCAGGATTCCCACTGTTTTTTGTTAAAAAGAAAGAGGGCACTTTGCGTCCCTGTGTGGACTACAGACAGCTGAACGACATCACACGAAAGGACAGGTACCCCCTTCCCTTGATCCAAGACATCATAGAATCTCTGCGCACAGCACATATCTTTTCTAAGTTGGATCTCCGTGGGGCCTATCATTTGGTACGGATTAAACCTGGAGACGAATGGAAGACGGCCTTTAAAACACCATCAGGGCATTACGAATATCGGGTAATGCCATTTGGCCTGTGTAATGCCCCAGCCGTCTTCCAGCGGTTCATGGACGGGATATTCTCGGATTTGATTGGAGTCACCGTCTGGGTTTACCTCGATGACATTTTGGTGTTCTCTTCCTGCCTGAAGGACCATGTCTCCCATGTGAAAGAAGTTCTCAGTCGACTATCCTCAAACCATCTGTATGCCAAAGCCGAGAAATGCCTTTTTCACCAGGACAGTATTGAGTTTCTCGGTTATGTAATCAGTAGTTCAGGCATTCAGATGGATCCCGCTAAAGTACGAGCTCTTCTTGAGTGGAGGCTGCCATACGATGTGAAATCCTTGCAGCGTTTCTTGGGATTCGTTAATTTCTATAGACGGTTCATTCCTCGCTTTTCCCAGTTGTCCGCCCCCTTGACACATCTAACAAGCAGCAATGTGCCGTTCGTATGGGAGTCTGAGACCACGGCAGCATTTAGGAGACTTAAGGAAGCTTTCAGCACATCACCTACCTTGCATCATCCAGATGAACAGAACCATTCATTGTGGAGGCTGATGCGTCCAATTTTGCCGTAGGATCTGTACTATTACAAAGGGACCAAGAGTCTGGGATGGAATTCCCTGTGGCTTACTACTCCCGCAAGTTGAATTCCAGCGAGTGCAACTATGCAATCGTTGAGAAGGAGCTCCTGGCCATAAAGACAGCTTTTGAAGAATGGTGACACCATTTATTGGGCGGAAGGAATTCGGTAGAGGTCCGTACTGACCATCGTAACCTGCAGTATCTCCGTTCTTTGCAGTGTCGGACCTCCCGCCAGGCAAGATGGGCCTTCTTCTTTTCCCACTACGATTTCACCATCACCTACATCCCCAGCTCTCGGAATCTGAAAGCAGATGCGCTTTCCCGCTCTCTCGAAGACGACATTGAACAAGACCATCTGGACCAGTCTCTTCTCACCTCAAAGCATTTTCTGTTGTACGTCTCTCCTTTTCTGCGTTCTGTTGCTCGAGACACCTTGGCCAGCCCTGAACGGATTACAGTGAAGGAACTACCTCTTATCAGAGAAAAGGACGGGATGCTTTACTATGACAACAGATTATACATCCCTACTGCTCCACTACGGTCTGCTATCTTACAGGGATTCCATGATTCCAAGATCGGAGGACATCGAGGCATTCGATCCACCCAAGAACTGATAGCGAGACAATTCTGGTGGCCCGGGTGGGCTAGTCACACCAAGCATTATGTGGAGAGCTGTCCTGTTTGTGCTCAGACAAAGACACCACGAAGAAGACCTTTGGGACTTCTGAAACCCACAGAAACGCCACCCTATCCTAGGCATACGATTGCTACGGACTTCATTGTAGATCTCCCTCTGTCTGAAAACAACACTTGTATCATGGTTGTCATTGACTGCTTCACTAAGATGGCCCATTTCATCCCCTTTTCCAAGATCCCTACTGCTGTTCAGATGGCACAAGCATTTTTCCACGAGATCAACCGTTTGCATGGACTTCCAGAGAAGATACTTACCGATCATGGATCACAGTACATCTCGTCTTTCTGGAGTCAACTATGCCGCCACCTGGATGTACGGCGGGCCCTTTGTTCTGGATACCACCCACAGACTAACGGCCAGACTGAGCGTACAAACCAAACATTGGAGCAGTACCTGCGCTGTTACGCCAACGCCACCCAAACCAATTGGTCAGCTCATCTGGATCTAGCCGAGGTGGCTTATAACAACGCAGTACATTCGGCTACCGGAATGAGCCCCTATCAATGTACTTTTGGCTTACATCTCAAGCTTTTGCCACTCTGTCCAGTCCAGCCCAGTGCCGTGCCTTCGGCTGATTCGCTTGTGACCAAGATTCAGGAATTACATGTCCTGGCGACGAATGTCCTTGCTGAGGCTTGCGAGCGCATGAAGGATCAGGCAGACAGACGGCGGAGCCCTGAACCCGCTTTTCAGGGGGGGAATCAGGTATGGCTTTCCTCCAAAAACTTGCCGGTCCGTAACTTGCCCACCAAGCTTGCTCCCCGCTACTTTGGGCCTTTTCGGATTGTGAAGAGGATCTCGTCCGTGGCATTTCAATTACAGTTGCCAGCCTCCTGGCGAGTCCATCCCGTTTTCCATGTTTCTTTGTTGAAACCTTACCTACCTGATCCCTATGGTCGTTCTGGCTCTCGTCCCTCCGCTGTTGATGTGGAGGGCACACCGGAGTTTGAGGTTCAGGAGATATGTGACTCGCGGATCCGATGGGGAGTGCTCCAGTTCTTGGTAGATTGGAAGGGCTATCCTGCCTCTGATCATACCTGGGAACCTCGGATAATGTGCATGCCCCCCGTCTGGTTCGCAAGTTCTTTCTTCGCCATCCCTGGAAGCCTGGGGCCCCTGGTCTTTCTGGGAAGGGGCATAGTGTTAGGACACCACCTACATGGCAGTCTTTTAGGGGGTCCCCGGGTCTTGGGCGATCTTGGAGACTGTATCCCCGTTACCGCTGGGGGGGCCCAAGGGTGCATGCAGCACCGCCCCGCGTCAGCTCATCTCGCCTGCTCCTGGGCGCTGCGCATGCGCCGTCAGGCGGCGGCACGGAGCTTGCGTGGCAAGCCTCGCCTTCGCACCGTGGGCGCGCGCGAGGAGGCGTTGCGTGCCAGGCCTCGTTTTGGCAGGGACTTCCTTATTATGCGGTCGGGTCGGGAACAAGTCGCGTCTCAACGCGGCTTGGTTCCCGACCCGCCGCATCGCTCCGTGTGAGTCCTGACTCGTTCAGCACCTTGCATTTTCCCTGCCCTGCTGGGTAGGGTTCCTGTCTTGCCTTCTCCCCTGCCTTGTTGGGAGGTTGTCCCCTGCCCCTTCCAGTTGCTCCTGCCCTGGTTTTGCCTTAGTTCTGTCCTTTCCTGACCCCTTCCGTCCAGCCCCAGTTCTGCTCCCTGTGCCCCCTCCTTGTCCTGGGCCCAGTTTTCTGTCCTCTCCTACCTCCTGGTGGTCCTGTCTTGGGCTCACCCCGTGCTCCTCTGCCTGATCCTGACTGCCTGTTTGCCCCTGGCTTGGGGTCCTGTCAATCCTGGATTCCCGCATCCTCGTCCTTCCTTCCTGGTTTCTCATCCGGACCTGAACATCTACCAGCCCTGTACTTCGTTGGGACGGCCTTCCCTGTCAGTGTTTGCACTGTTCTGGCCCCACATTAAGATCCAGGGAAGTGCCTCATTTGTAGCTCAGGAGTTGGTTCCCCTTCAGCCCTGTGCCATTAGGGCGGGAGTGGGGCTGACTTCTGGCGTTACCTCTCTTCGGATTACCCACCAACCGACAGCCTGGCATCTCCTCAACGAACACCTCCTGGAAACACAGGTACGCAACGTCCCAGGGACGTACATCTTGACATGAAGTCTGCTTTGATTGCCAAGTTTGGCAAGGCACCTACCCAATACCTTAAAAGGTTCAGGGATTTTAAAAAGAGAGAGAATGTGTCTTGGGTTGACTGGGTGAGTGCTGCACACATGAACATGATGGGGTGGATTGATGGTTACAAACTGAAAACGTTTGTTGAATTGTCCCACCTGTTGTTTTTTGAGCATTTTTCTGAAGCCTGTTCGCCAGAGCTGCATCAATATGTTGCTGACCAGAACATTTTGGATCCCTTTAAGCTGGCTAAGTTGGCTGACAAGTGGGTCTTCCACCAGGTGTCCCCTAAGGACTCCAGTGGGAAGGACAAAGAAAGGGGGACCTCTCAGAAACCTGAGGAGTCCCAGAAGCAATCACAGTTGAGTAAACCAAAACAATCCTCTCCTAAGACCCAAAAATAAAGTGGGGATCAGTCATCTGTGGGTGGGAATAAGTGGTCCACCTGCTGCAAAGCAGGCTCCCAGTGGTTCCAGTACCGTACCCCACATTCCTGGCACTTGTTGGGACTGTGGGGATCTGGATCACAAGAAGGGTGACTCCAAGTGTAAAGCTAAGGCACTTGGAGTCCAGGCTGTCAGCCTGACCTACCCTTACCCCATGTCTGAGGTGGAGGCCACTGTCCTCCCCATCTCTACAGGGATCACCTTCGGTGCTCCTGTAGAGATTTCCTTAGTGTCCCTTGGGGCCTGGGACCAGTACGCAGAAGTACTGGCAACTATCTCACAAAACACACATAGGTTTTTGAGAAGTGAGAAGTGTCCTCTTGAATGGCCAGCCTTCTACTGGTTTGAGAGACACTGGGGCAAGCATGACAGTGGTGGACAGGACCCTGCTCAAGCTAGAGGACTATGTAGGTGCTCCACTGAGAACCACCAGGTTAGCTGGTGGGCCTCCCAAATTATCGCCTGTAGCCTTAGTCCACATTACGATTTTGAGACAAGACAGCAAAGCTTCCCGTCCTGGTTCAGGACAACGTGCCTGTGAACATATTGTTAGGAAACGATTTGGTCGAGTTGGGGATGATCACGGATGGGCCACCCATGGCTGCTGTGGCGGTCACCCGATCACAGATCACACAGGGTCCGGCTGCGAGCCCAGTACCCTCGCCGATGGGGAAACCCAAGGCACGAAGGAAACAGAAGAGTAAGAAGGCAGCCGCTGTGGAGGGAGCCCCTGTTCTTCCTGCTGTTCCAACAGCACCCATTGGGATCCATGCTCTGCACGGGCTGGGTCCAGTGGTGAACCCCGTATCAACTCCTGTGGGAGAAGAGCCAGAAGACTTTTCTGTGGGAGAGGTACTCAACCCGGAGGACCACCCTGGCCTTCAATACTTGTTAGCTGAAGGGGGTCCCTCCCGGACAGACTTCTGTAAGGGACAGAGAGAGTGCCACTCTCTTGAGGGTCGAGGAAACAGGCCCTGTCCCAGGCACAAGGAGAAGTTCCTAGGACATTCCGGTTCTATTGGGAGGGTAAGCTCCTTGTTAGTGAGCCCACTAGGTCTGAACCTGTTGCCCTCAAGAGGTTGGTGGTACCCCAGGTTTACAGGCCCTTTCTGCTGCAGTTGGCGCATGAGGTGCGATTAGCTGGTCATCTTGGTACCAAAAAGATTAAGCAGAGGCTCTCTGCCCATTTCTACTGGCCTCGGATGGGAGTGGAAGTGGAGTCCCACTGCAGGACCTGCCCAACTTGTAAGTTGTCTGGTAAGACTGGAGGCAGTGTCATTGCCCCACTGCAGCCATTGCCAGTGGTTGGCACACCGTTTTAGAGGGTGGGCATCAACATTGTCGATCCCCTTAACCCTCCCACTTCAGGTGGACATCGGTTCATCCTGGTCTTGGTTGATCATGCCACCAGGTACCCTCAGGCTATACCCCTTCGGACTGTTACTGCCAAGGTGTTTGCCAGGGCTCTCCTGGGCATTTTTACCCATGTTGGATTCCCGAAGGAGGTTGTTTCTGACAGAGGATCCAACTTCATGTCTAGTTACATGAAGACCATGTGGAAAGAGTGCGGTGTAACCTACAAGTTCTCCACCTCTTACCATCCTCAGACCAATGGTCTGGTTGAGAGGTTTAATAAAACTCTCAAGGGCATGCTAGGTGCTTTGGAAGAGCCCCTAAGGAGGAAATGGGCTCTCCTCCTGCCATTCCTGCTGTTTACTTATCGAGAGGTACGTCAAGAGGGTGTTGGTTTCAGCCCCTTTGAGTTACTCTTTGGACATCCCATGAGGGGGCCCCTTGCCTTGATCAGAGAAGGTTTGGAGGCCTCCCCTCCAGGTCCCGCCAAGCAAGTGGGGGACTATTTGCTAGGCCTCAGATGGAGGATGACACAGATGATGGGTCAGGCGACAGCAAATCTCAAGGCCAGACAGGAGTTGAACTGGCATGACCGTAAAGCCTCGCAAGTGGATTGGACTCCGGGACAGGAAATCCTTGTGATGGAGCCTATCAAGCCTAGAGCTTTGGCAGACAAGTGGACTTGACCCTTCAGGATAATCTCCAAGATGGGCGAAGCCAATTATCTGGTTGACATGGGAGTCCCTGGGGCAGCCCCTCAGGTATTCCATGTTAACAGGCTCAAGCCTTTTCACAGGCGAGCAGAAGTCTCATGTCTCTTGCTAGCTTCAGAGCAAGAAGAGGATGAGGGTGAGCCCCTTCCCGATTTGCTGCATAGCAACCCTCAGGATGGCTCAGTGGAGGGAGTGCATCTCTCTCCAGATCTGACGACAGAGGAGCAGGGGGCCTGCAGGGCTTTGCTCCAGCAGTATGCCTCTCTGTTTTCACTAACACCAGGCCTTACATCGTGGTGTAGGCACGAAATTGACATTGGTGACAGCGTACCTGTGAAAAGCAGGTGCTACCGTATGTCAGATACAGTTAAGAACCACATCCAGGCTGAGGTCGCCAAGATGTTGGATCTGGGTGTTATTAAACATTCCACCAGTCCCTGGTCCAGTCTAGTGGTCCTTGTCCCCAAGGCAAGTTCCCAGGCATGTACCAAGGATTGGAGGTGCTGAGTGGACTACCGAGGAGTCAATGCCGTCACAAAAACTGATACGCACCCATTGCCCAGGGCTGATGAGCGCGTGGACACCATAGGTGCTGCCAAATTTGCGAGCACCTTTGACCTTACCTCATGCTATTGACAAATAGCTCTGATGGGCCATGCCAAGGAAAGGACGGCGTTCTCAACACCTGAGGGACTCTACCAGTTTGGGGTCGTGCCTTTTGGGTTGAAAAATGCCCCTGCCACCTTCCAGAGATTGGTCAATCATGTGCTCAGTGGGCTGGAGGCCTTTTGTGTGGCCTACCTAGAGACATTGCCATCTACAGTTCCACCTGGGAAGAGAATTTGACACATCTGGATAAGGTGTTGCAGGCCTTGAAAAGGGCTAACCGCACTATCAAGGCCACCAAGTGCCAGTTAGCTCAGGGGAAAGCCACTTATCTTGGTCATGAGGTAGGAGGGTGTCAAATCCAACCACTCCTCAGTAAAGTACAGGATGTACAGGACTGGGAGACTCACACTACTCAAACCCAGTTGAGAGACTTTCTGGGTTTCACTGGGTATTATCGCAATTTCATGGCAGGCTGTGGAACCATAGCTGCACCCCTGACAGCTCTGGCTTCACCCAAACAGCCGAGGAAGGTTAATTGGACTGAGGAGTGTCAGGTGGCCTTTGATGGCTTGAAAGAAAGTCTGTGTAGGGCACCTGTGTTGTGTGCGCCTGATTACAGCAAGCCCTTTATAGTTCAAACTGACACCTACGAGACCGGAATTGGAGCTGTCTTGTCCCAGTTAGATGACAAAGGGAGGGAACATCCTATCATATTCATCAGTAGGCAACTCAAGGGTAGAGAACGTAGGTGGGCTACTGTTGAAAAGGAATGTTTTAGCATAGTTTGGAACCTTAGGCGTTTTAGGCCCTACCTTGTGGGGTCTACCTTCAAGGTCCAAACAGATCATAAGCCCCTGAAGTGGCTTATGCAGATGAAGGGTGAGAACCCGAAACTGCTCAGGTGGTCCATCAGCCTGCAAGGGCTAGACTTCACCATTGAGCATAGACCAACGAAGAGTCACGATAACACAGATGGCCTTTCCAGCAGGTATGTTGACCATCTAGATGAGGGTGTCTATCTCATGGGAGATTAGGCACCCTAACCTCAGTCTCGGAGGGGCGACTGTGATGCTGGCAATGCATTGGAGGGACAGGGCCTCCCTGTCCTTGTCCTGTAGTCTTTTTTCATATGTGTTCTGTATTGATTTCTGCCCAGAGTCTATGTGGGACTCCTGGCAGTGCAGCTCTTCCTGTTTTTGGTTTGGTGTTCAGACCCATGGGATACCTTCATGGCACCCATGGATGGGGGTACAACCCTGTGCCCATAGCATAGTGCATGTTTTTGGGCACCTGTGTGTGACCCACAGAGCAGGGTATGGGCTGGTGGCAGTTCCATGCTGAATTTGACAGGTGCTCTGAGTATCCTCCATTTTGTGATACCCAGGCCCTGACATTTGAATCAGTTGATTCCTGATAGGAAACAAGATGGCCCATGTGGCCTCTTGCTTTCTATTGACTGTTACCTTGTTTTCCCAAAGTCCTGGGAAGCCCTGACTCTGTCCCTTCCCCCTGACTGGCCGTTGGGTGGAAGTTCCATATATGGTGTTGTTGTGAAGTCCAGGCCCGACTGGCAGGAGCCTTCCCAGTGACTGTATGTTGTGGGTACACCCTGTGGGTGGGACCTGGGGGAATGGAGTGTGTGACCAATATGCACTTCTTGTTGTGGATGTCTGGTTTCTGGTGTTTGACACAATGACTGAGACAGCCCTGCCTGAAACTGGTATGAATGCAGTGTGTAGTGTTGAATGGCTGGGTACTTGTCCCAATACACATTCCTTGTTGTGAGTGTCTGAGAGGGAGGAGAATGGCCTCAATGCACTGTATGCCTGATTGGCTGACTGACTGCTGAATGCCCTTCTGAGTGATTGGTTGCCTGAGTGTGACCCAGCATAATAAATGAGAGATCAACTAGTATATCTGGGGGATTCTCACTGCTAGAAATCGTTCAGAAGCTGAAGTTGAAACTGACGCTTAGTCTCGAAGCCGAGCCTGAAGAAGAAGGTTGACTGTTGTCTCCCTTCGCTGAAGTCCGAAAGCCATCAAGACTGATCCAAGAGAGGACCTGGTAAGGTGCCCTCTTCCCGTGCTCCGAGGAACCATCGAGCACCGCTAACCTTCGCTGAAGCTCCCTGGAAGTCAGACCCTCGACAGGCTGCCGACCGGAGACTGGTACCACTGAGGAGAACGAAGATAAGCACCGGACATTCCATCCACCAATCGTCGACCAGGGTTCGCAGGTTTGCTTAACCACTGGAGGCCCGTCAAAGTTGTGTTGCCCAAGATCGGGGACCGCTTGACGCCGTTGTAAAGACTGGAGGGGTTGTCTGTACTCCTGCTCTCTATATGGCAGAGGAGAGGCACAGAGGACCCCAGCCAAGATTCTCTATATGATAGTGCTGGTCGAGCAATCAAGGCCTAGCTTCTCAGGAGGTGATGCAGGCTGGTTCTTAAGTACAATGTAGTCCCCAAGCCCCCATAAAGGAATGTTAAAACACAGTCCTTATATAATTAATATTCAAGGTTATGTACACTATCACAATAACTCACTTTGTGCTCAGAAAATCCACAATGGCAAATATATACAGTTCTAAAGTGGTACCACAATTATTATCAGATCTCATTAAAGTGCATCAACTATACTCTGGTCAAATGTCACACAGATCAAGGAATAAAAGTAACCAGCAATAGATATAGGAGGAAAGCAGTTTGTTAGAACAATGGGCAGAATATTGACACCTACCAACTAGGCACAATTCTGTGTGGAGATCCTCCCACCTGGGCAACCTGTAAATTAAAGATATATCACAAGCCCAGTCCATATATTGTTCTATAAGTCTTATTTCCTTCTATAAGGTTTCTACCCCCCAATGTACCTGGTAGAGCAGAGTTCTTCGATGAGGCGTCGATGGATCCTTCTTGATTGACTCCCTTTAAAGCAGGAGGCACGGATCGTCAAGAGGCATCGAAGAAGGTGAACTTGGCATCGATGAAAAGTTCGATGGTGCCAAGACCACGGCGTCGATCCAAGCGGTGCTCGTCGGCGACGTCCTGCGAGGATGAGGTGTGCGGGGCACCTTGGAGTTTGATAGTTCAGGACCACAAAGAGTTTCTGAAGAACTGTGGCCCGACAACAGCGTTGAGTCGTCGAAGTCTTTGTGGTCTTCGGGTGGCGGGAAACCCACCAGCGGATGCTCCTCGGTGCGTTGACGGCCTGGCCTTCTCCGGCAGAATAAGGCGGGCGGCGGTGCGGACGAGCCCGTCCCTGAATCAAAAGTCTTAGCAAAGGAGCGTGCGGCTCCAGTCGTCAGCGGCACGGCATCTAGCGGGCCCCTCTTCTGGGCAACCCAGCTTCGACGGGCCTCCAGCGGTTACGGTGATACTCCGAACCGTGGTCGACAGCAACAGACTTTGACGCCGTTGATGTCTGGGTGCTTTACTTCGTTCTCCTCGGCTGTCCCCGTCTCCGGTCGGCAGCCTTTCGAGGGTCCGACTTCCAGGGAGCTTTGGCAAAGGTTATCGGTGCTCAATGGTCCCTCGGAGCATGGGAAGAGGGTGCCTAACCAGTTCCTCTCTTGGGTCAGTCCTTGATGAACTTGACAGCTTTCGGATCGGGTCGAAACAAATGCAGCAGCAGTTCTTCTTCTTCCAGCTGGGTGTCAAGGATAAGCATTTTCAGTTACTCTTCAAGTGTCAACTCAGCTTCTGAACAATTTCCAGTGGTGAGAGGTCCCCAGATATACATTCTGTCTCTCATCCACACTGCTGGGTCACACTCAGCAGCCAATCATACAGAAGGGCATTCATGCAGTCAGTCAGTCAGCCAATCAGGCATGCAGTGCATTCAGGCCATACTCCTCCCTCTCAGACACTCACAACAAGGAATGTGTATTGGGACAAGTACCCAGCCATTCAACACTACACACTGCATTCACACCAGTTTCAGGCAGGGCTGTCTCAGTCATTGTGTCATACACCAGAAACCAGACATCCAGAACAAGAAGTGCATATTGGTCACACACTCCATTCACCCAGTTCCCACCCACAGGGTGTACCCACAACATACAGTCATTGGGAAGACTCCAGCTAGTCTGGCCTGGACAACAACACCATATATGGAACTTCCACCAAACAGCCAGTCAGGGGGAAGGGACAGAGTCAGAGCTTCCCAAGACTTTGGGAAAACAAGGTAACAGGCAATAGAAAGCAAGAGCCCACAGGGGCCATCTTGTTTCCTATCAGGAATCCACTGATTCCAATGGCATGGCCTGGATATCCCAAAATGGAGGATACTCAGAGCACATGTCAAATTCAGCATGGAGCTACCACCAGCCCATACCCTGCTCTGTGGGCCACACACAGGTGCCCAAAAACATACACTAGGGGCACAGGGTTGCACCCCCACCCATGGGTGCCATAAGGTTATCCCATGGGTCTGTACACCAAACCAAAAACTGGAAGAGCTGCACTGCCAGGAGTCCCATATGGACTCCTGGGCAGAAAACAATACAGAACACAAATGAAAATGGACTACAGGACAAGGACAGGGAGGCCCTGTCGCTCCAATGCATTTCCAGCATCACAGTCGCCCCCCCTCCCCCCAGACTGAGGTTAGGGTGCCTAATCTCCCACGCGATAGACACCCTCATCCAGACGGTCAACATACCTTCTGGAAAGGTCATCTGCATTATTGTGACTCCTCCCTGGTCTATGCTCTATGGTGAAGTCTAGCCCTTGCAGGCTAATGGACCACCTGAGCAGTTTCGGGTTCTCATCCTTCATCTACATAAGCCACTTCAGGGGCTTATGATCTGTCTGGACCTTGAAGGTAGACCCGGTAAGGTAGGGTCTAAAACGCCTAAGGCTCCAAACTATACTAAAACATTCCTTTTCAACCGTAGCCCACCTAAATTCTCTACCCTTAAGTTGTCTACTGATGAATATGATTGGATGTTCTCTTCCTTTGTCATCTAACTGGGACAAGACAGCTCCAATTCCGGTGTTGCAGGCGTCCGTTTGAACGATAAAGGGCTTGCTGTAATCAGTTGCACACAACACGGGTGCCCTACACAGACTTTCTTTCAAGCCATCAAAGGCCCTCTGACAGTCTTCAGTCCAATTAACCTTCCTCGGCTGTTTGGGTGAAGTCAGTGCTGTCAGGGGCGCAGCTATGGTTCCATAGTCTGCCATGAAATTGCGATAATACGTAGTGAGACCCAAAAAGGCTCTCACCTAGGTTTCAGTAGTGGGAGTCTCCCAGTCATGTACATCCTGTACTTTACTGGGGAGAGGTTGGATTTGACCCCCTCCTACCTCATGACCAAGATATGTGACTTTACTCTAAGCTATCTGGCACTTGGTGGCCTTGATAGTGAGGTTAGCCCTTTTCAAGGCCTGCAACACCTTATGCAGATGTGTCAAATGCTCTTCCCAAGTGGAACTGTAGACGGCAATGTCGTCTAAGTAAACCACACAAAAGGCCTCCAGCCCACTGAGCGCATGATTGACCAATCTCTGGAAGGTGGAAGGGGCATTCTTCAACCCAAAAGGCATGACCCTAAACTGATAGAGTCCCTCAGGTGTTGAGAATGCCAGCTTTTCCTTGGCATGGTCCGTTAGAGCTATTTGCCAATAGCTTAAGGTAAGGTCAAAGGTGCTCACAAATTTGGCAGCACCTATGGTGTCCGCGAGCTCATCAGCCAGGGGCAAGAGGTGCGCGTCAGTTTTGGTGACGGCATTGACCCCTCTGTAGTCCACACAGAACCTCCAATCCTTTGTACCTGCCTGGGAACTTGCCTTGGGGACAAGGACCACTGGACTGGACCAGGGACTGGTTGAGGGTTCAATAACACCCAGATCCAACATCTTGGCGACCTCAGCCTTGATGTGGTTCTTAACTGTATCTGACATACGGTAGCACCTGCTTTTGACAAGCACACTGTCACCAGTGTCAATTTCATGCCTACACCAGGGTGTAAGGCCTGGAGTCAGTGAAAACAGGGAGACATACTGCCATAGCAAAGCCCTGCAGGCCCTCTGCTGCTCTGTCGTCAGATCGGGAGAGAGATGTACTCCCTCCACGGAGCCATCTTGAGGGTTGCTATGCAGCAAATCAGGAAGGGGCTCATTCTCATCCTCTTCTTGCTCTGAAGCTAGCAAGAGACATGAGACTTCTGCTCGCCTGTGGAAAGGCTTGAGCCTGTTAACATGGAATACCTGAGGGGCTACCCCAGGGGCTCCCATGTCAACCAGATAATTGACATCGGCCATCTTGGAGATGATCCTGAAGGGTCCAGTCCACTTGTCTGCCAAAGCTCTAGGCTTGGTAGGCTCCATCACAAGGATTTTCTGTCCCAGAGTCCAATCCACTTGCGAGGCTTTGAGTCATGCAGTACTTATTCAATTCCTGGCTGGCCTTGAGATTCGCTGTCGCCTGACCCATCATCTGTGTCATCCTCCGTCTGAGGCCTAACACATAGTCCCCCACTTGCTTGGCAGGACCTGAAGGGGTGGCCTCCCAACCATCTCTGATCAAGACAAGGGGCCCCCTCACGGGATGTCCAAAGAGTAACTCAAAGGGGCTGAAACCAACACCCTCTTGAGGTACCTCTCTGTAAGCAAACAACAGGCATGGCAGGAGGAGATCCCAGGGGCTCATCCAAAGCGCCTAGCATGACCTTGAGAGCTTTGTTAAATCTCTCAACCAGACCATTGGTCTGTGGATGGTAAGAGGTGGAGAACTTGTAGGTTACCCCGCACTCTTTCCACATGGTTTTCATGTAACTAGACATGAAGTTGGATTCTCTGTCAGAGACAACCTCCTTACGGAATCCAACCTGGGTAAAAATGCCCAGGAGAGCCCTGGGAACCACCTTGGCAGTAACAGTCCAAAGGGGTATAGCCTCAGGGTACCTGGTGGCATGATCAACCAAGACTAGGATGATCCGATGTCCACCTGAAGTGGGAGGGTCAAAGGGACTGAAAATGTCGATGCCCACCCTCTCAAACTGTGTGCGGACCACTGGAAATGGCTGCAGTGGGGCAATGACACTGCCTCCAGTCTTGCCAGACAACTGACAAGTTGGGCAGGTCCTGCAGTGGGACTCCACTTCCACTCCCATCCGGGGCCAGTAGAAATGGGCAGAGAGCCTCTGCTTAGTCTTCTTGGTACCAGGATGACCAGCTAAGGGCACCTCATGTGCCAAATGCAGCAGGGAGGGCCTGTAAACCTGGGGTACCACCAACCTCTTGAGGGCACCAGGTTCAGGGTTAGTGGGCTCACTAACAAGCAGCTCACCCTCCCAATAGATCCGGAATGTCCTAGGCACTTATCCTTGTGCCTGGGACAGGGCTTGTTTCCTCAGCCCCTCGAGAGGGTGGCACTCTCTCTGTCCCTTACAGAAGTCCGCCCGGGAGGGTCCCCCTTCATCCAGCAGGCATTGAAGATGGTCCTCCGGGTTGAGAACCTCTCCCACAGGAGAGTCTTCTGTCTCTTACCCCTCAGGAGTTGAGTTTGAGATTTCCACTGACACAGCCCGTCCGGAGCATGGATCCCAATGGGTGCTGTAGGAACAACGTGAAGAGAAGGAGCCCCCGTCACAGAGGTGGCCTTCTTGGTCTTCCATCTTCTTGCCTTAGGCCTCGCCTTTGGCTCGGGTACCTGACTCACAGCAAGACCCTGTGTCACCTGTGACCTAGTGACTGCAGCAGCAGTCAGGGGGACACCATCCGAGATCAACCCCAACTCCACTAGATCATTACCTAACAGAATGTTAGCAGGGACATTGTCCTGAACTAGGAAAGGAAGCTTTGCTGTTCTTGTCTCCAATCATGAGTGTGACTAAGGCTACAGGCGATAATTTGGGAGGCCCACCAGCTAACCTGGTGATTCTCAGAGGATCACCTACATAGTCCTCTGGCTTGTGCAGGGTCCTGTCCATCAGTGTCATGCTTGCCCCATTGTCTCTCAAACCAGTAGAAGGCTGGTCATTCAAGAGGACACTTCTCAAAAACCTACAAGTGTTCTGTGGGATAGTCGCCAGTACTTCTGCGTACTGGTCCCAGGCCCCAAGGGGCACTAAGGAAATCTCTACAGGAGCACCAAATTTGATCCCTGTAGAGGAGGGGAGGACAGTGGCCTCCACCTCAGATATGGGTAAGGGTAGTTCAGGCTGACAGCCTGGACTCCAAGTGCCTTACCTTTACACTTGGGGTCTCCCCTCTTGTGATCCAGAGCCCCACAGTCCCAACAAGTGCCAGGAATGCTGGGTACGGTACTGGAACCACTGGGAGCCTGCTTTGCAGCAAGTGGACCACTACTCTTATTCCCACCCACAGATGACTTATCCCCACTAGATTTTTTTGGTTTTAGGAGAGGAAGGTTTTGGTTTACTCGACTGTGATTGCTTGGGGGACTCATCAGCTTTCTGAGAGGGCCCCCTTTTTTGTCCTTGTCCTTCCCACTGGAGTCCTTAGGGGACAACCGGTGGGAGACCCACTTGTCAACCAACCTAGTCAGCTTAAAGGGATCCAAAATGTTCTGGTCAGCAACATACTGACCCAGCTCTGGTGAACAGGCTTCCGAAAAATGCTCAAAAAACAAAAGGTGGGACAATTCACAAACATTTTCACTTTGTAACCATCAATCTACCCCATCCTGTTCATGGCGCAGCACTCACCCAGTCAACCCAAGACACATTCTCTCGTTTCTTAAAATCCCTGAACCTTTTAAGGTATTGGGTAGGTGTCTTGCCAAACTTGGCAATCAAAGCAGACTTCATGCACTCATACTGACCCCTTTCTTCCACACTCAGTTTCAGAATACAGTCATATCCAGTCTGAGGCACTCTGCTTAACAAACACTTAGCCCAAACTCGCTTATCAACATCATGAATTGCACAAGCCATCTCAAATGCTTCAATCCACTGGAGGATATTAGAACCCTCCACAAACACACCAACCAAATCTTTCAGAAACTTGGTGGCTGGGGACCTGCCACTCTCAACTGGTTTAGCTGAAGTCTCCACTCTAGCTTTCTCTAGCTGGATTCTTTGGTGCTCAGTGTCCCTATCTTTGAGTATCACTTTGTTAGGGAGAATTCTCATTTCATGGCTAATTTCCCTTACCTAGTGAGTCCCTCAGCAGCTTTGCTGGATCCCTGGAGTTGTTTCTTTTCCACTTGGTAAGAGTGTGAGCTTTTCACCACTATTACTTGTATTTTGCTATGTGTTTTTACCTGTTTTTGTGGTTGTGGGCTCTGCAGTACACCACTTCAGTAGCCCCTTTCTTTGTGTGTGTCACACAGCACCTTCAGTGCCGTGGCACAGGGTTGTCTTTGAGACCTCCCCCGACTCCATTTCTGAGGCTGACTACAGTCCCCCAGACAAGGGTAAAGTTGCCATTAACTTTACTTAGTCAATCTATCACAGATCCAGCACACCCCATCTTACATGGAGTACTGGAAGGGTTAACTCTTTACTATTTTCATCTGTACCTCTTGGAGCATTGTTTAGCTCTATTAACATTTGGACTTGGCTGGTGGCAGTGATATCTACCCTAAAGTTTCTACCGCGATTATATTCGATATACGTGGTATTGTTCTTGGCTATTATATTAGCCTTAAACATAAAACCTGCTTGACCAAATTGTCTTTCTTTTGGCTCCGGTTGGGTTTATTCACCATTTCTTTTTGTTAAAGTCCTTCTTGTGTTTTACTTTGCGCAGCAAACTAGGTTCGCCTTCATTGTTCACTGTCTTTTGGCGGGCTTCTGCTTAGAAGCCCTCCTCAAGGCGCCTGGGTGTTTAGGTGGGCTGAATGTGAGGGAGGGGTGTAGTCACCCCCTGCACAGGGTATCCTAGGAAAGTCGCACTTTGTCATGATTGGCCAGGGTAGTTGTCCGGGCTAGACAACCCTCCTGCTGGGTGATTGACAGCCAGACTGTGTGAAGGGGGTTTTCGCATAAAAGGCAGGTCTTTTGGGCTAGAAGTCAGAGAGTCGCCACTGGAACTACAAGGAACTGAATAGAAGCAGAGAGAACGACGGCTGCTGCAACTACCCCATCCCGGTGAAGCCCTGCTGCAGTCCTGAGCTATCTGCCCTTCAACGACTAAGAGGAGATCCAGTCCGGAGTCTTCTTTCCTTGAGCCTGTTGGGATAACCAGCTCGTCTTCCACAGCCAGAGGATCCTCTTCCTTGGCCGAAATCGCTGCACACAGCTGTAGTGGTCCGGATAGCCATTTGAAGAGCCTCTCCTGTGTTTTTAAGGAGCGCACCTTTTATTCGTTGTCGCTGCTGCCGGCTTCATCCCTGTGTGGTGCAGACCCCCTTCAGACGTCCTCCTTCACAACGAAGCTCCAGGAATCGTGGGTCTGCGGGAAACCAACAGGAACAACTGCCAGGGCTCCAGCTGCACCATTGGAATAAGGTACTGTGTTCTGCTTGAGGAAACTGGGTGAACCCCTTTTCTTCATTTCCAAGGCTTGCCCTTGTCTTCCCTCCTTCTTATAACTTTTGCTTCCGAACATTGACAATATCGAAGTATTCTTGGCTACGTTGAATCGTGAACTATCTGACTGTGTGATCTTCGTTAACAGACCCCGGTGTCACTTGACCCTGGCTCCGGCCCTTTGACTTTTGAACTCTTGTCTGAGTGTTTCTCGATTCTGTCTGCCTAACCAAAATATTGCCTGTGATTTTTGCCTCCAACTCACTCTGAGTATCTCAGGTGCAAAGTGTGTTTTTGCCCCGGTAGCATTTCATGTCACGCATACGTGTTTAGTTAGTAGACTGAACTGTCAAAAAGTGATCGCAATCGTATTCGGCGTAACGTGTTTTGTGCATAACACCGGTTCATTCAAACACAGGGTACTTACCTTGAGACATACTGTACAAAGTGAATTGGTTAGTTGTAGTATATTTAACGCGTGGTTTTTGTTTAAGTTTAAGAGAAGTGTTGTGTTTATAACAAATGGTTTAAAAATAAATGTACTTATATTTTTCTACCTGAAACGTTGAGTCAGTGTTTGCTTGAGTCACAGTAATTGTGGTCCCTTTGTGTAATCTCTGCTACTGCTCATATACTCTTGAGATAAGCCTGGCTGCTCCGCCACTACTACCACTCTGACATAGTAGTACAGGCTTGTACCAAAGGTAAAACTTGTATTGCCACCCGTGGTCTTAATTGTGTGTAGTGGTCCATAAGGGCACTGCACGGGATTCTGCCTAACACTGGTGTACAGCGGTGAGGATTTGGAAGTAGAGTGATTACTGTTGCTTGGGTTCAACTAACCACAAGGCAAACACCACTAAGTCTATTTAACTAAAAGGAATCATGTCAAATATGGAAAACTACACTGAAGAGAGTCTTTTACTCTATACTGCTGAGGTTCTGAGAACCATTTGTAGGGATAGGAATCTCTCTGGTAAAGGAAAGAAATCTGAACTGGTTGCAAAGTTAATGGGAAAAATTCTGGAGAGTGGGTGAGAAGGACCTGCCACTCCAGCAAATGTGGATTTTGATGTTTCTGATTCTGAGAGTGTTACTTTAGAAAAAGTAGATGAGTCATTGCTAGGAAACCCTACAACTCCTTTGCCTGCTCAGAAAGCACAACCTCTGTCCACTGGGACCCCCACAGGTCCTACACTTACTCCTGAATTTATTTAGCTTAAAAAAATGAGACTTGAAATTGAAGTGAAAAGTATTGATGCACAAACTGCCATGACACATCAAGAGTTAAGGCTCAGAGAAATGGAGCTGAACCATGAACTAGAAATGAAGAAACTGGGCCTCATTACAACCTGCCAGTCCGGGACCGTGCAAAATCCGTGACGGCGGTAAAAACGTTTCCGTGTCCGCAAGGTTGCGGAAAAACCGTCCGATTACACGCTGTCGGTCGCGCGCACCACACGGACCCGGAAACGTTGTTACCGCCGTCACGGAAAACCCCACGGAAATGGAAATAATGCAGCCACAAGTGGCGCAAAACCCATGTCCGCCTCCGCCGCCACGGACATGGAACCGGAAATACCATGATCGCCAAAACAGGAAACAGAGAGGCGGCCATCATATAAAAGCACAATCCATTGCCATCCAGAGCCAGCACAAGCACAATCCTAACTCTGAGAAGCCAAAAGGGACCACCAGCATGTCTGCCAGGATTCCTGCTCAGAGGCAGCGCAAACAACGCTTCAGCGAGGCGGAGCTAACCGTCTTGGTGGAGCACATTGTGGACAATGCGGAGATGCTGTTCAGCGCCGACCAACGGCGTGCCACACAGCAGCGGAGGAAGGAGGTGTGGGCCGAAGCTGCACGCAAGTGCACCGCTGTGGGCGTGACAGCGAGGAGTGTGAAGGACTGCCACAAGCGGTGGGACGACCTGAGGCTGAGGGTACGCAACCTCATTTCCACGCACCGCCAACGCAGCAGTGGGACAGGCGGAGGACCCCCTTCCCCACTGAGGCTGCCAGCGTGGGAGGAGCGTTGCAGCAGCGTCCTCCACCTAGAGGGAATCCATGGGATCGGGGAGGCTGAGGCAGGAGTGAGCCCACCTGCAGATGCCGGTAAGTCCCCAAACATGAATGCCACATGAAAATATGCAGTTGTGAGTACTGGGCCAAAGGACCCATTAACAACCCTCCCCCCCCGCGGGCAGTGCATGTGTGGGCCAAAGGACCCATTAACAACCCCCCCCCCCCCAGGCAGTGCATGTGTGGGCCAAAGGACCCATTAACAACCCCCCCAGGCAGTGCATGTGTGGGCCAAAGGACCCATTAACAACCCCCCCCAGGCAGTGCATGTGTGGGCCAAAGGACCCATCATGATCCGTATGGCAACCAATATCACAGAATGCATACACCAGCAATCAGATGCATGTGACTAACACTATTCAATGTACAATCTTAATGACGCATGTGATGCACCCATCTGCCACCACAACAACACTAATTGCATGCCCTTTGTGTCCTCACAGCCGTTTCAAGTGACAGTGATACTGCACAACAGGCCAGCCAATCTGCACCGGCAAGTACACAAGCCACCGCCACCACACAGGAGGATGCTGCCGGCAGTTCTGCACCTCTGGCCACATTACCAGCCACTACAGATGTGCCGCCCACCACCACCACCGACATCCCCACCGTCTCCACACTGCCTGAGTCTAGACAGGTGCCACGGGAACCTATCATGGCCACCCAACACAACACCGAAGGCAGCAGCACTGCAGAGGGGACGGCCTGCAGTGATAACAGTGCCCCGCAAGAGCACTCGGAAACGGGGCCACAGGGGGAGATGCCCACATTGGAAGACCTGGGCTCCTTCCATGAGCTGGAGTTCAGCCCCACATCACTGGGGAGTCCCACGAGGTCGCCCACCCCATCCATGGCCGAACTGAATGCCCGCATGCAGCGGATGGAGGACCAGCAGGCTACCCTCACCCAGCTGGTGGAGAGGCAGCTAGAGGAATCCAGGCTGCAGAGGGAGAGCTACAGCGCCTCAGTGTGTCGCCTGTCGAGGTACATCGGACGCTTTGCGAGCACTATAGTAACCCTTGCAGCCATGTGCGGGAGGGCAACGACCACACCTCCAGGCTTGTAGAGGCCATGTTGGTTGGCCAACAGGCAAATTTGGCACGGATGCCCTCAATCCCAGATTCTGCGCAATCAAACACAACCACCCCATCCAGCTCCACTACTACCAGTCCAAGGAGGCGCTCGAGTAGGCTAACGGGTCCCTCGGGCAATGTTGCACAGGCACAGAAGCGCACACGGAACTGATGGCATGTGTGTGGGGCAGTGCAGGACACATGTGGACTACAAGGATGTGAGAGGGGTGGGCACGTTTGGGTGGTGGGGTAGGTAGTTTTGGGGGTTTGAACAATGGGGCCTGGGTGGGGGTGGGCACGTTTGGGTGGTGGGGTAGGTAGTTTTGGGGGTTTGAACAATGGGGCCTGGGTGGGGGTGGGCACGTTTGGGTGGTGGGTGGCCCCGGGTGTACAGCTTCCCTAACCAATGCACCTCCTTCCCTGTTGTTATTACATCAATACATCACCATTTCGATTCAAGACATACATGTGTGGACATTGATCATTTATTTTGCAGTGCAACTATTAATTCATTTCCGTCACCATGTTCGTGCATTTCTGTGAATGTGCTGTGACTCAAAAGTAAATGCGAATCAGGGCATCCTGTGCTCTCTGGCCATCATGTGGACCCCCAGGGGGAGGCGGTGCCATCCCATCCCCATCTCCATCCCCATCTCCATCTCCATCCCCATCCCCATCTTCCTCATCTGCGTCTGGTGGCATTGGGATGTTCCTGCGCAGGCATATATTGTGCAGCATGGCACATACGAGCGTGATTTTACCCGTCTTCACTGGGCTGTACAGCAGTGATCCGCCAGATCTGCTCAGACAGCGGAAACGGGCCTTCAGCAGTCCAAATGTCCTCTCAATCATTCCACGTGTGCGGATATGTGCCCTATTGTATGCCTCTTCATGCCTGTTCCTTGGTCTCCGTACAGGTGTCATCATCCATGGCGTGAGTGCATATCCCGCATCACCTACATGGAATGTAGATGGGGGAACATGTCAGTGTTTGTGGCATCATGTCCTCATCTGCTGCTGTGCATTCTTGTATCATCATTCATTCATGCATATGTACCATGCAGTGTATGGAGGTATGTTTTGGGCATCACGATGTATGTCGCTAACTGGATATGGGCCTACACATTAACTTGCATGTTTACTGTGCCCTGCGGGTGACATTTGATTGTGTGCATGTCACGGTGCAGTGCTGTCCACACATGGCAGAGTGACTCCACTGTACGGAAGTAGTAAATACACGTCGTCTCATTTACACGCCTCTCGTGCCTTTTGAGGCAGTGTTTCAATTGAGGGTGGGTGTCTGCAGTGGCACAAGGTTCATGGGACAGTGTCGGGATTGGCTGTGCCAGCGTGTGCACGGGCACATTGTGGTGCCCTGTCATGTCTTCCTTCATGATGTTTAGCATCCGCTGTGTATTTGGTAGATGGAAGGGGGTTGATGCATGTGCGGTCACTGCGGCACACTCACAATGCTCATTGGCCTGGACACACACACACCACTTCGACAGGGTTGTAGCATCGTCAGCTGTACTCACCCAATAGCCATGTGCTTTGTCCGGCATAGCGTTCCATGTACCGTGGCAACGTGGAATTCCGCAGTACCATTGAGTCATGTGATTAGCCTGGGAAACGTGTGCAGCAGTGTGTAATTAGTTGCATGGCATCACAAACCATCTGGACATTCAAAGAGTGATACTGTTTCCTGTTGCGGAACACCGCCTCAATTGCACGTGGTACTGTCAGCTCAACGTGGGTGCAGTCAACTGCGCCTATGCAATTTGGCATGCCTGCTATGGCATGGAAGGCCAACTTGGTGGCAATGACCTCGGGGAGGGTGCGGGGTAGGGCTATGTGTTCCGACACATGGCGCAACAGGGCATCCAGTACCTGTACCAGGATTTTTGAGAAACATGGTTGTGATATGCCGTGCAGCTCACCAACCGTGTGTTGATAGGTCCCAGTGCCAAGGAAATGCAGTACTGAGACAACCTTCAAGAGGGGGGGGTGGCGGTGGGGGTGTCAATTTGGCTGCTGATGTTGTCCTCAATCATGGCAGTGATGTGCAGGATTGTTGCACGGTCCAGCCGGTATAATGTGTGGATCTGTCCTGGGGTGAGGTTCCAAGGTGAGGCTCTGATGCGTGGTATTGCTGGCTGGCGGTGGGGTCGGGCTGGCTGGGCAATGGGGTTTGCCATAGCTGCAGGGTTGGCTGGTTGCCGCCTGCGCCTCCTCCTCTGCGCCATTACTGCCACCATGTGCAGTGCTGCCTGTTGGTTGAGTAGGCCCAGTCCCAGTGCTACTAGACCTGCTGCCTGCATGGTTCTGTGTTGTGTTGGGCTGGGTGTGGCCCTTTTGTAGGCTCCAAGTGGCCTGCTAGGTCCAGCTGGGCTGATTTGGTGCACATGTGCCCTGATTCAGTTCAGCAGGCAGTGTATAACGCCATGTTCGCGGTGGCGGCGGTTCCGCCACCGTGATCACGGTATTTACGCCATTTTTTTGGCGGTATTTCGTGTCCGCGCCAGTTGTGATGCTCACAGTGTTTCGTGTTGACGGTAACGGAGGGGTTTCCGTGCAGACGGACTTAACGGGACCCCTATTTCCGCGGTGGCGGTTGAGGGTGGTGCTACTACCGGGGCCGCGGGTCATGATTGGGCGGACATGGAAACGGTGCCGGTATGGTTTTACCGGCAGTGTTAATTCCGGACCGGAGTACTTGTAATGAGGCCCACTGTCTCTAGAAAATGCTTCTCTCACAGAGTTCTCTAGGTCTTCCAGCCCTAAGAGACCCCGTATGCCAAAGGAGATGATTGGTATGTATGAGACTAAACTTGATGTTTTGGATTGGTTAGCAATGTTTGAGTACAATCATGGGATTCAAGGTATCTCAGGGAATCAGTTGATTGCTTGGCTTTTTTCTAGGTTCCCCCTGTTGCAAGTGATGCTGTAATGGAGTTGGGGGAGGTGGATAAACAGGATTATGAGTGTGTGACACTATCATTAATAGCTAGGTTTGGGAAGACCCCTTCCCAGTATCTTAAGAGGTTTAGAACTCTCAAAAAGCATGATAGTACCCCTTGTGCTAACTGGGTGTGTGAATGTTTGAAAAACTTAGATGGTTGGGTTAAGGGTTACAAAGTGAACACTTATGAAGGTTTGAGGAATCTTGTAATATTGGAGTCTATTTTTGATGTCTGTTCCCCTGAGCTTAGACAGCACTTGGCTGATTCAAAGGAGATAGATCCTAAGAAACTAGCTAAGGCTGCTGACTTGTGGGTTGCCAACAGGGCCACTCACAAGGATTCTAGGGCAACTCAGAAAAAGGATGAGGGAAAGCCGCCAAGAAAAGATGACAAGGAGAATTCCAATACCTCCCATCCAGAAGAGGTCCCCAAACATAACCAGGGTAAGCCACCAGGGAAACCAAACAGGGCTAGTGTACCTCCTGGTGCCCATTCCAGAGAGCATTTGGTAAATGCTTTAGTTGTGGGTCAAAGGACCATATGAGAGGAGATGCCAGATGCAAGGGTAACCATGCAGGGGTCAGCACTACCTCCTTAGCCTTCTCCCCAGAGGGAGAAGTACAGATGGCTAGTGCCCTCTTTCACTTGTTTGCTGAAGAACCCTGGGCTCTTCAAGCAACTGTATCCTTAAAGTCCAAGAGTCTGGGTAAGAAACCACATAGTGATGTGTATGACTCCATTCCTGAAAACTCTAGGGAGTATTATGTGGACGGTGTTCTTATCAACGGTCAGGACACCCCTGCCATGAGAGACACTGGGGCCAGCAGAACAGTTGTGGACGAAAGATTTTTCAGGCCTGAGGATGTTGCTAAGGCACCCACAGGCCCCACCAAACTTGCTGGAGGCCCTGTCCAAATGGTTCCTAGTCTACCAGCTCTTATTCAGTATAACAACATGACAGTGAGGATCCCTGTCAGTATTCAGAGTGAGGTGTCTGGGAGAGTCCTGTTGGGGAATGATCTAAGAACACTAGGAGTAGTATCCAGTACCCCCTGGCCTCCCAGTATGGAGAAGCAGAACCAAACCAAATTGGCTAGAGAGGCCACCTTAAGGGACCACTCTGAGCCTGTGGGAACCTCTACAGAGAACCCCACTACAAGCCCTGGTGTTAGTAAGTTGACCTCTAACCCAGGCACATTTCAGGCTAGTATGTTAGGGAAATGGGAGCCCCAACCAAGCTCCATCATTGTTCCCCCAGTTTTAAAGTCTCTGACTCTCCCTACTTCTGAGGAAGAGGTGGATAGACCAACTGGACCCCTCTCTAGGCCTAAGAGAACTGGTAATTCGCAGTACTGGTGGAAAACCAGAAAAGAAAAGTCTAAGGCCAAAAACCTTCAGACTGTTGGACCTTCTACAGAAGACCCCAACTCAATTCCTACTGTTAGGAGAGAATCTCCTAAAATAGGTAAGGTTAGATCTAAGAGGAAGGGGAAGCACGTACCTTACTTATCCCCAGCCCCTCCAACCAAGATGCCTGAGACCCAACCTGCTCCCAAAACAGAGGTGGTGAGGAGCCCTGGAGGCCACTCTAGATCTAAGGGATAATTTATAAGGACCCCTTGAAAAAGCCTATCACAGGTTCAGGCGTTGTACCAACTTCTGAGGGACTGGTCAACCAGATCCCCTATAGATTCAAAAAGAAAGATGTCTCTCAAAGGGTATGTAGGTCATATAGCTTACAAAGGAAAACCTTTGATTGTAACATTAAGCACAGAGCAGGAAGTCACCAACAAAATGCTGATGGTCTCTCTAGGATGTTTGTAACCGACTAGAGGTACGAGAACCATCCAGGAGTGGATTAAATCCTCCTGTCCCTTAGTCTGGTGGGGGCGAGTGTTAGTGAGAATTCTCATTTCATGGCTAATTTCCCTTACCTAGTGAGTCCCTCAGCAGCTTTGCTGGATCTCTGGAGTTGTTTCTTTTCCACTTGGTGAGCTTTTCACCACTATTACTTGTATTTTGCTATGTGTTTTTACCTGTTTTGGGGATTTTGGGCTCTGGAGTACACCACTTCAGTAGCCCCTTTCTTTGTGTGTGTCACACAGCACCTTCAGTGCCGTGGCACAGGGTTGTCTTTGAGACCTCCCCCGACTCCATTTCTGAGGCTGACTACAGTCCCCCAGACAAGGGTAAAGTTGCCATTAACTTTACTTAGTCAATCTACCACAGATCCAGCACACCCCATCTTACATGGAGTACTGGAAGGGTTAACTCTTTACTATTTTCATCTGTACCTCTTGGAGCATTGTTTCGCTCTATTAACATTTGGACTTGGCTGGTGGCAGTGATATCTACCCTAACTTTTCTACCACGATTATATTCGATATACGTCGTATTGTTCTTGGCTATTATATTAGCCTTAAACATAAAACCTGCTTGACCAAATTGTCTTTCTTTTGGCTCCGGTTGGGTTTATTCACCATTTCTTTTTGTTAAAGTCCTTCTTGTGTTTTACTTTGCGCAGCAAACTAGGTTCGCCTTCTTTGTTCACCGTCTTTTGGCGGGCTTCTGCTCAGAAGCCCTCCTCAAGGCACCTGGGTGTCTAGGTGGGCTGAATGTGAGGAAAGGGTGTAGTCACCCCCTGCACAGGGTATCCTAGGAAATCCAAGTCACACTTTGTCATGATGGGCCAGGGTAGTTGTCCAGGCTGGACAACCCCCTGCTGGGTGATTGACAGCCAGGCTGTGTGAGTGGGGGTTTTTCGCATAAAAGGCAGGTCTCTTGGGCTAGAAGTCAGAGAGTTGCCACTGGAACTACAAGGAACTGAAGAGAAGCGGATAGAACCTCGGCTGCTGCAACTAACCTATCCCGGTGAAGCCCTGCTGCATTCCTGAGCTATCTGCCCTTCAACGACTAAGAGGAGATCCAGTCCGGAGTCTTCTTCCCTTGAGCCTGGTGTGTATAACCAGCTTGTTTTCCACAGCCAGAGGATCCTCTTCCTTGGTCGAAATCGCTGCACACAGCTGTAGTGGTCCGGATAGTCACTTGAAGAGCCTCTCCTGTGTTTTTAAGGAGCGCACCTTTTATTCATTGTCGCTGCTGCCAGCTTCATCCCTGTGTGGTGCAGACCCCCTTCAGTCGTCCTCCTTCACAACGAAGCTCCAGGAATGAATCGTGGGTCTGCAGGAAACCAACAGGAACAACTGCCAGGGCACCAGCTGCACCATTGGAATAAGGTGCTGTGTTCTGCTTGCGGAAACTGGGTGAACCCCTTTTCTTCATTTCCAAGGCTTGCCCTTGTCTTCCCTCCTTCTTATAACTTTTGCTTCCGAACATTGTCAATATCGAAGTATTCTTGGCTACGTTGGATCGTGAACTATCTGACTGTGTGATCTTCAGCAACAGGCCCCGGTGTCACTTGACCCTGGCTCCGGCCCTTTGACTTTTGAACTCTTGTCTATGAGTGTTTCTCGATTCTGTCTGCCTAACCAAAATATTGCCTGTGATTTTTGCCTCCAACTCCCTCTGAGTATCTCATGTGCGAAGTGTGTTTTTGCCCCGGTAGCATTTCATGTCATGGATACGTGTTTAGTTAGTAGAACTGTCAAAAAATGATCGCAATCTTATTCGGGATAACGTGTTTTGTTCATAAGACCGGTTCATTCAAACACAGGGTACTTACCTTGAGACATACTGTACAAAGTGAATTGGTTAGTTGTAGTATATTTAACGTGTGGTTTTTGTTTAAGTTTAATAGAAGTGTTGTGTTTATGATGAATGGTTTAAAAATAAATGTACTTATATTTTTCTACCTGAAACGTTGAGTCAGTGTTTGCTTGAGTCACAGTAATTGTGGTCCCTTTGTGTAATCTCTGATACTGCTCATATACTCTTGAGATAAGCCTGGCTGCTCCGCCACTGCTACCACTCTGACATAGTAGTTGTCATGATGCCTACCCCCGGAGCACCAGGCCAGGCCCCGCACCCCCAGAGGAGGCATCATGCCCCCGGGTAAAAGCCCAGCGGCCCCTTATAGGGGCTCTTTGGACTCTGTCCTGGCGCCTTTGGCGCGAGGCTCATGTTGGACATCAGTCCTGGCGCCATAGGCGCCAGGCTCATAAAGGAAAGTGTTTGGTGCACTTACCTGATGCAGACCATGCTGCATAACCACCTGATGCAGACCATGCTGCATGAAGACCCAAGCCAAATGAGGCTTAGGAGGGACTATTTTACTGAAGGGACTATTTTGTTACTTGGGTGGGGCTGTGGAAGAATACTTACCTAGGACTTCTTCCAAGGCTATTTAAGCAACGCCCGGACAGCCACACGTGCTTCGCGTTGTTCTGCATCCCAGCAGCTGAACGCTCACCGTGTCTGCTCCTGCACCTGGACTCCAGCCATGCCCGCCTCGAACCTGGAACACCTGTAAGGAAAGAAGAGAAGAGAAAGGTGAAAACCAAGAACTTATTCAAACTTCTTACCTGCATCCGGAATCTTCACGCCAGCATTCTTGAAGAAAGACTTCCATTTAAAAGCATTGCGTTGCTCGCTGCAGCGCCGCGCTTCACTCACCTGTCCTCGAGACATCTCCCGGCTCCCTCGCGGCTGTCAGCACCGGTCGCCACATCTCTGCACCTAGGGGAGAGAAGAAGAGACAAAAGGTGAGCAGAGGGAACACAAGAGGAAAGCCGAATTTTCAGCCATAATACTTACCGGCTTTTCTTGGTGAACCATTCCACATTTCGGGTCGGTGCCGCTTCATTGGCAGGTACCGCACCCCGGCCCCTATGGGGAAAGGACAAAAGACATTACTGGGGAATTATGAAGACATTTAGAGGGGTCGCCCTCATCACTAACTCACCTGATTTTACCATCGGCAATTTAACCCCTCAACGCATCGCCTTCGTTCTGCACCTGAAATAAAGGACAGATCACAGGTTAGGAAGACAACATAAAAAGAGGCTCACACTTGAACTTTGAATCTTCATACTTACGGCGTATCGCTCAGAAAAGTCAAGTGGATTTTGCCAGCGCCATTCTGAAAACCAGTGAAGTAACTGGACGAACGCGCGCCCCTGCACCAGAAGCAGGATGGAGAGTTCATCCTTCCAAACCATAAGGTGAGCTTAAACCGGGGGTTTTGGAGGAAGTCAGAGAAGAACGAAGGGGGAAAGGGGGGAGCAAGCACACTATTCTGCAGACAGTTAATCCCCTTTCTCATCTGCAGAAGGATATTCCTACGGGCCAGACAAGCAAGAATTGGGGGTCCTGTTCAATCGGTGGTCCGAGTTCCGCTTGAAGAGGCCACAGCAACCCAGACTAGACCAGCGGCTCCGTGGGAGCCAGGTGAGCGTTACAGAACGCGAAGCCTTCCTACAAATTCCCACCCAGGCGCTATGGAAACTTCTGAGTCTGACCAGTTGGCCCAACTACTGGGGGAATTACGGGCCGAAGTACACGCCGCTCGTCAAGAGACTAATGCTCTCAGGAGGGAAGTGATTGTAACAAAGGAAAGAGCTGATGACCTGGCTAGACAGCTTTTGCAAGGTCAAGCTGGACAAACTCCTTTAACCGGTTCCGGGGGGAACCCCATTCCTGTGCTTTCCAGTAACCCGGTGCAGATTCATCTACCTGGAAACATGCCGCTGGCCCCACCCGAACGCTTTGCTGGGGACCCCAAACAATTCGCCGTATTCATGAATCAGTGTGGGGCCTTCCCTAATGACCAGACCAAGGTAGCCTTTGTATTGTCATATCTCAGCGGCAGTGCTGCCGATTGGTCAGTTCCACTGGTAACTCAAGATGACCCGATTCTTCGTGATTTTCAAGGATTTCAAGCAAGCATGGAAAGGTTATTTGCTCGTCACTCCCAGGGGCAGGCTCTGGATGACGAACTTCTATCTCTGCGACAGGGCAATCAAGACCTCCTTTCCTACATTGCAACCTTTAATAGACTAATTGTGGAAACTGGGTGGCCAGAGGATAAAAGAATCACGTTATTTTATCGAGGTCTACGCGGAGAACTTAAAGATGTCCTGGCCCAAGTTGTAAATCCGCCCCAAGAATGCTCAGAATATATAGACATAGTGGTCCAATTGGATCACAGACTGCAAAACAGAAAAGCAGATCGGTCCAAGTTTGAGACCCGGGTGTTGGTCAAGACCCACGCTAACCTCAAGGGGGCTGAAGACTCTGAGCCAATGCAAATCGGAGGGGTTAAAGGGCCTCTAACTCAAAAGGAATGTGAAAGAAGAAGGCAGATGCAATTATGTCTTTATTGTGGGTCCTCTGGACACTTTCTACGAGATTGCCCGTCAAAGCGGCCCAAGAAGGTGGTAGGAGCCGCTGATAAAATCCATGAAAACTCTGTATCGGGAAACGACCACGCCCGACAAGTGTAGGGGTCCGCTTGCCGAGCTTGAAAACTAACTCTCAGACCTTGCATTTCATTGTGCCAATGGTCCTCGTAGATCCGGAACAGCCTAAGCGGTTGCATGCAATAAAGGCATACATCGATAGTGGGGCTGTAGGAAACTATGTGGATCGTGAATTGGTCTCCAGGATTAACCTCCCTCTGCGTCCTAAAACCAGCAAAGATGTCATCACCACAGTTGATGGAACCGAAATTGCCTCTGGACCGGTAACACATTCCACAGCTGAGGTGACACTTGTAGGTCCGGACGGCCATCGGGAGGCAGTTGTGTTTGATGTGATCAAGGCTCCACAGTTTCAGGTTATTCTCGGAATCCCTTGGTTAGAGACACATAATCCTCGAATTGATTGGCGAGCGAAGAGAATAACCTTCCCGGATTGTGCACAAACCTGCTACCCAGAAAATCTAAAGATCAGTCTAGCATCAGTAACCTCTGTCTCCATGCAACTACCTCCAGAATACCAAGGCTTTCAGGACGTCTTCCAAAAGGAACAGGCCAACACGTTACCTCCTCATTGATCGTACGATTGCCAAATCGATCTGGTGCCTGGTGCACAACCCCCTTGTTGCAGGATTTATGCCCTTACTGAACCGGAGAATCTGCATTTGAGACAATATTTAGATCAATACCTAGCCAATGGTTTCATTCGCCCGTCAAAGTCTCCGGCATCCTCGGCTTTGTTCTTCAAGCCAAAAAAAGAAGGTGACCGTAGAACTTGTATTGATTACCGCGCATTGAACCAGATAACTGTTAAAAATCGTTACCCTCTGCCTTTGATCCCTGAACTCCTTGACCAGGTGAAGGACACTTGCGTATACACCAAGTTAGATCTCCGGGGGGCTTATCATCTGGTACGAGTAAAAGAAGGCGACGAATGGAAAACGCCCTTCCGTACAAAATATGGACTATTCGAATACCAGGTGATGCCTTTCGGGTTGTGCAACACGCCTGCTGCCTTCCAATTCTTCATGAACGATGTCCTTCGGGAACTCATCGATGTCTGTGTTGTTGTCTATATCGATGACATTCTGGTGTACTCCTCTTCGGAATCAGATCACAGAAAACATGTCAGGGCCGTCCTAGAGAAATTGCACCAGCACAAACTGTTTACAAAGCTGGAAAAATGCATTTTCCATACCACCGAGGTTGAGCTTCTTGGATTCATCCTGACACCTAAAGGGGTCCGAATGGACTCACGGAAAGTGGATGCCATCCTCAAATGGCCATCACCTAGTCCGGTGAAAGGTGTCCAAAGCATGCTTGGTTTTGCCAATTTTTATCGCATGTTTATCCCGGAATTTTCACGTGTGGTGCAACCCATCACTGCACTCTTGCGGAAAAATAAACGTTTTGAATGGACCGAGGAAGCTGAACAGGCTTTTCAGGAATTGAAAGCTAAATTTACGTCTGCACCTATTTTGAAACACCCGCGTCCCGATCTCCCATATATAGTCGAAACCGACGTGTCCAGCTTAGCCATGGGAGCTGTCCTGTCTCTGAGAGACCCCGAAACCAACCAACTGCACCCCGTAGCATTTTGGTCCAGAAAGTTCTCGCCGCCAGAGATAAATTATGCAATCACCGATACGGAATTATTAGCCATTAAGTCCGCCTTTAAGGCTTGGCGGCATTATCTTCTTGGCGCCAGGCATACCATCACCGTGATCACTGATCACCGAAATTTACAATGTTTAAAAACTGCCAAGGCTCAGTCTTCACGACAGCTCCGATGGGCTTTGTTCTTTGCTGAGTTCGATTTTGTAATCACTTACCGTCCCGGCTGTAAGAATGGCAAAGCGGACGCGCTATCTCGAATTGGAATGGGAGAAATGGACACAAACTCAGAACCTGTGCCGATAATTCCCGAACAAAGAATTTTGGGGATAACCACTTTACAAACCCTTGAAGACATTCAAGCACGGGTAAAACAATTCCTGGACTCTTCAGCCTTGCAGGATTGGATCAAAAGGGGGTCTTACTTTTCAGTCAACGATGGCTTACCTTACTTCCAAGGACGCTTATTTTTGCCAGAAAAGGAATTGCAAGAACTGGTTATTTCCCGTCATCATGATACTCTGATGGAAGGACATCCTGGCATTGCCAAAACAGAGGAAAAAATTAAACGACAATTCTGGTGGCCTTCCTGGCGAAAGGATATTAAATCTTTTGTGATGTCCTGTGGAGTTTGCGCCCAAAACAAAGGTCAAAAAACAAAACCCGCCGGTCTTCTTCAACCCTTAGACATTCCACCAGCACCTTGGCACACCTTGTCACTAGATTTTATCACGGACCTGCCCTCTTGTAATGGATACAATACTATTCTGGTTGTGGTGGATTTATTTTCCAAGATGGCCCATTTTATTCCGTTGAAAGGATTACCTTCAGCTTTTGTTCTTGCCAAGGAATTCCTCGAAAATATCATCCGTTTGCATGAATTCCCGTCCATATTAGTCTCCGATCGGGGAAGCCAGTTTATTTCTCATTTTTGGAAAAAGTGTTGTCAACTGGCACAAATCGACGTAAGACTCTCAACCAGCCACCACCCACAGACCGATGGTCAGACGGAGAGAACGAACCAGACCCTTGAACAATATCTACGATGTATGTTGCACCAATCGGAGGGTAATTGGAAGGATATTTTATGGGTGGCAGAATATGCATACAATAACTCGATACACTCTGGAACTGGTCAGAGCCCCTTTTATACCCTAAATGGACATCACCCTCGTACTTCAGACTTGGACTCACCTTTGAGCCTTGAAATGCCCGCAGTGGACCATTTGCATTCTACGATTACTCAAGCCTTCAAGGATGCAACTGCACACTTACAACATGCGAAAGGGAAATACAAAAAGAATGCGGATCTGCATCGAAGAGAGGCGCCTCCATACCAAATAGGGGATCAAGTATGGTTGGCTACCAAACACTTATCGCTCAAGGGACCTCGGACTTTTAATCCAAGGTATTTAGGCCCTTACTCGATCAAAGCTATAATTAACCCAGTGGCAGTCAAGCTAGATCTACCAGCTAACATGCGGATTCACCCCGTTTTTCATGTGTCACTTTTGAAACCAGTGCAACCAGGAACCAGATTAATAAAGCCACCAGAACCAATCCAGATAGATGGGGAGTCTGAATTCGAGGTGAAGAACATTTTGGATTCTAAGATCTCAAAATCAAAACTTTTCTATCTAATTGATTGGAAGGGGTACGGGCCTCAGGAAAGGTCTTGGGAACCCAGTGACCACGTACATGCACCTCGGCTAGTAAAAAGGTTCCATCGGAATTTCCAAAACAAACCGAAACCTCCAGAGGGAACGACCTTGGGAGGGGCCTTGGGGGGGAGTGCTGTCACGATGCCTACCCCCGGAGCACCAGGCCAGGCCCAGCACCCCCAGGAGCAGGCATCATGCCCCTGGGTAAAAGCCCAGCGGCCCCTTATAGGGGCTCTTTGGACTCTGTCCTGGCGCCTTTGGCGCCAGGCTCATGTTGGACATCAGTCCTGGCGCCATAGGAGCCAGGCTCATAAAGGAAAGTGTTTGGTGCACTTACCTGATGCAGACCATGCTGCATACTCACCTGATGCAGACCATGCTGCATGAAGACCCAAGCCAAATGAGGCTTAGGAGGGACTATTTTACTGAAGGGACTATTTTGTTACTTGGGTGGGGCTGTGGAAGAATACTTACCTAGGACTTCTTCCAAGGCTATCTAAGCCACGCCCGGACAGTCACACGTGCTTTGCGTTGTTCTGCATCCCAGCAGCTGAACGCTCACCGTGTCTGCTCCTGCAACTGGACTCCAGCCACGCCCGCCTCGAACCTGGAACACCTGTAAGGAAAGAAGAGAAGAGAAAGGTGAAAACCAAGAACTTATTCAAACTTCTTACCTGCATCCGGAATCTTCACGCCAGCATTCTTGAAGAAAGACTTCCATTTAAAAGCATCGCGTTGCTCGCTGCAGCGCCGCGCTTCACTCACCTGTCCTCGAGACATCTCCCAGCTCCCTCGCGGCTGTCAGCACCGGTCGCCACATCTCTGCACCTAGGGGAGAGAAGAAGAGACAAAAGGTGAGCAGAGGGAGGAAAGCCGAATTTTCAGCCATAATACTTACCGGCTTTTCTTGGTGAACCATTCCACATTTCGGGTCGGCGCCGCTTCGTTGGCAGGTACCGCACCCCGGCCCCTATGGGGAAAGGACAAAAGACATTACTGGGGAATTATAAAGACATTTAGAGGGGTCGCCCTCATCACTAACTCACCTGATTTTACCATCGGCAATTTAACCCCTCAACGCATCGCCTTCGTTCTGCACCTGAAATAAAGGACAGATGACAGGTTAGGAAGACAACATAAAAAGAGGCTCACACTTGAACTTTGAATCTTCATACTTACGGCGTATCGCTCAGAAAAGTCAAGTGGATTTTTCCAGCGTCATTCTGAAAACCAGTGAAGTAACTGGACGAACGCGCGCCCCTGCACCAGAAGCAGGATGGAGAGTTCATCCTTCCAAACCATAAGGTGAGCTTAAACTGGGGGTTTTGGAGGAAGTCAGAGAAGAACGAAGGGGGAAAGAGGGGAGCAAGCACACTATTCTGCAGACAGTTAATCCCCTTTCTCATCTGCAGAAGGATATTCCTAAGGGCCAGACAAGCAAGATTTGGGGGTCCTGTTCAATCGGTGGTCCGAGTTCTGCGCATCACGCTTGACGAGGCCACAGCAACCCAGACTAGACCAGCGCCTCCGTGGGAGCCAGGTGAGCGTTACAGTAGTACAGGCTTGTACCAAAGGTAAAACTTGTATTGCCACCTGTGGTCTTAATTGTGTGTAGTGGTCCTTGAGGGCACTGCACAGGATTCTGCCTAACACACTTGCTGTGCCAACTCCTCTTTCTTCAACTCAGCTTCTGTTGCCAACTTTTTGTATTGAAAGGCTAACTGTTCCCGTTGTAGCTCCAATTTTAAAAGTTCAATCTTCAGGGCTTCCCCCTGAAGAGCAGTGCTGGGGTTTGGAACAGAGGCAGTAGGAATGGTGGCATTCCCAGAATCAGATTCAGCAAAAACCCCAGGGGCAGAATCCTCATTGGTTGCACCCCCCTTCAAGAGTTTCACCATCAGTCGGGTAGTCCACCAGGGCAGCTATAAGCTCAGCCCTAGACTTATCCACAAAGTCTAACTCCCTGGCTTCACAAGCACTGTGGGGAGCCTCTAAGCTCATCCTAGTCAATTTACTATTTGCAATAGACTCCATTGCTTGTAATGCAGTTATCTTGTGCACAACTAAACCTCAATTTAACAAAGTGCAGATATTTTGTAAGTGGCACGGTTATATACAGATTCTTAAAACCATAAGCATCTCACTGCTGCCACCAGTGTAAATACTGGAGGGCGGTGTCTGTACCCCTGCTCTCTATGTGACAGAGGAGAGGCACAGAGGACCCCAGCCAAGATTCTCTCTAGGGTAGCGCTGTTCGAGCAATCAAGGCCTAGCTTCTCAGGATGTGATGCAGGCTGGTTCCAAAAGTACACTGTAGTCCCCAAGCCCCCACAAAGGAATGTCCACACACTGTATTAGTTAAAACACCGTCTTTATATAATTAATATTCAGGGTTATGTACACTATCACAATAACTCACTTTGTGCTCAGAAAATCCACAGTGGCAAATGTATACAGTTCTAAAGTGGTACCACAATTATGATCAGATCTCATTAAAGTGCATCACTTGTACTCTGGTCAAATGTCACACAGATCAAGGAATAAAAGTAAGCAACAATAGATATAGGAGGACAACAGTTGGTTAGAACAATGGGCAAAATATTGAACCCTACCAACTAGGCACAATTCTGTGAGGAGATCCCCCAACTTGGGCAACCTGTAAATTAAAGATATATCACAAGCCCAGTCCATATATTGTTCTATAAGTCTTATTTCCTTCTATAAGGTTTCTACCCCCCAATGTACATGGTAGAGCAGAGTTCTTCGATGATGCGTCGATAGATCCTTCTTGAGTGACTCCCTTTAAAGAAGGAGCCATGGATTGTCAGGAGGCGTCAAAGAAGGTGAACTTGGCATCGACGGCATCAACGAAAAGTTTGATGGTGCCCAGACTGCGGCGTCCATCCAGGCAGTGCCCGTCAGCGATGTGCTGCAAGGATGAGGTGTGGCACCTCAGTGTTTGATAGTTCATGGCCCGATAAGGGCTGCTGCAGTGAAAATTACTTTCACTTTCACGTCGGCGTGCTTTATGCACGCTGACGTGAAATTGAAGGTGATCTAGCCCCCGGGCAGTGAGGGGGGGGTCTCCCCCTCACGTAGCCCGGGGGTTGGATTACTGTTTTGAACAATCCCTGCTTTGCAGGGATCGCTCACAAAACAGAGTGCCAAAAAGGACGTGCTATCTTGTCCTTGGCACCCTGGAGGGAATTCCAAGGACGAGATACCTCGTCCTTGGCACTTAAGGGATTAAAGGGCTGGAAGGTCCAGTTCAGGTGCCTGCTACCTTTTTTGAAAAATGTTCAAGGAACTTGGGGTTGGTCACCCTGATTTACCTGGGGAAACCCAGACGTGGAGCCCCTTCTCACTGTGCTCAGAGAGGCACAGCTCCACCTCACTGATGAGGCCCAACAAGGCTGAAACATGTGCATGGGGTTGCTTTTGGTACTCTTGTTCAGAAGGGAATTGCCATAGTATTCTGGTGCTGGACTGCCCATGTGGGTGGCACAAAGGCTAATGCATATGGTTATTTCACATCTGTGAAAGGTGCAGTGAGCAAAAAGCGATGGCTGCGGACCCTCAAATTGGGGAGAAAAAACACAGAACAGGTTATCATGCCATGTTCTTTCTGGAAAGGGGCGCCTGCTACCTTTTTTGAAAATGCTATGTTTGAGATTAAGGTGATGAATGCAAAGATTGGCTGGCCCTACTACAGTAGCCATTTGAAATTGTGGCAGCATCCAGAAGTGCACGCAAGTGTACGCTGTTGGGCTGTGCTTCACGATTTGTCGCCGCCTGATCGCTGCCTGAGTGAACGGATTCCTGTTCGAGTGCACGGGCCTCCTTTGAAGCACTAGTCGGCAAGGAGAAGATTGACTGTCCTAAAACACGCAAATTACTTTCACAGGAATAGTTCAAGTAAATAACTTGAGAGAGGGGCTCATGCACTTTCTAAGGGTGCGCTCTTCTGTTATTGTTCGCGCTTTTTTCTGGATCTAAACACCAACAAATTGTCCTTGTTTCTTTCATAGACCCACCCTGTGATCCACCCCACCCCCTTGCATCCCATTGGTGCAGCGTCACCATAACATTCCGGTGCAAGCGCATCTGGAAGTGCACGCAAGTGTTTGCTGTTGGGCTGTTCGGCTGGCGGGGGCCGGGGGTTGAGTTACTACAGCAGTAAGTGTTCATCCACCGCATTTGTACGTTTAGTTTATATCTGGCATTTTGTTCTCTCTACGTATCTGCTTTGTTATATACGGATCTTATATCCAAACATGAGGAAGAATAAACTTCCAGCAATGAGAAAAGAAGCTGGAGCAGATTTTTTTGCTACCATTAGCACGAGACGTGCAAGTCTTGCACGTGCAGCAGCTCTACCGCTACCTGACTCCAATGATGATGAGGAAGCCTTATTGCAATGTGCTCAAGAATGCTCACCATTGGGCAAAATAAATTATTGCGGATCAAATTGATTCATCCCAACCGCTCTTTGTGGAGCTGGAGTCACGTGATATTACAAAATTAAAATAAAAAATAACTTATGATAAAGAAGCGGCATCTGCCTCGCATGACATGTGCAAACCGAGTAGTTTCAGCTATGACAATTTCTCAGACTTTACCTCTACCTTCCCATCTAATGAGTACAATACAGCAGCTCAATGTGTAGGGAATATCCCTGACCCTACCCAAACTACAGTGAGTTCAGACCTATCAGCCATGATGGGTATTTTCAATAGAGTGATGCTGTCTGAATTGAGAAAACAGACGGCAGCCATTACAAGCTTAGTTACTGAATTAGGGAAATTACCCCTGAGACTCAATGAGTCACTTGCCCATGTACTTAAAGCTGCGATAATAATACCTCTGACTGCCGTGAGGGATGGTAATGGTGAAAAACCAAAGATGGGGTTGGTCAATTCTTCATCAACTGATGAGGTAATGACTACACCCATGACACAGGAAGAGGATAGCGGGAATGTGGGAACGAAGAGCATTCAGGGTGAGAAAGGCAATGCTGCAACTGAAGGGAGTGAGGCCCTAAACTCGGTTGCCAACGATGACTTCCAAGTAAAAACATCAAAAAGACAGTGTAAGGGGGCGTGGCTTGAGACGCCGATGGTACGAACGCCTCACTGAGAGCTCCGTGGGACGCCCGGGACTTACTGCCATTAAACGCTCGTTAATATCTTCAACCCCAGCATGAAGGCATCCTAAACTGCGGCGGAATACCCCGGGAGCCAGTAGCCTGACTCAGGGGCAAAATCAGAGCGGGGAAGCCCCTGTTCGCAACTTTAAAGAGCTCACCCCGAGGTGGGATCTGCCCTCCAAAATGGCGGCCCCCGCAGACCTGATCTGAGGCCCTCAGCCCAGCCGACCAGCCTGACGCGGATTCCCAAGGCCGAGGACCCTGGACGGCTGGCCGTGAGCACCGAGGGGCTGCAGCACCTGCTCCAACCCTGCACCCCTGTACCCAGAAACAAGAAGGGGATCGGGGCCTGACGCTGGCCCTCCAAGACAGCGGATGCTCTCCCCGCCAGTGGGCTGTGGGCAGCAGGGCACTGAGGGGGTCCCTCGGGCCTGCTGGTTTCCGCAGCGGACTCGTCCTGCCTGGACCCAGCGCCTGCCTAGCGGGGCAAACCGCAGTAGCTCCCTCCACCCACGACCATTGCACCGGCGGCGGGACGCCCCCGGCGCCTTCTCTCAAGCGGCGTCATGCACTTGAGACCCGAGACGGCGAGGAGCTGCGGAGGGCTTCCTGGCCTGCCCTCTCTCTGGGTCAGAACCATCAATGCCTGGACCGGACCCGGGGTCGGCTCGGCAACAGTGCCCCTCCTGCACGCGGTGCCGAGTCCACCGCCACCACTGAACCAGCACGGCCCCTTGTGGACCCGCCTCGCCGTCCCTGGGTCCCCGAGCAGCTGCAGAGGGCCCGCAGACAGCGCGCTCCCCCCCAGCACGGGCCCAGCATTGGCCGGAACCGGCCCACTAGCGGATTGAACCTGCACCACGCCCATAGCCCTGCAACAAGCCAGCGGATCCTGACAGCAGCTTGGGAGAGGCCCGAGACATTTCCTCCTCCCTGGCCCCCTCCCGCCCAGGGCGGCGGTCCCTAGGGGCCCCTTCACCCCGATCACCAACGGCCCAGCAGACTGCCTTAAGGGCCGCTCCCCCTCCCTCTGCACAACACTGGAGGACACAGAGACATGGCACCAGCCCATCTTCACCGCACGTGGCTCCCAGGCAGTGGGGTCCCGTACACACGCCTGACACTGGTGATCCCTTGCCAACATAGACTACACAGGAGGATCTGCCTGGACAGCCCCATCACACCAAAGACAGTGTAACAGCGAGAACAACAGGCACCCAACAGGCAAGCTTCAGCAAACGCTGGCCTGGGGAGGCTCCTGGGAGGTAGGCGGAACCGGGGACCCACCCTGGAACCCCACTCTTGGCACCAAAAACCCTCTCTGGTGGCCCCGCTTCCTTATCGAACGCCAGCAAATGTTGGCAGGGGCGTGATCCCAGCTCTATCCACACGCCCAGTCTGGACCAATCGGACCCTGAAGAGTGAAGGGGAACCAGACCCCAGCGCTCACCTGGCAACCTGATGGAGGGCAACCTGGCACACCACAGTTAACTCCAAAAACCCCGGGAGACGTGGTGCGCTCCACCTGCAGAGACCCGACAACTGGGACAGTTCCCCCCTCTCCCCCAGGCCTCCCATCAGAGGTACAAGCCCCCAGCGGAGATGAAGAAGGGACCGCCCTTGGAATCACCCTCCCCCAACACCAGCCTGCGAATAACACACACCTGAGTAATCGGCGATCCAGACACCAAGATGTCTAAGCAGAAGGGCCCGAAGTCAGCAGACATAGCCAATTTCCTCCACCTAAAGGAGAAACCTAAGCAGCCGGACCCCCCTGACCCAGCCTGTCTCGCCCGCAAGGGCCCAAAGACAGTGGGCTACAAAAGACGATATCCAGGACCTCCTAGCCGACATCAAAACAGAGTTTTGCAACTGCATGGCTGAGGTCACAACCAAGATGGAGGGCCTGGAAAACAGTGTGGAGGAGGTGGAGCATAGGGTCGGGGACACGGAGGACCAGGTCCTGGAACACTCACCGCAGATTGCGGAGCGGCGACAGAAAATTCAGACGCTAGAGGACAGCGCCAAAACTATGCATCTCAAGCAGCAGGACCCGCAGAAACAACATTCGTCTCAAAGGGGTTCCCGCCTCGATCCCGGACCAAGCCCTCCCGGCTTACATCGAAGACCTCTTCCAGACTCTCCTGCCAGATTGCAAAAAGTCACTACTCCTGCTCCATCGCACTCATAGACTGCGAGGCCGCAGGAACACCTCATCGGCGGCTAGCCCTGAAGTAATCACCAGAGTGCATTTTTTCTTGACGAAACAGGAGATCATGGCAGCGAGTCGTTCACAAGGTGACCTGACATACCAGGGAGCTGCCATACAGCTGTTCCAGGACCTGGCCACTCCCACGGTCCAACGGCGGAGAGCCCTTCGCCCGCTAATGACCTTCCTGCAGGAGTGGAAAATCAAATACCGTTGGCTCTACACCGGCCTCGCTTCAGTTCACGCTTGAGGGCCAAACAAGGATAACCCATGCCCTGGAGGAGGCAGGCAGCATTATGGGATGCAAGCCCTCGACACCCAAGGAGGACACATCCACCTCCCTGACGGATAAACCACGTAGCTCAACACCGAAACCCCAGCATAGCCATTGGATAAAAGTCCCAAGAGGCGGGAAAACCCCCGCCGCACACGATCAGTAACCGACCTTCAGCACTTGGTGCCGGAACCTGCTCTCTTGGCACCCGGGCGTCCCACGCAATGCCCCAGCCAAGTGGATGGACAGTCACTCCGGCCCGAGGCCCACCTGGATCAGTTTGGTTAATCTTTGTTCCTTCTGTTTCTTTAGTTGGGCGGGGACCTCCCCCAGCCCCCTTGGTTACCGGGGCTCGGTTGGCCCTAAATTATACAAAGTTAAAACTCGGTTGCAGCTGAAATGTGCAGACACCAGTCCCTCAACAGACCCTCCTAAGCACAGGATTACCCGCCATCCATTTGAACCATAATGGCGACCTGCTGACCTCCCCCCGGGAGCACACCAAACTCTGCTACATCTCACTAAACGTTGGGGGCCTGAACTCGCCTCTTAGCTGAGGACTTCACCAGACTGCTTCACCAGACAGTTCCCTAGCATACCCAACACAATACCTGGTCTCTGGCCCCAGCAAGAAAGGCGGCACAGCAATTCTGTTAGCAAAAGGCATCCCCTTTGGAAAGAAAGAGACCCTGTGCAGCCCAGATGGCAGATTTGTAGCGGTTAAAGGGGATCTCTACGGGCAGCTCCACACACCAATTGGGGTTCTCCGCACCAAACGACGGCCATGCGACCTTCTACGCTACCCTGGAGTCCTCTCTTCTCCCCTTCCTCGAAGGCCAGGTGGTCCTGTGCGGGGACACCTGGAGGGTCCTCCACCCGGACACCCTGGACTACTCTTTTTTTCTCACATATCCGCCACTCCTCATCCCGAATTGACCTCATCTTGGCCAGCCCGCAGCTCCTGCAGTTCACGGACGACGTGGAGATCGGCGCAATGGTGCTGTCGGATCACGCACCAATCCTCCTTACTGCAAGGGTCTTTGACCCGGACCCCCCGGAACGGCGTAGATGGTCCCTATACAAACCAATGCTGCATGACATGGCGGTGCATGACGCCATAGCCAAGGCGATTGGCAATTACTTCAAGGAAACCCCCCCCGACCTCACCTCTACAGCGACAAGATGGGAAGCCATGAAGTCCGTAATCAGAGGGGAACTGATAGCTCAGGCTGCCGCATATACGAGGAGGCGAACCATAAACAGAAACCAACTAGAGAAGGACATAATGGAGGCTGATACGGCCCTAAAACGGAAGTGGTCGCCTAAAGCGGCCAAGTTGGTCAGGTTAGCGCGTACAAAGCTGGAAGGCCACTATGCCGAGGACACAGCCCAGACCCTGCTCCGGAACAAACAGAGCTACTACGTGAATGGGAATAAAGCTAATAAATATCTGGTGTACAAACTAGCCAAAACCCGCCGACGGAACCACATTACCGCACTGAGGGACCCGAAAGGTAGAACCCTATACGGAGAAGGAGTGAAACTGCGGGTGGCGACAGCCCACCTAACCGACACCTTGACCTCAGCCCCCTGCCCACAGTCCCTCCAGCTACAATATATAGCAGACGCCCGGCACCCACACATCTCAGAGGAGAACAGAGCTTCCCTGGAAGCCCCGATCACATCCAAAGAGGTGGAGGAAGTACTCAAAAACCTGAAACCCAGGCCCCCGGGCCCAGACGTCTTTCCACCAAAGTTTTATAAACTCTTTCGCCCCATGCTGCTACACCCAATGACAGACCTATTTAACTCATATAGACCGATATCCCTGCTCAATGTGGACGCTAATGCATACTCAAAGGTACTGGCGAATAGGTTGGACAAATCATTCCAACTATCATAGACCAGGACCAGGCGGGGTTTATCAGAGGGAGAAGCACTGTGGACAACATCCGTCGAGCGCTCATTCTCATCGAAGTCGCGACCCAGGAACATCGGGGTCTGGCGGTCTTGACTCTGGATGCCACCAAAGCATTCGACAGGGTGGACTGGAACTTCATGCGCCTCACCATGGAGGCATTCCGGTTTGGCCCGATATTCCAGAAAATGGTGCTAGCAAATTACAAAGCCCTAAGAACATCACTCCGCCTGAATCAGAAGACCTCACCCCCGATCCAGCTTTCTTGTGGGACAAGACAAGGCTGTCCGCTCTCCCTGATGATCTTTGCTATGGTCATGGAACCCTTCGGCCAAAGGACACGAGCCAACGAGAACATCACTGGGCTAGAAATAAACAGCGAACAATTCAAGATCTCCCTATAAGACAACGATGTGATGATCTCCATCACCAACTGCCAATCCTCCCTGCCCGCTACCTTGGTCGAGCTGGAGGCCTTTGGGGGAGTGGCTGGATTCCAGGTGAAGTACTCCAAATCAGAGGCACTGAGCGTCAACCTGGGTGCTCCCCTCGTAGCCAACCTCCAGGCTCTCTGCCCGCTAGCATGGAGCTCCTCCTCAATGGCCTACCTGGGAATATGCCTCACAGCCGATCCGAAACAGCTCTATACTGCCAACTTCCCGCCCCTTCTTAAGCAACTGGTGGAGGACCTCCAACGATGGGACAGCCCAGAGATCTCTCTACTGGGCCGGGTCACAGCGTGCAAAATGAACCTTCTCCCTAGACTGCTGTAAATGTGCGCCGCTCTCCCGTTTCCCCCCCCCCCTCTACTGAGGAAGCTAGCGAAATTCGTGTTGGAGGGGCTGCAGAGTCAGGATAACTATCAGGGTCATGACTGGGGCCACAAAATGGGGCAGCTTCGGGCTCCCCAACCTGATGAACTACTTCCTGGCGGCCCAACTAGCGAGCTCTGCAGCCTGGGTGAATTCGTAAGCGCCCCCCGAAATGGTCCCGCATCGAGCAATCCAGATGCCAGCCACAACTACATTCCCTGCTACACATCCCGGGGTTCCCCCGGAGCCATGGCCCTCACATGCTATCATCCACCAAAGCGACCTTGGAAGCATGGGCATGGGCCAGACGGAGGAGGAAGGTGTCCAGGGAGCTGAGGCCGCTCTCTCCGGTCATTTGGAACCCTGACTTCAGGCCAGGAATGGAGGCAGCTTGCTTCAGCTGATGGACCAAAGGAGGCCTCCGAATCCTCTCTCAAATTTACGAGGCTTACAACCCACTCAGCTTTGAGGAATGCAAAGCCCGCTTTCGGCTGACAGAAGGAGAGAGGTTTGCATACATCTAACTCTGTCACTGGATATCGCAGCCCGCGGTCCGTCGGGGAGCTACCCGGGACCTCCACCCGCTTGAACAGGCGACAGAAGAAAGCACAGGTCGAGGTCAGATTACCAAACTGTACTGCCTCCTCCAAGAGGACATGCTGAAGGTCAGACCACCATGCATGTCCGGATGAGAAGCGGACTTGGGTCACTCTATAGAGGACCAGACATGGGTGGAGATATGGTCCGGGATCAACTCGACATCCAGGTGCGTCACAAACAAGGAATGCGCCCTGAAGCTCCTCCACTGCTGGTATTATTCCCCAGTTTGCCTTCACCATTGCAATGCCGACATTGACCCGGGTTGCTGGAGACGCTGTGGCGAGCGGGGATCCTTTTTCCACATGTGGTGGGGATGCCCAACAGTACAGGCCTTCTGGAAGGAGGTCCAGGAGATCGCGGAAGACATCACCTAACACCAACTCCCGATGGATCCGAAGGTGGTCCTTCTCAGGGTGGCGAGCCTGGACCGCTATCCTAAAACGGGCCGATCCGCCAAACTACTGACCCACGTACTGCTAGCAGCTAAGATTACAGCAGTGGCGCAGAAGTGGAAGGCTCAGGAAGGTCCTCTTAAAGCTCTGTGGTGGATAAAAGTCTGGGAGATCCTGGTGGCGGAGAAGGTCACAGCGGCGAAGGAGGGGGCTTTCCACCGCTTCACTGACTGCTGGGCCCTGGTATTGGACTACCACTCCCGATTCCAGGCATTAACATTTCAATCCCGTCTGGTATTGAACTTTCTAGGCCCCCAAGGCCCTGACGGGTCGCCAACCCGTCAGAGCATCACAGACTAAAGAGGTGGCAGAGGAGGGGCCATGGGATGTGGTAATGAGCCTGCTACATGCATATTAGCTGTAAAGGGAATCACAATAACTCATGTAATGCAAAGTTAATGCTGTAAATGTAAAAAATGAAGTTGTTTAAAAAATCAGCTGGAAAATGCATGAGGGACTTCGACTTAAAACACACAATACAGGAGGATGTGGATGTAATCTTTGTCCCTGATTCTAAAGGAGTAAAGTTAAATAAAAATATGACCATGCAAGATGATCTCCCTGACCCCAAAGAATTGAACGATCAAGGCTCACAGGGTGTATTCTCTGAGGGGGAATACGACCTTTGTGACGCAATGAAAAGGAAAATGGAAGCCATGTTCGAAATTTTTAAACACTACCTTCGCTAGATAACAACAGCGAGCTAACCAATTCCCATTCTGTATGGGGTCAGATCTGCCATGTTGGTCCTTGGGAAACCAGTGTTATGAGAGTTGGGTAGACTGATGACTCTGTCAAAGCGGGTGTAACCGCGGAACAACATCGGATTTGTGATGGAATTACTGTTAATACTGGTATGGGTAACACAGACTGGAAAGTATCGAAAGGAATTACGCAGCCAAATAAGTTTAATGAACCTGATTTTGTATCTATGAATAGCTTAAACCATTGGACATTACCGTCCAAGGCTGCAAACGAGGCACGCAAAGGGTTGGATGATGCCGACCGAGATACGAAGGAAGAGGAATTACGCCAACGTATCCTTAAGGTGTTTAGGGATAACTTTCCATTAGAGCCAAGGTGCAATTCGATTGATCCACCGCCCCAAACTACGGGAGTAGAAACTATTCCAGACAAATATAAAGAGAGTGATTTTGAAGGGAATAGGTGTGGTGCCCACCACGCTTATCTGAGTGATTTGGGTGGTGGCAGCGACCACAGGGCCCTAAGTCACCAGGATACTGACTTAAGGCAGCCGGCCATCCCTGAGATACCAGGGTTAATTATTAAAACATTATTCAATGACAATGGAAACATATCCCTGAGTAGATCTTACATCTTATCCTTATTTGCGACTATTCCTGAGTTAAATCTAATTTCGTCAACTGACATACAGTTAATAGACTTTATCCACAAATTCAAGTACGATTACGTACGGCTTGTCATACCTTCACCCCTGGTTAGGTCTTTACTTTTGAAAGAGGCTGAATAACTGCAATCTCGAGGGTTTGATATATATGAACACCAACTTCCCGTGCCATTAGCTCCAATTCCTGTAGCAAGGTCAGTGAAATACATCAGAGGTTACCAAGAATCAAAACTAGATGGGCCCAACTCCAGAATTGAACTTGATCTGAATAAACAGGACCGGAGGTGGCTGGCCTTGTCTTTGCAGGAGTCTACTGACACGCTTAAACAGCTGGGTAAGCCACTCTAGCTCTTACAACAGCTTAAAACTTGTGAGTTGGAACTCTAGAGGTTGCTTCAACCTAATGTACAATGAAAAACGGATGTGCTATTTGGCTCTGTTTGATTTTATCCTTATACAGGAAACATGGTCTAGAGTTCAACTATGCTGGGAAGGCTTCATTGTGACATCTAATTGTGCACATGGTGCCAATAAGGGCCCCCCTAAGGGGGGTCTTATTATAGCTGCTAAAGACTCCAACGACTTGATAAAAACTGGAGAATGGTGTTTCTCCCATCATTTCCTTGTGGCCTCTTTTCAGCTGGGGGCCAAAAAAGAGTGTACGTCTATACTGATTGTAAATGTATACTGGAATCCCTACAAATTGACTGATCCACAACTTGTGAAAGAATTAATCAAACTGGGATCCACAATTGAACTCTGGCTCCAAAAAAATCTTGGTGGGCAGCTTGTCATTGCAGGAGATATGAATGCTAACTGCTACGGCAATCGTCTTTCTGGTGACGTTGCTTTAGCCAATTCTGACACTCAGGTCAGACTAGGGGGAAACCCTAAATTGCGTGAGAGAATATGGACTCACTTTGCTGAATTATGGGGTTTGGATCTCCTGCATAATGACCACTTTACGTGAAAGGCGAGGGGTTTTGAGTCAATTATTGACTATATTTTCCTGTCGGTTGGCTTGTCAAAGGCCATGCGTAAATTTGAAATTGAGGAGTCAAGATGCAGTGATCATTGCTTTCTCACCATTGAAATAATTGTTAATTACTATAGATCTATTGCAAATGTGTATAATCAAGGTTTGCTGTCCAACCTTAAGGGTAATACAATCAAATGGACCCAAGAAAAAAAATTGAAATTTACTGCAACTATGGTGAAAGATTATGATATCCTGTCCCATTACCAACGGATGGAGCCCAAAATGTAACATACTCCATCAATACTACTTTAAAGAAGTTGGTTGAACATTCACGTAAGAATACTAGTCCAAATAAATCACATAACCATCATACTGATATTGAAGTCCACGACCGCAAATGTTCTCTCCAGAAAGAACTTAGACATTTACACAAATCTGGTCTACCGCCATCTAATATTTTGATATTGAAAAAGAAACTCAAAGTTATAAAAATTGGTTAATACACCATAGAGGAACTTGTTCACAACTGGATGGTGAACCAATGTTAAAATCTTAGCGGGTCCTAATTGTACTAACTTTTGGAACCTAATCAATGAGTTAGAAAGACTGCAGAAGGACATTTCTTTGAACGTAATTAATGAAGATACATGGCTGGGTCACTTTTCAAAACTATACACCAATAATGATGGATATTAAAGTTCACTATAGAAGACATAGTTGGTCTCATCAAAAAATCTAAAAATTCGGGTGCTCCTGGCCCGAACAATCTTTCAAATAAACTTTTGAAACTTGATCCAGTCTTGTGGGCCAATATTTTGTTTTTGCTATTTGAAAATATTCTATTATGTAAATGCATCCCTCAATCGTGGAGAGTCTCGATTGTAATACCAATATTTAAAAAAGGCTCTTGTTTGTGTCCATCTAGTTATAGGCCGATCGCTATGGCTGATCCCGAGTCTAAATTGTTTGCTTCTCTTGTCTTACTAGACTTACAAAAATGGATCACGGAAAAACATATTCTAGATCCAACAAATTGGCTTCAAAAAGAACATCGGCACCGATTGTGGAGGCTTAATTTTAAAATCTTTAATGGCCAAATCAATGAAATCAGGAAATAGACCCATCTTTGTTGCATCTATGGACTTGAGTTCTGGCTTTGACCTGGTTGACAGGAAAATCTTATGGCAGTTGTTAAAAGATCTCGATATTCCTAAACATTTACTCGATATCGTTATGGCCTTGTACTCTGACACCAGGTTGAAGGTTCGACTCAATTCTGAGGGCCTCCTTTCCAAAGAACTCATCATTCCTAACAGTCTTCGACAGGGATGCATGTTGGCTCCCACTATATTTAACTTATATAATTAATATATGTGAGCAATGCAAACAAAACATTAAGTAATAAGGGTCTGGTTTGTCCCTAATTGAACAACGTTTGTTTTTCTTGGTTGGCTTATGCAGATGATTTTCTCTTGATGGATAACACGAAGATCGGTCTACAAAGGTTATTAAAGGCATTTGAGATGTTTATACGTAGTTTACTACTCAAAATTAATCCATCTAAAACAGTAATTGTCCGTTTTGGGAGACCTAACAAGAGGGAACATGCCTTTTGTTGGACATGTGGAGACAAAAAGATCAAAGCCCAACCTGCTTTTAAGTACCTAGGCTATCATTTTTCTGGGGTTGGTTCTATTACCCTGAATAAAAGCCAGCTCAAATTAAAAGCGGAAGTTGCGATCAGGCAAATGCGCGCTATTGAGACCAAATTTGGGAAATTCTCTATGGTTCCCATTAGGGAGTTTTATGTTAAAAAAATCATACCCCGTCTTACTTATGGTATGGAATTATTTTCAAATGAGATGAACGAATACTTGAATTATATAGAAGGTATTATTTGGAGGTCTGTGTTATTCTTCTTACCGAAATGTATTCCTCTTGAATTAATAAAATACGAATTTGGTCTAATATCGCTCTCTACCTATGCCACTTGGAAAAGAATGTGTTTATGGAGAAAATGTAAAATGACAGACGAGGATAATCTTTATGGTTGTGCTAACAGGGAATCTACTAATCCTTTTATACACACTTTACATGTTGAGACGATGCAATGCCTCGTTGAGTTAGGTATGTCTGTTACATCTTTGCGTAATAAACCTAACAAAATCAAAGTAAGCCTTATTGGCTTCGATTAGCAGAAAACTATATAAATATGCATGCTCTACATGGAAATGGTTTCCGGTTATAGAAGGTTACTTAAAGAAATATCTTAGCAAGAGAATGCGTAATGATTTCATGCGTTTTAGATTCAATGTAATTCAAACTAATCAAATCAAACGTATTAGAAACTGTAACTCTGGTGAGTGGATGTGGCGTAGATATAGTAAAAAGGAGGGGCTAGCTGAAACACTGCAACATATTCTTCTGGTATGCTTGGGTCTTTTGTCTCATAGGATAAGGTACTTTGCTCAATTTGTATGATCAACTCAAGATGTAAATAGAGAATACATATGGTATAGAATGTTGCATGAAAACTCCACCAATTTGAACATTCGGGTAACTACATTCTTGAGAAATGTTTGTGATCTAAGTTAGCTTTGGCAAAGGTTGCTATCATGTTCTTTGTTTCTTGTGTCCCTATAGACCTAGTGGTCTATGATGTTCTATGGACTTTTTTGAGCTCAATATTCTAAGTAAATGTTGTACATGAAAGAGGATGATTCACAACAACACTGTTCATTTTATCATATTGGAAATTTTTATCTGAAGCTATGTGTGTGATTTAAGTTAGTTACACTATCTGTTGTTATTAGTAAACCCATAGGTTTGAGATGAGTTTTAGAATTAACTGTAAAGTGTATATGTTAAGAAATGTTTTTTTTTCAGTAAGGTATATCTCTCTCTTGTCTCTTTTACCTACTCTTTTTTTTCTCTTTCTTTTGTAAAATGTATACTAATTGTGCATTGTATTTTACATATTTGTTGCTTCTTTTGTAAAGGTTTATAATAAACCAAAACAAACAATAATTTAAAAAAAGAAATTGTGGCAGAGCTGCGACGTACACATCCCACCTTAAAAAACAAACATTCAGCCAGAGCACAAAATGTAGAAACCGCCAAAAAAGCAGTGTCGGAAGAGACTCAACTTTCTAGAAAAGTCATTTTTGCAAACTAAAACTGCCATAAGGTGTACCGTGGAAAGTTAGTGCTCAATATAGGAGGGCAGTGGCGGGAACAGTATTTTGGACTGCTATACTTTGCTGTTTGGGTCGGCCATACTCTTGGGAGTATAGCGTTGTTGGGTCACGTTTCAACAAAAGGCAAAGGAGGTACATATCTTAACTTTCCCTGTTTTAGATTTATGGCTTTCAAAGAGCCACTCAGAGAACCCAAGCTACTGTAGTGTCATAAGAAACAGTTTTTACCTGATCGGGGGTCTGAAGTCTACCTTTGTTTCCAGTTTCTTTTTTTTTTTTTTTATTTACTTGATTTTAACCAAAAGAAATGATTTTTACAAGGTATAAAAAAAAAGACGTAGCATAGGTGCTTCTTTCGTTGACTAAACAGCTTGTGAAGTCTGTTTGGTTGCTTTCGCAGGTTTCCGTCTTAGGTGCTTTTGGTGTCGGGGTCAGCGACGATAGTGTTTTTTAAGGCAGCGTCGAAGATCTTAACTGCTACTGTAACCCATTTTGTTTTTTCCCCCGCAATCAGTCTACACCACCAAGTGTGCTCTTCTCTGAGTGGGGTGTCATGAAGTAGTGGAAGTAAGAATGCTGTCCGTAGGTAATAGGTTTTCGGACAGTTCAGAATCAGATGCCTTGCTGTTTCTATAGAGTCTGGATTTGCACATTGTCTGCAGATTTTGTTTTCAGATTTAGTGCGAATAGCCCGGATCTCTTGGGTTGGCATCAGATTTAATCTTGTTCTCATGAACATTTTCTGGAGATTCTTGTTTGTGAATTTGATGCAATAGTTCAGGGGTTTCTAAGCTGTCTGCATGAAGGTGGACCCGGGCACTTTCTTGTTCGTTCCCCTGTCTGCTGCCTTGTCTATCTGGAATTGGGAGATGAGATCACAACATTACAAAACATCATCCAACACTACATGACGGCTACCAACCGAAAACGCACCTACGCAACTTTCTGAGAAGCTCACCCAGACTGCCCCCACAAAACCTTTTAACAATCACCCACACTTCCGAATGAGTAATCTGTTCTCACAATGCACCTTTTCAAAGCGTGAAGGCAGGAGGAAACACCTTACTGGGGGACCATGTGGACTTTCTCTATCAAATGAGTTCCTTGGAAAGAGGCCAAGCCCAGCAGGAAGTCCAGCCCCATGAAAGCATGGCAGGCCTCCTCCCAAGGCACAAAAAAACTGCTCCCTGCCCTTTCTGCACTTGGTACCCAGTTTACAAACTTGTTTACAGGCACTTGATAGGTGACCTTATTTACTCAGGAGCCTGTGCATTTGCTTATCATTACATTAGCAGGTAATAAAGCAGAAAAACTGCCTGGTCCTCCCACCAATTAACATGACAAAACCAGTGTTTGGGTGTTGAGCTGCAATTACCCATATGGGATCTGGGAAAGGATGTGAGAGATCAAAATAGGCCTGGAAGGGAGTACTTCACCCAGGTCATAAGCAGGTAGAGAAATGTACAGATGTGTAGGAAGAGGCAGCATCCTAAATAAGCAATAGTGCTACATTTGCAGTTGTTTCTTTTGTATCAAATGAGATGGTCTATTCACAAATAGCATTTGAATGTGTGCATTCAAAAGTCCTCCCCTCTCCCCATTACACATTTGCGCAAACCAGGGGGTGTTTCTGCACATTTTAAAGCAGACCCTGAACTGACAAATGGGATGTGCTTTAAAATGTTCAGAATAGAAACTTTCCCCTGGGTATCTTTCAGGAGGCAGAGGGGTGTGCATTGCACAAGCATACACCATGCATACATACACACATACGGACCCGAACCCCCCACCCCCCAACTCAGCATACAAACTAATAAGCATACACCATGCACCCATACAGACCCGAACCCCCCACTCCCCAACTCGGCATACAAACTAACAAGCATACACCATGCACCGATACAGACCTGAACCCCCACCCCCCAACTCAGCATACAAACTAACAAGCATACACCATGCACCCATAGAGACCCGAAACCTCCACCCCCCAACTCAGCATACAAACTAACAAGCATACACCGTGCACCTATACAGGCCCGAACCCCCCATCCCCCAACTCAGCATACAAACTAACAAGCATACACCATACACCCATACAGACCTGAACCCCCAACCCTCACCTCAGCATACAAACTAACAAGCACACACCATGTACCCATACAGACCCGAACCCCCACCCCTAACTCAGCATACACTGCACTTCCACACAAAAACAAACATACAGGCAGGCCCGACCCCCCCCCCCACCCCTGCATCTCAACATACACTGCACTTCCACACCAAAACAAACATACAGGCAGACCCCACCCCCCCCCCCCGCATCTCAACATACACTGCACTTCCACACAAAAACAAACATACAGACAGACCTGACATTGCACCCCCGCACCCCCACACCCCCTCGCATCAACACACACTGCACTTCCACACAAAAACAAACATACAGGCAGACCTGACACCCCTCCACCCCTGCATCTCAGCATACACTGCACTTCTACACAAAAACAAACATACAGACAGACCCGACACCCTCCCACCCCCGCATCTCAACATACCCTGCACTTCCACACAAAAACAAACATACAGGCAGACCTGACACATCTCCCACACTCCTGCATCTCAACATACACACACAAACATACAGGCAGGACAGACCCGACACACAAATATACAGGCAGGACAAAGACCCGACACACAAACATACAGGCAGGACAAATACCTGACCCCCTGCCACCCCAAAATATGTACTTACCGGACATGCTGGAAGGCAGGCTAGCTGGAAAGCTGGCGAGGTTTCTAGTACTACAGCTGGCGTGGCAAGGCTGAAATGCCTTCCGGCATCAAGCCTTATTGACCACAGCAGCCGTAGTGCTGGCCCTCCATTGGTGCAGTACACACGTACTACGTGACTCGTAGGAGCTACATGGTGCTTGTGCACTGAGCCAATGAGGGCCAGTGTTTTGTCTGGCCCTGAAGACTAACAAATACTTTTCCTAATGGAGGGCGGGCGATGCTGCTTGCGGGCCGCACTCCATTAGGAAAGTCTTTGTTCCTGGCGGGCCGGACAAAACGGCATGGTGGGCTGCAACTGGCCGTGGTCCGTAAGTTGCACACCCATGCTATATAGCCATTCATCCAATAAAGCTTCAACAGAAGTTATAATTGTTGTAGCTAAGATATTACCTGGGGGGGTTGTGTATGTTAATTATCAATAACTGCTGACAATAAGAATTGACATTGACAATTTACAATCACTGCAAGCACATTTGTATTTTAGTGTGTAGGATTATATTCAATTATGGACATATAGTTCCTAAAACCTGTTACCAGACCTCCAATCGGCCATTCCATATTATTCCATTTGCCATATTTCTTGATGTGGCAGGATGTTACCAATTTGTTGATTATCTGTATATCTGGCCATCTACAACATGCTCTTTGTTCCCTGTCTGCTTGGCCACCTGATGTGATTCTACTATTGCAGAGTGCTTGAACCTCTCCCCTTCTATCCTCGGTGCCCCCCTCTCTTGTCTCTGCCCCCATGGACCTCTCCATCTCCCCTATCTTTTCTAACCGCTTCTCCATCTCCTATGCTCCCTCTCTCACAAAGTCTGGAAGGAAGAAACTAAAAAAGGCACTCCTGAGTTCCAACCCTGGTCTGCCCATCGCAGACATCTACATCAATGTTTCCTCTAGACACACTATCAATGACATTCTCTTTGCTGTTCCATCTTCCAACCTATAGACACCCAATATGGTTTATGTCCTCTCTCCTTTCTCCTCCTCGCCCATTAATGACGGCACCAGATGGGAAGTGCTCTTGGCTCACTTTGCATCCTCCAAAGGCACCATTAATGTCTCAGGGTTCTCGGCCCAACCACTGCGTTCTTGACAGGTGTCTTCCTTCTCTCTTCAACTTCCATCCCTCTCCTTCTACCCCTCCCTCCAGTGGAGGCACCCCACCCCTGTGCCGGCCCTCGAAAATCTTTTAAAGGGGCAATAGCTTCACCCAGCTAACCTCAACTCTCGCTCTGCTATCAAACACTCCTATGACATCTGTCAACTCCTTGAAGACCTTGACCTTGAAGTCCTCCCCCAAACATATCTTCCTTGGGAACTTCAACTACCTTCTCAACTCTCTCAATGGTTCCACTGTTCTCTTCCACAAACTCTTCAACACTTTTCCCTCTGGCATATGTGCAAGCACGCATCTCTGGAGCCACCCATAATATGGCATAACTCTTTAAAGTCTGCAAGGAACTTGCCAATCCAACCTCAATCTCCTCCTCTCCTAGCCCCTCCCAGGCCCTCTGCTCTGCACTGACTGCCCACATGTCCTCCAAAACTCTGAATATTCTGTCCTCTCTGTCACCAGCTCCCCCCAAGCCCACCTCTGTTGGGCCCCTGCCCAAATGCTCCACTTTCTCTCCCATTGCAACAGATGAGATTTCTAGAGTTGTCAGCTCTATTAAGGTCTCTTCTAAACAGGTGCTCTCCTATTCCTCCAGAACCATCAAGGACAACATTGCCTCTCTCGCTCCAGCCTTGGCTGACCTCTTCAACCACTCATTTGCCACTGGCTCCTTCCCTCAAGCACTCTCCTGAGCACCCTCTCCTAAAAAAGCCATCTGCTGACCCCCCTTTCCCGGCTAACTATCGCCCTATCTCTATCACGCCTCTCCTGAGCAAACTCATGAAGAAGCTGGTCATCCCCCAACTGACCCTCCACACTGAAATGGCTGGTTGCCTCCACGACCACCAGTCTTGTTTTAGGGCTGCCAGAGGCATGTAAACTGCTCTACTGAACACCTGTGAAGACCTACTCTCCAACTTGGACTCAAACACTCCCTCTGTTCTAATCCTCCTCAATCTCTCTTCTGATTTTTACACAGTCAACCCCTCCATCCTCATAAACTACCTCCATGATACTCTAGGCATCATGGACTGGACACTGGCGTGGCTTAACTCCTTCCTTTCAAAGAGACCTTTCCAAGTGCAAGTGGGCCCTTTTCCCTCCTCCACCTCACTCTCTATCTGTGGCGTCACTCTGGGCTATATCCTATTGCCATGGCTCTTCAACATCTACCTGGCCTCTCTGGCTTACCTGGTCTCTACTTTCTCCCCTCATTTCCAGTGTTACGCATATGACACACAGCTCTCTTTCAAGCTGCCTTCCTCTACCTCCTACTCCTCCCTCATACCTCACTGCTATTTGGGCACGGTGCTCTGCCAATAATCTCTGCCTTAATGCCAGTAAGAAAGGGATCCTTCTAATTGGGATGCCTGCTCCTTGCTCCCACCCCCCCACTCTCTGGCCGGACACCCTGGGTCCTCTCCCCTCACCCACATGTGCGGCAAAAAACTTTGGGATCATCTTTGACTCCTCTCTCTCCTTCTCTCCACACATCACGGATCTTGCCAAGAAGTCTAACTTTCAGCTCCACCTCTGCTGGGGCATTCTACCTTCCCCCAGAAGCTGAACTTCTCCAGATCCTGGTTCTCGCTAGGCTTGATTACTGCAACAGCCTCTTCCTCAACCTGCCTCTTTCCTCCCTTTGCCCCTTCAACTAATACAGAACGGCAACTTATCCTTTGCCCCAAGCCCAGGGACCACATCTCTCAAGCCCTAAAATCTCTCCACTGGCTCCCGGTGGCCACAATGAGCAAATTAAAGATCCTATGCATCATCCACAAGGCTGTCTGGGGCCTGGGACCTCTTTACATCCAGCTTTCCATCCCTAAAATGTTTCCCAGCTAGAGTCCTTCGGTCCTCAGGTTCCAACTCTCTGCAGGTCAAACGCTTCTCCAAGCAGAGAGTGGGAGGTAGATGCCTTTCCTCAGCTGGCTTCTCCCTTTGCAACAGCATTCCTCCCCCCTCAGACATGAGCCCCATCTTAAGTTTCCAGGGAGAGCTCTGTGTGCTGACTGCCTGGACACTTGTTCAGCTGTATTTTCCCGCTGATCAGTTGCTCACTCTGTATGCTGTGTATTTGCTATCTAATACAAGAAGCTTGGTTTACCATCAGTCTATGTCTAATCTCCCTATTTGCTACAAGCTGAGGCTGATGCCGAGGGGGCCCTTAGGAAGGGGCCTGATCTTGGCTACCACAGAATGGTGCAGCTGTCTCTGGCCTAACTGTGCGCAAGTTTTGCTGTGGGCTGCCTTCGACCACAATCGCATAGCCAAATCGGAGGTCGCTTTTTTAAGTGTGGCACACCTGTTGACAGCGAAGTTGTCAAATCTGCGGTGTGGTTCGAGAGGTCCGCAGAGACTCTCCAGGGCAGCCCACGGCTGTGAACCTATTCCCCTCAGGCTGATCGGTAAAAACAACCTTGCGCTTATGTTCTGTAAATAGGGTCGGATTGGGTCTTCGGCCCATCGGCCCGTGGCCGATGCAAAATCATGGCGAGAGACCTGGGAGCCGGTTCCTGAAGCCCACATGGGCCAGTCTCGGGCCCAGGCATGGGCTTCACACTTCAGGAACCGGCCCCAGAGCCTCCGCCTCGCCGAACGGACGCAAGTTGCAAAGGATCTGTAAGTAAGTAATTTACAGATCCTTTGCAATTGCAGCCCCGCGCCCGCCACCTCCGGCCCGCTGCAGATGTAAAGAAAGGTGTTACCTTTCTTTGATAAATGCGGCGGGCCGGCGGCCAACTGCAGCGGCCCGCGACACTCTGGCGCCAGCAGCAGTCAGTGTTACAAAACAATCGGAGGGAGTGGCAGGGCTGGGCGGTGTTAGGGAGAATACTCCTTCTAGGGCTAATTTCCCTCACCTAGTGAGTCCCCCAGCAGCTTTGCTGGATTTCTGGAGTTTATGTTTTCCACCTGGTAAGAGTGTACACCCTTTTTCCACTCTTACATGTGTTTTGGCCTATGTGTTTTTACTCATTGTGTGATCTTGGGCACTGGAGCACACCACTCCAGGTGCCCCTGTTCTTGTATGGGTTACACCGCACCCTCAGTGTAGTAACCCAGGGTTGTCTTTAAGACTTCCCTCTGACTCCATTTCGTTTCTAATAGTAATAGTGGTAACACGTAGAACTGTATATTGTAGATAAACGAGCACAAAGTGAGTTATCGTGATATTGTACATAACCTTGAACATTAATTATATAAAGACTGTGTTTTAACTAATACAGTGTGTGGACAGTCCATTGTGGGGGCTTGGGGACTACAATGTACTTAAGAACCAGCCTGCATCACCTCCTGAGAAGCTAGGCCTTGATTGCTCGCCCATTGCTACCACAATAGAGAATCTTGGCTGGGGTCTTCTGTGCCTATCGTCTACCATATAGAGACCAGAGGTAGAGACTATGTGTTACTGTCATGTGTCAGACAGTCTCACTAGTATAGGTACTGGGACAAAGAAGAACCAGAGAATGCTACTGTCAAGCATGAAGAGTGTTTGAACAGTTGTTATCAATCGAAAATATGTTATGTTGTGGTGGTCCCAGCTACTTAAGCTAAACAATAAAGAAGGACTAGGAGAGCGACATCCGGAAGGAGACTTCAGCAAGCAAGGAGGCTGCCAAAATGCCTGCGAGTTGGAAATAGGGCGTTCAAAGGCTGTGTTCAAGCAGCGGTCTGAAGGGACCTGAAGGAACTGAGGGACGCGAAGAAAGCATCTCGTCAGTCAGCTGGGAACCAACAACCCTTAAGTTGAGAGCCGGTGTGGTGGTGGCATGAACTGTGGTGGGTGGACCACCAACACTAGCCTACTGCAGAGCTGCAGAGGCGATTGCATGAGAAGTACATGGAACTGTAGTTATTGCGCGACCTGTAACGGGTGGACTGACTGGTCCAAACCTTGCGCCCAGATTACCGAGAATTAACCGCAAAGTAAAGTGGGCCGAAGAAGAGCAGAAGCAGAAATAGAACGAATCTGCAAGCCCTGGCAAATCCAGTGAGAGATGGTAACGGGAGTAGTAATAAGTCTGAGAGGGGGCCAGGAAAACTTGAGAAGGTGAAACTAGACGACAAGAGAGAAGTAGATAGTTTGGTGAGGCAACCCCCTAGTCATTTCCATAAGACTGTGCTATTGAAGAGTCGAGAAGGACTCATGGAGCCTCTTCATTGTCCCGGTGGGGGCAAGCTGAAGGAAGGTGTTCTACTAAAAGTAATACAAAACCCAAGGATTTAACTTCTAGAATTGATGAAAAATGTTTGAAATAACTCAACAAGGAAAACCTGTTGAAGAACTGGGTGTAAACTAGGAGAAGGGAATCATTCTCCTAGCCCTGTGATATTTCTGGAACTTTGCAAAACCCAAAATTTGAGAGCCCTCTACCCAGGAGAAGGGAGGCATTCTCCTGGGTTGGGATAAGAACTCTTTTGTTAGCTTACTGATTTGTATTCAATTGACAGGAATAGGAGTGATTTACTAGGGTGACAAATTTTCATTTGTACACAACAGACTTTCTAAGTGGCCCGAGTTTTAGTTTTGTTGAGGTAGGGAGACCACCTCTAGTTTAAGGTTAGATAGGATTACATTTTCTGTTTAATAAAAATCTATAACCACAAAAATGCATTAATTTGGTCAGACTCCTCATTCCAGGTCACCACACCGCATGGCGAGGGTGTGAAAGCGTGAGGTCTTAACTCAGGAGGAGAGTACTAGATCACTGAATGTGTCCGCTGGAGAAGAAGGAAATCCAATAGGCGTGTGTTGAGATTATGCCTACATAACCCAAGAAGGCAACTCATCTTCTAAACCAAAAGGCCAAATCAAAGAAGAAGTGTGCTGTGGTGATTTAACTAACCTGAGACTGTGAATTAACTTAAAACACTTCCAGGGTGCAACAACCCTGATATCCTGTTGGCTAAAATAGGCATTGCACATTGACTATGGATATTGAGCCTGCTTAGATCAAACCCTTATGCTAAATTAATGTTCTACTCTGGACCTTACACTGTTAATTCAGTGTATCCTTTTTAATTAATTGGTAACACCAGTCATTGTAGCATTTGTTCTTCCCCTAAACATGACGCTTGGCTCCAGGGTGAAGTTAGCCCTAGTGGTAGGCTTTAGAAACCCATTGAACAACTGGTGTCACATGCCGTGTCACATGCAAAGAAAAAAACCCAAAACAGTGAGGAAGAAATTAGGTCACCCCAATAATTTAGTTGCCATTTCCGAGTCAGTTTGTATAGCCAAGAAGGTCATCCTTGTTTGTTTTTTGCACCTCTCACTTACCTAATCTGTTGTTAAATAGGAATAAAACTGTTATTTCTCCAAATGATCCATGCATCAAGCCTTCTGCTCCTCTGGGTTTGTGACACAGGTTACTGAAAATCAGTGAGCGAAAGTGAGGTAAAATCCAGGTTTTTATACCTTTTATTGGACTAACTGAAAATATTTTGCTGAGGACTAGTTACATTAGATTTCGAAGTCCCAGAGACTTATTCGGCAAATGGTGGTCTCATGATAAATAAGCAACAAAGAAAAACACAGTGGAGAGGTGGGGCGTATTGATCATGATCCTATAGTTTTGTGGTCTTCACTCCTTTGTCTCACAATACCATATTAATGTGGTTTTGCTGGTGTTTTGTAGTTTTAGAAACAGATTCTTGAGTGAACTGTTTAATGAATGCGTTCTGCTTTAATTCTTTATGAGCACACAATACAGCACAATGCATGCTACAGGTCTAGACAGGTTTTGCGTGTGGTGTTAGATTACCTTTGTATCTGGTAGCCCATGGAAACAGCTGACTCCCTTTGCAAACACTATGTTCATTGAGTTGCCGTACAATGAAAAATGCCATGATCCCAGCTGCAAAGGTGAATTTCAAGAAATGGAAGTTGCTTTTGCAACAGTACAGTTGGAGCCCTGGATCCCCGAAGAATGCTTAGCTGTGGAAATGGTTTCAAGCTCATGGAATCTCTGTGCTGCATTCCGAACCTCGAAATACAACAAAGTAAATCCAGTCACTTCTAAGGTACACGTTGTCAACGTGACACCACGCTCTACACCGCACAAGAAGACCACAAGGAAAGACTGTTTTTTACTGCTGTTTAACGAGTTGTTGGAAACTTTGCTGGTGAAGATGAACAACAATGCTTCAATCAGTGTGAAGCACAAAAAGGAGAGTGGGAAACAAGAAGCAGTGAATCAAGGAGAGTTTCTTGCTTGGCTTGCCCTCCTCCTTCAGGGAGGCCTGTTTGCTGATTTGTCGGAGCACTCAATTGATTATGATATTGCTTTAGTCAACACCCAGGAGGGTGTGTTTTCTAGCACTCGCAATGAGGAAATTTTGCTCTCTTTGTGCGAGTCAAAACAAGGCAAGTATCCAGAGGTATTCCAGGAAATCAATTTCTTGCAAAAGATACTGACTAGGAAATTCAGTACACTATGCATTCCAGCACAGAGTTTATTCATCAGAAAGTTCAGGGTTCTGATTAATGGGCAGCAGGCTGAGAGTGACGTAAGGATTGCACTCTTGATGGATCTGGAAACTGGCTACATCTGTAATTTCTGTATATATTCCATGTCGTATTTAAGGGGAAAGTATTTGCCTCTCAGGCATGTTCTCCAGGAACTTCTCACACCATATTATGGTAGAGGTCACACTGTACAGCTGGCTGTTACTTCTCCAATGATGGGGATGATCCATGAAGAATTTTCTGCGCGTGGCGTATCATTGGTTTTTGTTGACTCTATATCTGACTATGGGCCACTAAGCAACGTCTCACTCCCCTTTCACACGAGCTCCAATGTTAAGTGTCAACTACGTTGCAGCTCTTTTTTGGCATTGCCCACTCATGCGAATGGGTGGGCTGGGCCGGTACTTTTCCCACTGGGGGAAAGAGTGAGTGCTTTGGTCATTTTCATGCAGGCCTTTTGGCTCATGGTTCACGTGACTAGTTTCAATGCCTTCCTACTTCATTCATTTGAACCACAATCCTACCGAAAAGACACATCAATAAACCTCTTCACAAAAGCATTGTCCTGTGAGCTCAGCACAACGGATCCCCTTCAAGGGACGTGCTCCAAAAATCTGAGCCGAAGCGCTGCAGTACAAGAAGGCAGCTATGAGCTGCAGTGCGGCTTCTTAAGGTTGGTTTTTTTGGAACAGTATATTTTATAGAAAATAAAGTCAATGTATATGTGTGGTGTAGATTGTTCTCCTAATGGCTGGTCTGGAAGTTGAGTAGGAATGAAAAAGCAAATGTTTGAAGGCTGTAGGGGCTATAAAACAGTCAATCACCTCTAATCACTTTAATCATGTTACACTGCAAGGTTTGTCAATTTCAAAGGTGGTCTGTATAGCAGCTGCCTCTGGTATGAATTAGCAGTTTTGTATCCTTGTCAGAAAGTGCAGTTGCTGCACAGATCAGGTACCTGGCAGATTGAATTCTGGTGTATGAGTGCCTTGCTAGCCTTGTTTTATATATATGGTGACTAGTAGTTGTAAGGTGGGATCCCGTTGGATGCTCTGAACTATCAATGCACACGTGTTGCTGTGGCTAGATTGTGCTCAGAGAGGATTACAGGTGAGCTGCGTGTGTGGAGGCAATTGTAGTACTGTTTGGAGGTATAGTATTTAGCTATCTGCATCACCATGTGTGGTGGACGATACCTGCCCAACAGTGTCCACCCCTGAGCACAGGAGTTAGGCGGTACCTGCGGGTGGTGCATGGACGGCATGATGCCAAAGATGCGCTCCTGGCAAAATGCTCTACACTAGTGCTGTGCACTGGAGACCAGTCTGATGACCATAATAATATGTGTGTCTGTTATTTAGGTAATTATTGTGTTTTACATTGACCTGACATGCCACATCTCAGTCATGTCGACTAATATTGACTACTTCGGCACAAACTTCAGATGAGAACAGCCAGGTTTTTACACATTCTTCCCAGCTGCAGGAGCAGATGCCATCTCTCGTTCCACGTAGACAGCTCTGTTATCGGTTTCTCAAGAAAAATGGTAAAACAAACCAAAAAAAGCCAATCTTGTTGTCCGTGTGATGCATCCACTTGAGGCTTTCTGGGGAGTGATCCGTGTATGAAACAGGCAACATTATTTTCATTTGAAGCACTGCTGCTAGGTCTACGTTAAATGTTTGACAGTCACTAAGTAAGAAGTAAACAAAGCGAAAGGATTGAAAGAATCCCATACCAGTGAAACCAGAAAAGCAGCTAATTCTGTTGAGCAGATGGATCACTGTGGGGCAGGTGGTAGTTTGTCGGCTCCGATTTTCAGGTGTAAATCAGTTCCTTTAGTTTATGGTTTGTTATGGCCCTGGCTGTCTCATTGTGCAGGTATGCCGAATGTTAATACGCATTGCCAGGATTGGAATTTGCCATAATTTAAGAACGATTTGGGTGAAATGGTTGGTAAATTTCAAACCTCTACTCCTCAAGCAAGAAGGTGTCCAGCAGTTGTGCAGGCAACATTGTGTTATGTAACTATTTAACAGGGGTGGAATTGTAAAAATAAAAGTAGTGGCATTATGTTACCCGCTGGTCCGCCCTACCTTCCCCCTGCTTTACACTCACCCCATGCCCACTCTCACTCCTCCCCCAGCAATACAAACCCCATACCTGGACCTTTTCTTTCCCACAGCCACTCCCCACAACTGTGTACAACTGTTCCACCAAGACTGAAAGATAAACACTGAAAGAAAATGTATCTTAAAAGACCACTATTACTTTCAGTCATCGCCCCTCCTCCCCACAGCACGCAGCTTCATATCACCTCCCCTTTCTAATCACCCATCATTCATATCTCTTAAAGGACAAGTCAAAGACCAAAGTTGCCGACCCCACCAATTACCTGCATACACAGCTGTGCCTGCAGCAATTCATGTTAATCAAGCTTAAATACAGAGAACAAAAGCTGATCACTGCGGAAGCAGGGCTATCTCGGGAATGGGCTAGAAAAATGAACAACAAAAATCCGACAGCTGCAAGATAGCTCAGCAAGATTTGACAGTAGGGCAGTCCCAGCAGGGCCCAGGTTTGAATCCCCAATAAGGGGGCAGCACAAATTAAAAGTGTCTCGTCTGCCCTTCAGGAACGGTGCTGAGTGAGACAAGAAGTAAGGCAACAATGGGTGACTACCAAAAAGTAGAAGAATATTGTTTAGTTCAGTTCCTGCCCACTTTGACCTTTTAAATAGCATACCCAGTAAATAATCTTAATACCGCTCTTGGGCCTAGTAGGAGTAGGGAAAGTGTTAACAAATCTGAAAAACATCTTTAAACAGTATCAATCAAAGAGAAAAGCACTCAAAGACCCTAACCCAAAATAGCAGCCCTGGCATATCAGGTCTTTTCCCCACTATAAAGGTCCAAGCAACTAGTCCATCATCCTCTTCTGAAGCTGTGAGAGGAAAGCAGATACGAAACCGCACTCCAAACTAAAAGCGCCAACCAGGCAGAAATGGAAGTCCATCGGAACCTTGTACTTTTCCACCCGTTCTCCTGAAGGAGTACTCCGAATTTGCCCTCAAACGACCACTGTAGGTAGAGAAAAAAGTATAAATAAGGGGAGGGGAGGGAAGGGAGGGATAATACTCGCATCAGTGTCTCTTAATAGAATCTAAACCCCCACTCACGTTAGTGCGGGGAATTAGCCATTCTATGACGAGACCGGAGGCTTCCTATTATGCAAGTTCAAAGCTCTTGCAACACATAAGCTACACTTAGAATTTTCCTATGATAGAAAGATTTAAATGTAGACTCCTTTGACAAATCTGCTTCTCGTAGGATATCCTCCATCCTCCCCCCAAGCAAAGCCGACTAAGAGGCCATGTCTCCCCGAGCAAGCACCAAAAATGAACATGTCTACCCAAGCTTTCCTCATAATCCAATGTACCCAGAGAGCCAAGGTGGCTGAGGAAACTGCTGCAAAAGGCTTTCTAAGGGAGATGAGCTCTTGAGAGGTGGTAGGAGCTCGCAACTCACTAGTAACCTTGATATATGTTTGCAAACAGTGAACAACACACCATTTTTGATCCTCCATAAAGGAAGGACAAGAAATCGAAGTAGGTAAACACTTGGTCCTGCGTGAAATAAAGAAGGTTATGCCTTCTGTGAACCAAACTTTATAACTTTATTATCTGCATCCAAACCTTTAACATTAGAACCTCTTCTAATAGAGACCAGGCATAATAACATTGTTAGCTTTGCAGACAATTGCTGAACCGAAATTCTATCGTTAGATGGCCAAGATTGAAACAAACGGAAAACCACATAAATATCCTAGAAAACGGAATACTTAGCCCTAGGAGGGATCTTATTCTGATGGATTGCAAGGCTCTTCTCACCAGGAAATGCAGACCAACCGGTTCTCCTTTGACCAAAATATGTCCTGCTGAGATGGCTGAACGAAAATTGTTGATTGTCCTATATGCCTTCCCTTCTTTAAAGAGGGATACCAGGAAGTTAACAACCTTTACAGGAGCAGCAGAAAAGGGATCAAAATCCATCTCTACGCACCAGTCCATCCAGCACGGCCACGCAGATGAATAGGAAACCTGAGTGGATCTAGCCCAAGAGTCTCTGATGACCTGGCAAGCATCTCCCAAAAGACTTGGGAATTCCCAGGACTCGCAGAAATCTACCACGTCATGAACTGCAGCTGACTTTGCAGAACCAACTCATGACAACCGCCCCCCAAGTCTATGATTATCAGCAGGAAGGACGGAAGGAGTCTGAGGATGTCCATTGCGAGTTGCAGAAGGGTTGAAAACCATACCTGCAATGGCCAGAATGGGGTTAAGAGGACCAACGGTGCTGTCTGCCTTTGCACCTGGAGATGAACCGTCAGGATGAGAGAGAATGATGGGAATGCATACCCTTAAAGGTGAACCCAGTCCTGAAGGATGGCATCTACCGTGACCATGTCTGGATCCAGATGCCAGCTGAAGAAAAGAGGGACATCGAAGTTGAGGCGACAGGAGAACAGATCCGTGAGAAACGGACCCCAAGCTTGTGATAGAAGCGCAAACACTTTGCTGTTCAGCATCCAGTCGCTGCAGTCCCGAAGGAACCCGGAGTTCCAATCTGCCACTGTGTTGCTGGGTCCTGGCAGATATTCTGCCTGCACCATGATCCCACGATTGAGGCAGAAGTGCCAAAAGTCCTGTAGTATGTCTGGTAACCCCTTAGACAGGGTGCCTCCCAACTTGTTTATGTAATGGACCGCTGACACATTGTCCACCCTCAATAGAATGCAGCAATTCACCTTGTCCATGGTGAAATTCTTCACTGCAAAAGAGGCTGCTAGGAACTCGAGGCGGTTGATATGAAGAGACTGCTCTAAAGCGGACCACTTTTCCCCCGTAGAAACCTCTTGTTTTCGAGCTCCCCAACCGGCCAGTCGATCTTGCCCATCCAATCCCCCTGTAGGAGGGAGTCCCTCTATAGATGAATCCCCTCCATCTTGAAGTGTTGATAAACCACAAACGAGTTGAGGGGCTTAAGGTTGATAACCGGTCTGCACCCCACATCTGGTTTGAGTGCCAAAAAGATGAAGCTGAGAAAATGGGAATCCAACATTTCCGCGGGTACCATCGCCCCCTTCCAAATGAGGTTAAGCACCTCTGCATCTACCCAAGCTTGCCGTTCCTGGCTGAACACCAGTGGGCGAGGTCGAACCACCTGAAGGGGGGGCTGTAAAACTCTATGCGGAACCTTTACACCAACTGCAGAACCCAGGCGTCTACCATGAGACAGGACCAATTGTGAGCGAAATGCGTTAACCTCCCCCCAAGCTCTCCCTGGGAAGAAACATTTAAATGAAAAATCTCACCTGAAGCGGCTCGTCGACGGCCTGTGCTCCTATAGGGGGAGCACTCCACTGCGTCCCTTGGTGTGGAAAGAAAGTCTTGGCAGTGCCTCTGGAGCTGAATCCAGAATGCCTCCTCTTGGCGCAAACTGTGTGGAACGGTAAGAGCCCTGGAACAGGCGGCTGAAGGAGTGGGCTCTGCCTCTTCCGGCCTTGGCAAAAACACCCAGGGTCAGGGCTTCTTTGATATTATTCTGCGCCTTATCTAGGGCTGTAAAAGTATGCATGAAAGAAGAGAGTTGCTTGACGAATGTCTCTCTCCAAAGAGCAACCCCTGGGCCTTAGGGCTGCATCTATCCGGCCATTTCTGCTAGCGTGGTATTCCATCGTATCAGCAGAGCCTTATGCTGCTATGCTGACAGAGCTGAGTTGGTGTTGTCGAGCAGGCAAACAGAACACTGGACCCAGCCCCTAAACGCATTGACGTCCAGCAGGGTGTCATATATTGCACTCTACTGCAGCATATCGAAAAACTGAGTAAGGGGACCCAGCACATCCAAGAGTTTGTCCTGGCAGGATCTCAGGGCCATATCTATTTCCTTCCTAGGTTCCTTGCCCTTCTTTGACAGAATCACCACCATAGAGACCTCATTCTCAGTGGTCACAGCTATCTTATCAGGGAGAGAAGGACGTGGGCACTCTGCTTTTACTTTATTACACGCATCCTTGTCCATGGGTTTTCTTACCCAAAGCTGCATGAAGGAGGAAACTGCCTCCGATAGTCTCTGCTCTGCCGAGCAGGGATGCTGAATCTCAGTGGGATCAGCAAATGGTTCCCCGAACATGTCCTGGAGCACTTTCTTACCCACTTGGAGCATCTCCCTTTTCACTTTCTTCCTCTTAGTGGGGGAATCCGAGTCCACCAAAGACGAGGAGGATTTAGAGGAAGAAACCACTGGGGAGCCCCTATCAATGCTTATATTCCTTCTCCTGGCCGGGGCCCCTTCTCTACATGCTTAACCTTTTGTGTACACTTGCGAGGCTGCGAGGCTTAGAAGCTTCCGCTGGGGCTTCAGAAGGACCACTAGGACTGTTACCATGAACATCAGCTATGCCCTTTACGAGGTGGTCAAAATCGGGAGCTAGAATATTTTTGAGGTCCCACAATGCATCATTAACTGATTCCTGGACTACCCAACGTAGGTATCACCCCTACTAACCTGTGTTCTGATGCCCCCTTGTTAGGCTGGCACCTCATTCCCATCTGAGGAGCTACCCTGGCTGATAATGATGCGCCCTCATTTCCCCCTTTCTGCAGCTCTTCACCCCTGGGAGCTGACATATTTATTTCAAAGCAGATAATCATGTCTGCTTGCGCTTTCCATGCCTATATACAGACAACGGAGAACAAGCATTATTTGCCCTGGGGGGAAAGTACAATTTCCATAGTGGGCCTACTCCCAACCACTCACAGATTATCAAATAAATATATATTAATTAGAGGATTTTTATACGAGTTTCCTTTTATAATCTGAGGGCAGGATGCAGCATATCTTTCAGTTATTTCTGTGGCTTCTTAGAGACCCAGACCCCAGGGAACACCCCTGTACCAAACACAGTAAAAATATTTGACTACAACTTTATAATATGGTGAAATTGGAAAGCTGGTTTTTGAGCCCAGGTTTTCTGGTGTCCCATTTTGCAATTTGACAGCTGGCTACAGCGGAATCTCTTCCACTCCCATGTTTTGTTTTAAACCAATGCAAAGTGGCGCGAAAGCTAAAGAATGACTTGGAAGAGACATGCCAGAGCCGACCTAGGAGATCTAGCTTCGCTCTAAGAGACAAACACAAGCCGTCATGATAAAAGACACAAAACTGGCTTCATGCCTCTCTACATCACAAAATAAGACCCTCACTTGGCATCCTCCCTCCCTACAAAACAAGACCCGCACCTAGCATCCGGCCGCCCCACCAGAACACATTATTTAGATTGTAATTTTTTATGAAGTAACATTATAGATTATAAACCCATTTGAGTGAGATGTTCCCTACAACACACAGAGAACGAAATCAATGCTGAGTGATCTGAGTTTTGATAATTAAGTTAAATAAGAGATTTTCTCAGGATTAGAAAATGTGTGAAGTGTGAAAGGCAGGATTTGAGTCTTGGTGTCCTAGTTGCATAGCTTACAATGTAGAGAGCAGGGAGAATTCATGTTATCGTATTTCATCTTCAGTTTTAAAACAGCCAATCCGTTTCTGTTATTCAAGGACTCAACTAGTACATTGTTTAATAAATATAACTTTCACACTCTTAAATAAATCTGTCTTTCAAACTTCCACTACACATGCTAAAGCAACCTTAAACATATAATAGAAATCTGAATAGAAACAGGTTCAGAAAGCAAGTATGTGTAACTTTGTCAGAAAAGACAAACAGACCAAGTCTGCCCAACAATATGGTGCATTGGTGTGCAGGTTAGGCACAGATGTCAGAAAAAGTAAATCTGCTGAGCTACCTGAAAAACATGCCTCATTTACCCTATTTTCCTTGCCCATCAACCAATGGGTGTTGCCACTTGCATCTCATCCTCAATGCCCGTTCACTCACTTCCCTTTCAATTAACTTCCAGACCTCAGGTCTCCTTTTACTCCATCCCTTAAACTCAAACTCAATTCCCTTCTGTTACCATGCACTCACCCCTCCATCCCCTTCCCTATATTGCTCAGTCACCAATTCCTTACCACTCACCCTTTTCATTGCCCATCTCACAGGTGCATTCCTTGGCCCACCGCCCCTGTGTTGCCCTCACTCACATGTAAATGGTAGACTACTTTCATTTGAGAACAAGAGAGAAGTGGGCACCACCTTAGTACACAAACAAATGTTTAAACAAAAGTGCTAGAGCTACAACATTTGTATGAGGAGCACTGCAAAAAAACCTGGAGGCACTACCAGATGAAAGAATACATGCAAAAAAAGATTATACATGACAAGCCATAATGCTGCGTGCTCAAATAAAATGTGTACCAATGGTGGTGTTCTTTAAATGTACAACTCAAGTCAAGCAAAGGGTATACAGTGAGAAATGTAAATAACAAATAACTCTAATAACGAAAAATTATGAAATAATTTCGAATTTTTGGTTAAAGGTGTATATATATATGGGGGTGGGGTAAGGGATCAAAAAAGATGGGGGGGATTGGGTAGGTAATAAAGCTAGGGAAACGGGGGGTTTCGAAGGGTCCCCCTAATTAAAAAAGACAAAAAACGTTGAAATGTTCTTGTTATTTAAAATTAGTTTTACATGTTTTTATTTTTACATTATTGCATTCATTATAATCACATGGAACCAAACAAAGTACAGACGCTTATGTATGGGCTTAACACATATATTTCATCATTATTTTCCAAATACAATAAAAACAGAGGAGAACAGACGCCTTGGCGAATGCATTTCGGATACTAAATATCCATCATCAGGGCACATTTAGGACAAATAAAAACAAAATTCAGTAAGAAAAACCGAAAAGACAACCAACCTAATGTGAACATTCAATAATGACTCATTCAAGAAAATGAATAAAACTGCGCAAAAATATACCACCAGGACCCAGATGAGCATGGTGAAACCCAAAAATATATCTGTCTCATAAGTTCAGAAACATCAACATCTGTAAGTCATAAGTATAAAAAACAAAAAGAGAAGAAAGAATCAACCCAAAGTTGATCAGAAAACACATGGTCTAAGAAAACACAATAGGACACCCCAATAACACATAGATATACACTGGGATACCTGTCTCAAGGTAAATAGACAATAGCCTCTGTGTAAAAATAAACAGAAAAACACATGACACCAAATGATTAGATAGCTGCAATAGTGCAGTAGTGACATGTAATTAATAGTAATCTCGAAAGTCTCAAAACGGAGCCTATTATTGCTGCGTATGTTCGTACCTGTGAGAAGATACACAGGTCCTCCTGAAGACTATAATAACAAGAGTAAGGGGGAAAAGGAAAGATGAGACAGTGAGACCAAGGTCTACAGATTCAGAGCAGTTAGCGATCAAGGAAGGGACAGAGCTCGCTCACAAGTACAAGGATCAGTGTGGAAGTAGCATGGACACCAACTGCAGAGTTCAACCGGCAAGTAGAATACTTAGTTATTAATGGTGTTACGGCATGAGGAATAGAGAAAGAGAAGGTGGCCACAAGGGAACGTACAGTATAGGTAACAACATCAGGTAAGGATGAGATAATAAGTCATAGATAGAGGGAAGCTCAGACACAGTAGATGTCCAACAAGAACTTGTGTGAAAAGGTTAAATATGAATAGAAGTGAAAATACAACATAATGAGAAAAACTCAATCAGAAAAATAAGAATAAAGGCTATCAGGGTAGTGGGAATAAAGAGAGTGATAAGACTCAAGAAAGGGCAAGAAGGGGGGCTTGGCCAACTGCGAGATGCAGTAGACGTGTGCCTCGTGAGCTCCCGCGGCCGCGGCTAACATCCTGAATCAAACGCCTGCATACCAGCACCTACTGACTTCCGGAGTACACCTACTGGTGCACGACGACCTCGGGCATATTTGTGTTCAGAATTGGCCCGAACCGTGCCTGGACGGCGGAATTAGAGGCATCCGACGATCGTGCCGAACAAACATCAGGCACTCAAGATGGCCGCCGTGGTCCTGTGTGCGAACTAACTGCAATCGGAGCGGCCCCGACATCTGCAGCCCGACCCTGTCAGGAGGCGCCGAGGCATCGGAGGCGAGTGAGCACCTGGCCGACCCACGCCGGTGGTGGAGACCCGAGCGCCCTTCGCCGGGGGAAGCGGGCAGAGGCGGTGCCTGGCGTTGTCCCAGACCGGAGGAGTTGTAGAGACCCGGCCATCCACCGCTGCATCGGTCCATGAGCGGAGGATTCTGTTCCCACCGGTGAGTGCTAACGTCGGAAGTTTTCCCGAGCCCGCCCCAGCCGCTCCTCCATCCCGTGGCGCCGCACACAGAGCTGGGCTTTCCCCGCCCCAGGCTACGAGCGCCCAGCCTGCTCCAGCCCTTGGCTGCTGGGCCCACATGAGCCTGAGGCACGGCCCACCCGTGGACACACCGACCACCAGTCAACAACTACTGGCAGCTCCCAACCGCCTGACCCCCACACAGGGTAACCGCATTGTCACTGGGTGGACGCTGGCAACGGGGGGAGAGCGAGGACATAGCGGGGAACACCTCCCTCCAGGCTGAGCTACCGCCACTGATCCATGCAGCAGACGGTGGGGTGACCTACCGCTGTGCGGGGCGAATCACTGGGGAACCCCCCCCCCTGGCCTCACTCAAGCAGACACTCAGCCCCCGGAGTGGGGTACCAAAGGAACCACCGAGCCAAGTCCGCTAACCCACCAGTGCGGACCAACAGCGCCTGCAAGCGGAGCGGCCAGTCCAACACGGCCGCGCATACAAAAAATTCGATACCAGGGCCTGGGATTCCCCCTCTCCCTCCCCTCCACCACGGAACGAAGCGGCTCCCTGGCAGGGTCACAGGGCCATCTACTGCACAACGAGCTGGGCAATAACCCTGGGAAGTCTACCCCCCGAACAACCGGACAAGGCTCGGGCCCTAGAAACACGCCCGTAGGGCCCTGCGACAAATATGGGGAAGGACAAAACCAGGAGGCCCACTGGGCAAAACAGGATCGAGCAATATACGATCCCCCCATCACAATCCAGCGAACTCCAACCGTCACCTTCAGAAGAGATCGACCCTGAGCCTGCGCTCTCCTTGAGGGACTTCATGGCGGCTATTGCGGACTCCCGCTCATCAATGGAGCAGAAGATGGATGGAATAAGCCTGGATGTATCCCTCCTCCGACACGACCTCCAGAAGCTATCCGCACGAACCGGAGAAGCGGAACAGCGAATCTCCAACACGGAGGATGGGCTACATGCTGTGCAACAACAACTCCAAGGAGTATCCACCAAACTTAAGATCATGGAGGCTAGAGTGGAGGAGGGAGAGGGTCGATCCAGGCGCAATAACATTCGAATCCTCGGCATTCCCGAGAAAGCCGAGGGTCCTTGTATGGAGCTTTTCCTGGACCAGTTGCTGATGGACCTGTCCGACCAGCAATCCTTTTCCAAATTCTTTTCTATAGAGAGGGCACATCGAATACCCACGGGCAGACCAGTCCCCGGCGCTCCCCCACGAACGGTGATAGCAAAGCTGCTAAACTACCGCGACCGCGACACACTGCTCCACCTTGCACGAACCAAAGGCACTATCACCTACAATAGCTCCAAGATAGCCTTTTTCCCGGACTAGATGTGCAGAAGGCGAGGCAATCCTTCGAAAAGCTCAAAAAACAACTCCAAGTGCTAGGAGTCAAATACGGCCTACTCTTTCCTGCCCAACTTAAAATTTATCATAATGGCACAACGGTCCATTTTACTGATCATAAGGAATCCTGGCGATGGGCGGAGCAGCATATCGAGGGGGACTGGACGGCACCCCGAACCAGCAGGGGCAGAAATCCTAGACCACCAGCAGACCAATGTCCGATACCGGACCAACCACCCTCACCGAACAGGCCGGAGGAGGGGGACTGACATCGGTTGGCCCCCCCCCGACGAATAACCAGATCCCACGGGCAGAAGTGGAACTGAACATGCAAAATGTGTAGAGTGATGCTACAGAAACTGGAGCATGGCGCTTATGCCTCACATTACGCGGCTTGCGGAGGCACACTGCCATCCCATTTGGGGAAAAGTTACGGCACCCCCCCAACTTCCTTGGATTAGGTTGATCAAGGGTTTGTTAAGCTGACGCTCTATTTCTGTTGAGTGTCAGCGATGTTTGGGCAACAGGTACTTCGTGTTGGGGTGGAGTATGGGGTGGGGGAGGGAAAGGAAAGTTCGGAAAAGTTTCTTGTTACTCCGGGAGTAGTACACCCTTGCATGCTTCGAGGGTGGTTATGGTTCAAGGCAAGACAAAGCAGCAATCCGTCCAGACAGCAGGATTATCATCACCTACGGCATACACTACACCACATCATCACAGTCGGGGACACCCGCTCAACCCTTTAACCAGATTGTTAGATGGCACCCACGCAATCCCACTCAACCCAGAATGAACGCCTTAAATCCCTCAAGGTGCTCACATGGAATGTAAATGGGATGGGCTCTGCGATAAAGAGGCGCCTTATTAAGCAGGTACTCAGCAGACACTCCCCCTATGTGGCCCTACTATGAGAAACGCACCTAGCGGGATCAAACTGTTCCCTCTTCCAACGCACTAATTATAGGATGGCCTACCATGCGGGATACACAACGGGATCTAGGGGCACTCTCATTCTTATACATAAGTGCATTCCCTTTGTTCTCCAAGGCCTGGAACAGGACCCCCGGGGTCGCTACGTGTTAATCCTGGGACCGCTATGGAGCGAAAGGGTCGCGTTTGTCTCAATATACTCCCCGCCCGGATTGGGGCAGGAGCTGCTGGATGAATTGACTGTCCTAATAGGCAAACATCAACCACATAAATGGTTTCTGGGGGGTGATTTTAACGACGTCATGTGCAACACCACCGACCGCACCCATCTTAGACAACGTAATCCAGATACTCCCACGAGGCTGTTTAACTTCGCGTCTGCCTTGGGTTCTGTGACGTATGGCGAGAGCTGCACCCGGATACCAGAGGGTACTCCTTTCACTCCGGAGCCCACGGCTCCCTCTCTAGGATCGATTATCTCTTCCTCCCGCACATGGACCTTTTCAGGGCGCTCTCGGCTGACCTACTCCCCCGAGGCGTCTCGGATCACTCACCCCTACTGGTAGAAATCCGCATTCAGAAAGCGTCTTCCCCCAGAACGTGGAGACTAAACAATTACTACCTGGGCTTCCCCGAGTTAGTGGACCACCTGGCTGAAGTCTCTACCGAGTACTTCGAGCTTAACGACATTGGAGAACAGGATCCGGTAGTGGTTTGGGAAGCCTACAAGGCGGTCCTACGGGGCACGCTAATCTCCTGGGTAGCGAATAAACGGAAAGAGAGACTCCAGGACATAACGCGGGCGGAGGGAGAACTGACCCAAAGGGAGAATGAGCATATCCTTGACCCATCCCCCCAGACCCAACTGTCCCTCAAACGAGCCACTGAGCGCCTCCGAAACTTATTATTAGACAATGCTAAACAAGCCCACTGGGACTCTAGAGCAAGAATTTACGAGCACGGGGACAAGGCAGGCAGAATGCTGGCTTGGTTGGAGAGAAGAGATGAGGGACAACGCTGTGTCCGGGAGATCGTCACCCCGAAGGGGGTGAGGTGCCGGTCGGATGCAGAGATAGCAGAGGCTTTTGCCCAATTCTATGAGGCACTATACCAGGCCCCAACCTCGACACTTGACCCATCCCTTCTGGACGACATACCACTCCCAACTTTGTCAGCAGAACAGAGGGCAAACCTGGTCTCTGATCTTTCGGAGACCGAAATAGTCGAGGCACTAGCACAATTGCAGACAGGGAAAACTCCCGGCCCCAATGGGTTTCCAGTCGAAACCTGGCAGAAGCTGGGCGGGGATAACGTAGCCCCTTCCCTCCATAAAATGCTATTGGGCGCTCGAGAACAAGGTGCCCTCCCGCCAGACCTGTGCAAGGCGACTATAGTGGTCATCCCTAAACCTGAAAAGCCTCAGGATGATTGTGCCTCCTACAGGCCAATCTCATTGATCAATGGCGAAGACAAGGTCCTCGCTAGGCTTCTAGCCAATAGGCTACAACCGGTGGCTGACACCTTGATACACCCGGACCAGTGTGGCTTTATGCCACACAAGTCAACCCGAATTAATTTGCGTAGGCTCCACTTAGCACTAGAACGGGCTCCAATCATCAACAGCTCGCTTGCCCTTCTGGCAATCGACTTCGAGAAGGCCTTCGACTCGGTCCGTTGGGACAGCCTCTGGGAGATCATGGAACGCATGGGGTTTGGCGAAGGGTTCCTGGGATGGGTGAAGCTACTGTACACAAGCATCCAGGCGGAGGTCAGGGTGAACGGGTGGACCTCTCGAACCTTCCACTTGGGCAGAGGCACGCGACAGGGGTGCCCCTTCTCCCCCCTTCTCTTCGCCCTCACGATTGAGCCGCTGGCCATATGGCTCCGCCAGAGTGCATCCTGGATGGGATTTAGATGGCCGGAGAGACACGAAGACCGAGTCTCCCTGTATGCGGATGACCTCCTGGCATACCTGGGAGAACCCGCTCAGACCTGCCCCATTGTGACTCAGATGCTCGTTCAATATGGGGAATTCAGTGGCCTAAGGATCAACTGGAAGAAATCCGTTTTTTTCCCGGTGAAGGGGGGGGGACAGACTTACCCTCGGGAATGCCCATACCGCACGGAGCAATCTGGCTTCCGATATCCTGGGATCTGGATAACAACAAACCTTACCAATTATGTCGTACACAATCTCCAACCAATTACGGACCGCTTCTCCAATGACGTCCATCATTGGAAACTTCTCCCCCTGACTCTCATGGGCAGAGCTGCACTTTTTAAAATGATGGCCCTCCCGCGATTCCTCTACATCCTTCAAAACGCCCCATTGCAGATCCCAAAATCTGAATTCGATCGGGTGGAGACCCTTCTCAGAGAGCTTCTATGGGGGGGAGGGCAGCCGCGCATAGCCCTAGCCACACTTCAGAGGTCGGTTTGGGAGGGTGGGATGGGAGTACCCCGTCTTCAGACCTATTACTGGGCCTCACAGTTAGGGGTGGTTAATGACCTACTGCATGGAGATCGGGAACTACCCCATATCAGAGCGGACATGGGGACCTTGCATGACACTGATCCAATACACTTACTGTATCAAGCCCCCCCGAGAACTTGCCCGCCAACACCGAAGGCACACATCACCACCATTTGGAGGAATGTACACACATTTGTGGGGTGGGGAAACAAAATAATGGCGGCACAACCCCTATGGCAAAACGCCAACCTGCGGGAGTTTGCGCGATTTCGGCCATGGCCATGCTGGGTGAGGGCTGGGATTCTTTGAGTGGGGGATGTCCTAAAAGACGGGAATCTGGCCCCGTTTGAGGAACTGCATCGTACATTTCAACTCCCAGACACCGAGAGGTACCACCACATGCAAATGTCCCATGCCCTGTGAATCCACATACCGATGGATGACAATGTCCCGGATTATACGCCCATAGAACGAAATATATTGCCGGATTACATCCCCACCAAATGCGCATCCATCCTTTACGACGCCATCACATCTTTTTCCACTCCTGAGCTGACCAGTTTAAAGGCCAAATGGGAAAGTGATGTAGGGGATATCGATCCTGAGGACTGGACTCGAGCACTAATGCACCCATGGGAGGTGGCCATCTCCTCTAGACTCAGACTGGTGCAGCTGAAAATCCTTCACAGGGTGTACTACCCTAGAACCGCTCTGTTTGGCTGGAATAGAGCTACAAATCCGAACTGTCTTAGATGCGGGGAAGAGGAAGGGACCTTCTTTCACATACTGTGGGCATGCCCCCGCATCCAAACCTTCTGGGAGGCTTGCTGCCGGGAACTGGCCAGGGTACTCTCTAGCACGATAGAACTGGACCCGAAAGTGTTAATCCTGGGTACACCGAGAGAGGGTGACTTCAACAAGTGGGAAGAACTCCTATTGAACACGGCAACCGCCCTGATGAAGCGTCACATTGCACAAAAATGGGGTGTCCCCGAGACTCCGACGCTGGAGCAATGGGTACTGGACATGGACACATGTGCTATGATTGAACGATGAATTTATAATGCAAGAGGCTGCCCCAGAAAAGCTTCCAAAATATGGGGCCTGGGAGGAGGGAGGGCCCTAAACTAAAGTCAATGGTCACGGGTGATGTATCTCTCTACATATGCCAAATGGGTCAAGGTCGAGCTGTACATGAATGGTGATATATGACCTAATGCTAATGTATGTCTGGTTGAGATGATCCCAACTGCTGCAGTTGCCTTTTTTTCCTTTGTTTTTGGTTGTTTTGTTTATGCTATAAATACCTAGTAAAAATGTTTTATTAAAAAAAAGAAAGGGCAAGAAGTGAATACAAACAAAAGTATGGACAAATCTGAACACACAAATGCCAATCTTACCAAAGAGACACAGATACTGCAAGCATGTAAGGGACCGTACAGGTAACTGAGTGTAAACTGTCTAGAGAGAACACAGATGATCTCACCAAATTGAAGGATACATGAGCAACATAAGGCATTTCAATACTAAATGAAAAATAAATCAGACATTTCAAAACAATGAACTAATTCGCATCTAACTCTCAATAAAAAGTAGAAACTTGGAAAAAACTAACCTAAAGAACAGAACTGAATGAAAGGATCCACATAAACGGTCGAAATATGCTGAAGCCAGTACAAAAGAATGAGCCATGTAGCCTGGTGAAAAATAGGGCAAGTAAGAAAAGCAGGAATAAGCATCAGATGTAGAGTTAGTTGAAAGTTCAATATCAATGCGTGAAAGACCTAAATACGATCAAGATAGGTCTGCAAGGGTGAAAGCACACACCCAAGAAGCTTGAAAGTAAAAGGAAGAGAGAGGAAACAATGCAAGCAGAAGAACATCTTAAAGAAAACATGTTAAATTGAGTTCCTCGTTGATCCCTCTGGCGGTTAGAGAGCCTAAGCAGTGTATCCAGAACACCTCCATGAGGTTCAATCTGTTGTAGATATCCTCATGGGGGTTGCATTTCACTACTAATTTGTAAACCTATCTGTGACAGTTGGTGTCGATATTCTAGGAAATGTCTGGTAACAGGTGAGTTGATGTGGCCTGGTCTTATGTTGGACCTGTGTTCATTCCATCAAACCTTTGCTGTGCGTTTAAATTGTCTGACATAATAAATGCTGTGGGTACACTTAATGGCATAGACAATACAGACAGTATCACAAGTAGTAAAACCAGTCAATTTTATTTTTTCTCCTGTCCCAGGATGATAAACTATATCCCCCTTAATCACATTATTGCAGTTAGAACAATGTAAGCATGGAAAGATACCACATCTGTTGTAAACTCCTTTCTTTGAGATGTTGTTGCCCCTAGTATCTAGCAGTACATTTCTCAGATTATGGCTACGTTTGTACGTAAATACTGGTGGATCCATAAACAAAGTTTTGAGTCTGGTGTCTATAGTAATAATTTTCCAGTGTTTACAAATAATTCTCTTAATGTGATTACTCTGAACTGAGAATGTCGACATGTAAGTCAAGTCAGGGCTGGAGCCTCTGAGTTGCCATATATTACAAAAGACAGGGGTGCACACTACTGCTCATGATCAAATAAATAATGCAGAGAAGTGATGATATAAAGCATAGATGCGCCCCTCTCCTGGGTAACATAGGGCAACTCAGATGCTCCAGTGCTTTTGAAAATGATTCATGGAACAATAAAGATCTGTGCTGGCACAGTCAGACACATCCTATGGGAAGACTTATTCCCTCAGACCTAATAATGGTTCAAACCGATATACGGTCCTGATGAATGCAACAGCAGTCATAAAAAATCACTGAAACCGGTCAACCTTGTTTACCACAGATATCCTTTACGGCATTAGATGCATGGAGAAAGAAATGTATTCTATTAATGCCTCGGGAAATTGCATCCAGGGCTAAATTTGTAATTGTAGCTGCACACTCTAGTGAGGGTTGAATACAAATTTTAGAAAGATCTATACTGGAATGTAACTTTTTAAACTTGTATGTTCTTCCCTTTTTTACACTGTGGTAGAGTTTCACTCTATATACTCCAGTCTGGACCCTAAAGAGAAACATTTATTTCAGAAGATATTCTTGCTAGATTAATCACCCTTGCCACAAATTGAGTACCTCAGGTTGGGGGAAGCAGAATAGAGAAATCCTTTTACTATCCCTTTTAGAGAGCCGGTGCACCACAGACCTGCTGGGGATAGTCCGGTTATCATACTGGGACAGCATAGTCCTTGCTAAAAGACTGTTGGATATATTTTGGCGTTACATCTATTACTTCATAGTATTTTTTGTTATTGTGTTATTTGGTGGTATTTTATAATCCTTGGCAATATATTGTGGTAACCTGTTGGGGTATTTTTATAGTGGTGAGACTTATTTCAGAACACTACCTAATCATTATTTTTACCAGGGTGACTAACAACAAACAAAATACTGGACTTGATACACTCTCGATAGATGACTCATGCCCTCCTGTGGTACCTTATGTACAGACGATCCAGCTTATGGTGATTTTGCGATTTGCAAAAAAACGTGCAAAATGTGCCTTTTCCCGCTATGGTTGCTATAAATCATTAAATGAGGTAAAAAAAAGACACATTAGTTTAATGTGTCTTTTTTTACGCTCATTTAATGATTTATAGCAAACACAGCAGGGCTGCCGATTGCAGCAGCTCAAAGGTAAACACCTCCCCTGCGCTCGCTGCATGAAAACTTTCTTGGAGAAATGTAGAATTGGTCCTGTAAACCCCTCTCTCCTGGGGTCATAGGACGAGCGAAAAGCAAATAAACCAAGGGGCTTCAGTTCAAAGGTGTGCACCAGGGTTGAAACCTTTGAATTCACTGACAAAGGCCTTGTAATCACTAACTAATAGCAGCACCTGGCAACTCCTATACACAGTTATGTTAAAAACAAGTCAATACTGTTGGATTTGCGAATGATTGTTTTTAGCAGGACTTCAGGGAAGGACACTCATAGTGCTTATAAATCGAGTGGCGAGGGGGCGTGGCTAACTGCCATGTAGAGCGGACGTGTCTCCTGTGAGCTCCGCGCTGATGTGCCATCATAAGCTGTTTTTATTTACTTCAACTTGCTCTGAAACCCTGCAAGTTGCACAATTTGCCGCAGAATCCCATCTACAATCGTCCGACCCGTCATTCAGGCGACAGAAGACAACTAACGCCGTCACACGGCGAGCAAACAGTGCCGGAGCAGAGCGAGCGAAAATGGCGGCTCCCGCGTCCTGACTCCTGGAAGACTGGAGCTCGACAACACAGCAGAGGACATTGCCCGCCGAGGTGAGCAGCTGAACCGGAGCAGCCAGCCCGTGCCGGGATCGAGGGAGGAGAGCGGAGCAGCTGTGCTTGCGGGGTAGCGGGCCGGCCCCTGAGCCCCCACCGAGCGGTGTCCTGCCCACGGAGCGCTGCGGAGCCCGGCTGAGCCCTGTGGAGCTCTGACGAGACCTGCGGCCGGCCGGCGGCGCGAAGGTAAGCGGAAGCGGGGAGGAACCAGCCCGGACTTGGATTTCTGGAGCGAGGGAGCGACCCGCGGCCGCATTTTGCTCCACCCCCCTGCGGCGGGGACTCAGGGCTGGCCTCCCTGAGGCTCCGGAGCCTCGGCACCCTACCCCCCGCCAGCGCGGATCTCCATCGGGGGAGGCGCATGAGGGAATACCCAGCCGTTGCCTGTAATGCCACGATTAAGCGGACCAGTAGGCCTCCCTCACAGGCGGTCCCAGTGCTCCCCCATCACCTGGATCCACCTTGCACCCTGCGCCCGACAGCGGGGGCGGTCCCGCCTGGCGCACTGTGCGCCCACAGGCACTGGTGTACCCATTGTCGTCTGTAACGGACTGGCCACCCAGCATTGTCAATACAAGGGCCTGCACCTACAGGACGGGGTGTGGGCACTGCGCACCTTCCTGACCCCGCTGCCCAGGATGCCGCGGATGTATGGGGTCTCATCTTTTGCCCAAAACCACCGCCTAGAGGCCCCCACGGCTCACTCACCACAGAGGGGGGTACCCAATAACTGCAACACAGCGGAAAATAGGAGCACAACCACCTTTGAGCAACCTGCAAAATAGGGGACTACGCATTGCCCCTCCTCGTCACCAGGAACGGGCGTAGCCTTCCATCTCATAACGCCAAAGCTTCTGGCCCCTCCGTAGCGAGCCTCAGGTCCCCCTAGGGCACCAGGACAGCTCCATACCTTCGCCTCGGTCCCGGGCGGCACTGCCTCGTGGGTCCTGCAGCGGCAGTGGGACGCACCCCTCTGCGACAGTGATTAGCAGCCTGCCACCTATGCCACTGGCGCCCCCGGTGTGAGACTACTGTGCATTCACGAGATGGCAGGTAAAAACGGCAGGCCCAAGCAGCGGCAGACCACCATGGACACTTACGCAGCCAGTGAATCTCCAAGCCTTGAGGGCTCGAATAAGGAGACCACAGACTCTCAATCTGACCCCACTACCGAGCCCAGTAACACCCAGATCCTCAAAGCCATCAGGCTGCTCCAAGCGACAATGGAACACAAAATCGATGCCGTTGCCACAGACCTGGGCCTCCTGCGTCAGGACGTCCGATCCCTAGCAGGCAGGACGGAGGTGCTAGAAACACAAGTCAGAGAAAATACTGAATCCAAAACGCACCTCCTCCGAGACGTCGATGAGCTCCAACAACGGGTCAAAAACTTGGAAGACAGAGCGGAGGAGGCGGAGGGGAGTGCTTGCCATAATAATATTCGTCTCCTCGGGCTCCCGGAGGGTTCCGAAGGCTCCGACCCCACTAACTATGTAGAGAACCTCCTGCTACAGGAGGTGGGTGCTGGAAATCTCTCCCAAGGCTTCCCCATTGAAAGGGCCCATCGATCCCTCGCTAAGAAACCTCCACCCGGGGCCCCACCCAGGCCGGTGATAGCAAAAGTTCTCAACTACAGGGATCGAGAAGTAATCCTGGCCTTTTCCCGACCAGGTGGTCAAATCAAACGGGACTCCGCTAACATCGCTATCTACCCTGATTACACCTTCCAGGTTCAAATGAACAGAGCCCAGTTTATACACACAAAGGCCAGATTGAAAGCCGCCGGGATGCGTTATATGCTCCTGTACCTGTCAAGACTTAAAGTGCTGCACAATAACAAGGCACACCTGTTTGACACGCCGGCACAGGCCAGAGACTGGATGGACGGACTGCAAATCCCTGATATCGAGGAAAGGAGGCGGAAACTGAGATAACATTTCTCCCGCCATCTTGATGGGAAACGTGCATTCTTTGCCCACTGCCGTGGGGGCCCTGAGCTTCCACACAGCTGAATGGATCCTTCACAAGGAGACACTGGAGTCAAGGTTCACTCCAACCCCTCGAAAGTTCCCTTTTGGGTGTATATACCCACCCGTAGGGCACCTGGGGACCAATGTACGGTCCTAAGGAGCAGAAACGGGATTGTCATAACGAGGGTGACCTCGCTGGGCTAGTTCTATGTTTGGTTTTCTTGCAGTTAAAGGGGGGGTGGGAAACAGGGAGTTACTATTAAAGTTGAGAACCACAAACTGAAAATACCGAGACCACAGGAGCCTTCTATACGCAATGCAGCACTAACAAGACCCCGAGTTCTGCTCGCCCCATACGACCGTCCACATAACACCCATGGCTGACACAGTTAAGATCGTTACTTGGAACGTCAGAGGCCTGAATAGCTTCATCAAACAACGACGTGCCCAATCCTACCTGAAGAGATGCAAGGTTGGAATCGCTTTGCTACAAGAGACTCACCTAACTGCCAAAAAACTAGATGCCCTGGCCAAAACTTGGCGTGGCACCCTAGTGGGTTCCGCTTACTCCTCCTATGCCAGAGGGGTCCTGATTTGGATTGGCCCTTCGGTCCCCTTCAGGCTTACTGGTTCCAAGTCAGACAACGAGGGGAGGATGGTTGTGGTTTGTGGCAAGGAGTTATGCCTGGTTAGTACTTATGCACCCAACCACGACACAACTGTCTTCTTCCACTCCCTTTATACACGACTCACCCCATATATGGACAGAATCATGGTTTGGGGGGGGCGACCATAATTGCACCCTTGACCCTCTACTGGATAGATCCGACAACAGACACGATCGCCCCTCCCCCCCGGCCAAAATACTTTCCAAATTAGTCCAACAGTTGCAACTCAGTGACCTTTGGAGGGAACAGCACCCGAAGCAACGCAAGTATTCCTTCTATTCCCCACCACATGCCGTGCATACCAGACTAGATTATATTTTCATCAGCCAAACACAGCAGTCTACATTTGTTGACGCGCACTATTTGCCGAGGGTACTGTCTGACCACTCTCCTCTGTTGGTCACCTGGGAGGTGTTCCCGCCAAAATCCCCTATACCCACATGGAGATTGAGAGCCGAAGCCTTACTTGATACCGCATTCAGAGAACGCATAAGGGATAGTACTGAAAATTCTGGCAGAATAACCTGCATAGCATCAAATATATGAGCACAACCTGGGAGGCATACAAGGTGGTCATGAGGGGCGAGATGATAGCAGCAGTGGGGGGTGCCCAGAGATCCATCACAACCTTGCTGGAGCGCGCGGAGAGGGACCTGAGTACCCTCGAAGGCAGGGTTGACCCATCCCCTGATCATTTACACAGAATTTCCGAACTTAGACAAACCTGCCTAACGCATTGGGAAGCCCTAGGTAAATTGAGCTATGCTAAGCACACGGAAAGAATCCATGCCCTGGGGGACAAGCCTGGGAAACTCTTAGCTTGGCTCTATAAAAGGGAAACCCTCAGGCTGCCCATTTGCCACATAATCACACCAGATGGCACTGCGTGCATACCCAACAGGAAATTAATTTGTTTTTCTCCAACTTCTATCGCAACTTGTACTCCGAGACCCTGCCCCCATCTGCTACAGGGATCGATGACGCCCTTGACGTCATCGACTTGCTTAAATTAGACTTGCATATGGCTGAGATCCTTGACGAGCCCGTCACACCCGACGAGGTCAAGGTAGTAATTAGATCACTACCAGCTGGGAAAACCCCGGGTTCGGACGGCCTCCCCGGGGAGTTCTATAAGACCTATGAAGAAACACTTGCCCCCATATTAGCCCAGGTCTATAATGAGGCCTTCGAGCGGGGCGCCCTCCCGGACTCCCTGAGCGAGGCTGTGATAATACCCTTGCTTAAACCAGGGAAGGACGGGACGGATTGTGGTTCATACAGGCCCCTCTCTATGCTAAACATAGACTGCAAGATCCTCACTGCCCTGCTTGCTAATAGACTACGCAGGGTGATCCCATTGTTGATCCATCAAGACCAAACCGGATATGTCCCTGGACGATCCCTCACTGAGAACCTGCGCAGGTTACATCATGTAATTTATAGTACGGAGGGAAGACCACAGAAACTTGCAGTGGCGTCACTAGACGCCACCAAAGCATTCGACTCCGTGAGGTGGGAATGGCTATACGCTACCATGGCCAAAGTGGGGATAGGCCCTGTATTTCGGAAGTGGACTCAGCTGGTTTATGCTAACCCCACTGCAAGGCTACGCACCAACAGAACCTATTCTGCAAAATGGCCCCTACATAGGGGCACCCGTCAGGGTTGCCCTCTGCGCCCCATGTTGTACATCATTGCAGCGGAACCAGTGGCAGCCTACCTGAGACAGGAATACAGAGATGGGGGCATTAAGATAGATGGAACGGCGCACCTTGTCTCTATGTACGCTGATGATACCCTTTTGTACCTACAAGACCCTGAACACCTCCTGCCCTACATCTTAGAAACACTGGACGGCTTCTACAAGCATGCCGGTATCCAGATAAATAGGAGCAAATCTTGCCTCTACCCCCTAGCTGCACAGTGATGAATACGGATCTCTCCCCCCCCAGACCTCGAATGGCAGGTGACATCCTTCAAATACTTGGGGATAACTATACACAGTAACCCCGGTATGGAACATATTCTTAATACCGTTAGGGCCAAAGACTCTCTCACGAAATCCATGGAATTTTGGGGTCGGCTCCCGCTTTCAATGGCTGGGAGGGTGGGTCTCCTTAAGATGATCGCCCTTCCCCGCCTATTGCACAACTTCACTAACATTCCCTTTAAGATCCCCCCTCGTTCTTTAAAGACCTCAACAAACTCTGTAGGGGCTTCCTCTGGCATTGGAGACTCTCCAGAGACCATATGAGAGGGGTGGACTGAAGATCCCCAATTTCAAACTCTACTTCCTTGCTGGCCAGATGAGACACGTGGTGCAGTGGATGGCCGATGAGAATACATCGGACACTCGTCTTCTCCAACCGGCCCTCCCCCAGCTGCTACTGAGAGACTTGCTGTGGACCAGTAAGGGGGCCCTAGAACATTGCCCTTACCTCGTCCAGCTGGGAATCCGGCTCTGGAAAAGGTCCTGCAGGCTGGTCGGGTCTGAAGATCCGTACTCCCCACAGATCCCCATCCAGCACTCATGGCCAATCATTCCTGGGGGCAACTTGAGACTCGTACACAATGGGAGCCCTTTGGAGTGGCCACGCTGGGGGACCTGATCCAAGAACGAGAAATCTTAACCTTCCCAGATCTCTGTGACGCCACGGGCCTCCCGGCAGGGCAATTTCTGTTGCACAGAGTGGTCATACAGTCCTCAAATAACAGATGGCCGGTTGCTTTCGACCAGACTGAGGAAAACTAATGTATCGAAACGATACTGAACGCTGCTGAGGGGGGCCACGAAACCTCACGTATCTACGAGGCCCAGGGCCGGTCTTTGCGTCAGGCAAACCAGGCGGCTGCCTGACGTCAGTGACAGGATAGCCTCTAGGGGGGCGCTGCACACAAGTCCGAATCTCAAACAAAAGAAAAAAAAAAAAAAAAAAAAGAAAAAGAAAAAAAAGTTTTCCTGTTTTGCAGCAGTATCATACATTTATACTTTAAAGTGCCTGAGTGACACTGCACTACTGCAAAGTCAGACCCGGGCGGCAAATGAGTGGCGAGCTGTCACTTGCAACTTGCAAACAGAGACAGAAGCCAGTCTCTGCATTTTCTCGCACAGGGCTCATGGTGCTCCAGGCAGCCACGTAGATTTTTATAATGTGTATTGACAAAGAATGAGAGAAGCCTCAGCTAAATAGCAACATTTTGTTCACCGTGGCACCAGCCAGCCAGGCAGGCGCCAGGCCTGGGCGCACGTGACACAGGGGGTTAATTAATTGGGCAGCCTGCTGTGACCCTGTGTCAGTTGGCCTGCACAGTCAGACTGTGCACTTATGGGCGCACAATGTCACTGAGCCCAGGCCAGGGGCTCTTATCTGATAGCATTGCTAATTAATGGTGAGTCCCATGGGGGCAGTTTATTTATTGTTCTTATCAGCCACTCGCTGTTGCACTCCTGTAAGAATGAATCCGTTTTCTCTTTTCTAATTAACCCAATTTTGCTGTAGTCATCAAAGCTTTGGCGACTTCGTTTCCTATGCAGAGCCGCCCCTCTGTCCCCCCTCCCACCGGCTCCCCTCGGTTCATTGTAAGGAATTTGCTTGACCTGGGTTAGCTGTTCGGGTGGCAGTAAAGGGTTGTTTTTATTGGGATTCAACATTTGCCACTCGAGGGAGATATTTGACTCTATCTGGAAGCGCGATGTGACAGTAAATCAAAAGAATGTTCCAGGACGGGCCAATACAGAGCTCCCGTTTAGTGACTGGATGTGTGAAATGTGCTTTTGAGGCAATAGTCCTCCAGGTTCAGAATGAACATAGAGTGCGCATTCCGAGTCCCGTTGGGTCCAGGGCTGCACCATTTCACCAACAAAATATAAAACAAAAAAACAAAAAATAGTGTCAGTTTTACTCGTACACAAATCAACATTGCATACTTCCAGTAATTAAACAAAATCACTGATGTGCAGATAAAGTACCTAATATAGCCAAGCAGGTTCTCTCCATACCAATTACCCTATGCACATTTCTGATTCATCGCCATAAAATCCATCCAAATGGGAAACCTGCAGCAGCACGGTGCTTCACTACTAGTAAACGTTATAGAGGGCAGTGCTAAAGGGGCTGGATTCGGTTTGGGACTGTGTGGTGAGAGCACTCTATCATTCATTCAGCAAAACACAAAAGTGGGGTGATGTTAAAAAGAAGTACTAACTTTACCAACAAGCCAGCGCCATATGTATTGTTAAGATCAGTGTGTATAGGCCATATTTCCAAAGTACTGTGAATGCAAGCAGACGTCCAAAGGCAAACGATAATGATGTGTTACTACATAGCACTTACGCTTAAGAGCTTTATATAGAAAAAATGTACACCTAATGTCACCCAATCTGTGTTGGTACTCATTTATCGACCTCAGAAGGATGAAAGGCTGAGTTGAGGTGTTTAAGAACAGACTAATTCAGTAACTCACCCCCTGAAGTGTGCCTGAAATAAACATGAGTCTAGCAATTATTGTATAGAATTCCAGAAGGACACATTATTTGGTATTCCTATTCTTCCTTATTTAGGGTCACTGTTGAAAGCGTTATACTTGTGGAACCCCTGTTCATTTTATTTTAAGAGGCCTGAACACGAAAGCCAGCCACTCCAGAAGAGCAAAAAGCCACATGGTGCTGGCCAAAGCCCAGAAGCCCGCATTAAAAAAATATATATATATACTTTTTTTAAAACATTTTCTTTAGGGGTAGCAAGGGAGACCTCAGGGGTTGCAGTTACAACCCCTGGTGACCCCTAAATGACGTCCCTGCTGGAGAGGCAGCAGCAATGGCTGGGTTGAAAAATTCAAGTTGAAAGATTGTACCGGCACAGACAGCAGACCTATTTCTCATCCGCGCCCCTATAATTTCTGGGTTTTGTTCTGATCTTCTATGCATGCAGTGATGCAGGTATTTGGGAGTGACACCTGGTGATGCATGGGGAGGGAGGGCTTTGGTCAGATGGGTGAGACAGCATCACCTCCAGTGGTGCACAGCCAACAGCAGGTCATGTCACAAGACAAGGCAGAGAAGCCCGCCATGGGGATGGGCTCTCAGTAGTTCATTGCATATGGTAGGGATCCGCTGAATAATCCGTGCTTGTTCAAGCACCCTGGAGCTGGTGGGAAATAGTCACACGCAGTATTCAAAACACCCACCCCATCCCCTGCCATAGCCCTATTACCATGCTTGTAAATGCTGTATTTACAAAGTGATTGCTGACAGAGTACACACACTCAGCGCCATAAGAAATCACTAATGATAGAAGAGATTCATACTCTATGCTGTATCAGTTCACTAGACAACGACCTAACTAGGTTGCATTATTAGCCATTTTAAAGGATTACCGGAAGACCCTAATCTGTGGATGTTATGGCCAATCACGTGTGCACAGTATGACATTGCGCAGAACTGGAAGCCCTGAATTGGGCATTGGACAGAAGACCATTTATGTCACAAGAGATGCTTGTATTTGAGTTTAATGGAATTGTATTAGGCTTTTATTTGCACCTGACATGGCATACTCTGTGTATGCAAATGTGGGTTTTGAGTGTGTTAGGGCATGTAATGTTGTATGTTGGTGGCCTGCCGTTACTCATGCGTTTTTTATGGCACATGGTCAAGTGTTTAAATGTTTAGCTAAGTCCTCATCGTTGGATTGTGTCTCCAAAGTGTGCAACTTGTGGCTGTAAGTGTCACTGTGATATCACTGCATGAAGTGGGCTGTCCCTGGATTAAGGGTGACTCCCAGTGAGATGTCAGGGAAACCTTGGCATGTGCCAGCTGTAGGGATATGTCCTGCTCTATCACTTCTCGTGTTTATAGTTTAATGTTTGTGCAACCCCTGGCACAACTGACCCCACATCTTTCGGTTACTTGTGACCACTTATGATCTTGTTACCACTTATGCTATCACTTGCTATTTTATCAATTGAAAATGACATTGGGCAATGGATCTCTCCGATGCTGTGCTTCAATTTGCAAGGGCAAAGTCAAGAAAAGTTACTTTTTGAACACATAATACAGCTAACATTGTAAGACTGTCACCTGGTATCTAATGTATTTATTTTCTATTGCATTTGTATTTCCATCTAGTTGTTTATCAAGTGCCCTAATTACAACATTTGTAACATTCAATTATTTTGGTTGTGGTGGGGGGCACCAACAATGCTTCCCGCCTGGGGTGCAATCTGGTGTAAGACCGGCCCTGACGAGGCCTTACTTGGGGCTCCACCAAGGACGACCTCAAATGCAGGAACAAATGGGAGATGGAATTAGGCCTTGTTTTTGAAGACAAAGAATGGGGTCATATTACCCATCACCATAAAAAAATATCCCGAAACGCCCGCTTACAGCTCATCCAACTGTATATCATTCACAGAGCGTATCTCACCCCGGAAGTTATATCAAGATTTACTGGCGCTGGCACCCAATTATGCCCTAAATGCAGGGAGCCCAGGGTTGGCATGACCCACATGTTCTGGGGATTCCCAGTGATTAGAGAGTTCTGGGCACAAGTGAAGGAAAGAGTGGCCGGTACAGACATTGGAATTGAAGTGGACGAACCCTCGGCATGCATCCTGGGCAAGTACAGGCGTAGCAGGAAGAACAAACCCCTAAATAAGCTTAGAGACCTTATATATATATATAATGGCTAAAAGACGCATAGCCATGGGGTGGAAGAGCCCCAGAGGGCCGCTTATGCCCCTATGGTGGGGAGATCTTTCGAAGTGGATTACAGCTGAAAACGCGGCTTGGGAGACGGCGAACCAAGTGCATAGACTAGACACCAGTGAGGAGCTACATCGTTGGGTGGCCTTAACAGTACCTCTGCTCCATCCCGAGTTGCAGGAGAGTGAACCGGACGGGGAAGGCAACCCGGACTTGAGCATGGACTCGAGAGAAACTATGAACTAACCGTGGTCTTGGAGGGGAGGTGGAGGGGAGGGTGGAAGGGAGTTGGGGCTTTTGTTATGATATGCTTGATCTATTATCAATGATACCTGTCCTGTTATTTTATGTTACGAAACCAATAAAATATATTAAAAAAAAAAAATAATCGAGTGGCAGAAGACATTAACTCAGAAGACGGCTTTGAAAAAACACTGACGGGCACATCAGGCTCACAGTTTGATGCTAATGCTTGGTCAAGTTAGCTCAAAGGTTTGTTAAAAGTTCCCCACATCACCTCAAACATTCCTGTTTCAACGTGCAATACTCTGTACTGTTCAAGTTCTCTGTTTTAGGATAAAAAAGATGTGAAATAATGTATTTTTCAACAATAAACAATGCAGCAAAAAATGCAGTTTTGCGCTGCAATTTTTTATTTTTTGTGCTGCAAAATTTTCCATTTCATGTCACAATATCCTGGAGGGGCTGATACCACACTATGCCCTTTTGGCTGAGTTTTAACAATTCTAAAGCATGCATTTGAAACACTGCACATTCATTCATAATAATAATATCTATTGTGTTATAGTTTAGATTATAAACTTTACACAAATTTACAATAACATATAAAGTTAATACATAATCCAAATACAAATCTAAATACAGATACAGACTATTCATATCCTAAAGAATAAGAAGAAAAAAGAAAAAACAAAACTAACATAAAATCCAATACACATACATTTCATAGAATCAGCTTAATCCTTGCCTGTACAAAAATTGGAATAATCACCTAAAGGGGTATGCCCAATCTAACTTCAACTCTCAGCCAGATGGTATATAGTGCTGTCAACAATCGTATACTGTTAGAGTTCAAACAATGGTGCCAAAACAAGACGTCCCTAATATACATGGTTTCATGAACATAGCTGCCAAGGAGGGGAGTAAATGTACTGGCCATCTCAGGGCGTTCAGTCAACAGGTGCTTTGCCGTCTCCAGCTGATCTTGAATTTTACATAGGCGACATATTCGCAGCTCAACAGCAATCTTGTCTTTTCTCCCCGTGATCATGATTGTGGGTAGTTGCTCCAATCTGAGCAATACGATAAACCGTCTGAGTCTGGCTGATGGACAGATGTTCAGGTATCTCTGAGTTTTCCTGAACTCAAACAATCTGTATTGCACAAATTGATAACTTCTCAGGCTCCTAAGATGTTCAAAGTTCTCTAACCAGTCCCAGTGGTCTATGCGTTTGCTCAGTACTCTATTTACTTCCTCTGAATAGCAACCATCCCTCGATTGCCAACCTATTTCACGAAACAGATTGATCATCTGATCAATAGTTCAGCATACCGAATACTCCTTATCCATTTCCTGATGGACCGCTGTTAATAATCCGTTTCTTGCGTCACGGGTCATTCTTAAATATAGCGAAGCCCGCTTCTTCAATACTAAGCCAAGAATAAAACACCAAAATCTAACCTCTATCACCTGTAACCACTTTAGATCAGACTCAAGGAGGGCATCCAGTCCATAGATTATGGCAGGGCAAAAGCTTGTACATAGAGTTGGTGAGTACCCCGCAGAGTAAAGCCGCCCTGTTTAACAGTAAACCTATAAAACAGGGCAGTCAATTGTGCCTCTATAATGCAGCGCGATTGTTTACAGGCCACATAATCTCCAGAGACTTCAAAGTCAATGCCCAAATAATGGTACTGGGGAACGTAGGAGATGTTCACTAAACCTACTGTAAGTTGCACACGAGATGCCTTCTTTTTAGTGTATCTCATGACCTTCGTTTTTCCTAGGTTGATACTAAGGCCATTCTCCTCTGCATACTCCCACAATGCAACCACCGATCTACACATCCCACTGATGGTATAATCAAATATCACCAGGTCGTCTGCGTACGCTAATACTGGACAAATGGCTTTACCAATTTTAGGAGGGCAGTTGCTAGCAGCAGTTATTGCATTGGGAATGTCATAAACATACAGATTGTAAATTAGAGGTGCTGTTACGCAACCTTGTTTAACTCCCCTATTTTGGGCAACGTTATCAGTTGTGTGACCTTCCTGATCTAACTTCAATTTGACTGAGTTGTTTTGGTGTAAAAGTCTTAGGTAGTATATTAAACCTTCCAGACACCCCATTAGTTGTAGTTTTCTCCACAAACGGCTTCTAGGTATGGAATCAAATGCCGCTGACAAGTCTATATACAGGGCGTATAGGGGGGCCGCCCCTCCTCTTAATGCTCTGGTTCGTAGAATGTCCATTACCATAATATTATGAGAGGTAGAATAACCCTGTCTGAACCCACTTTGAAATTTAGACAGTACCCCTGTGCCCTCAGCCCATGATTGTAACTCATTAAGCAGCAATGAGGCAAATATCTTTCCTGTGACGTCTAGCATTGAAAGCAACCTATAGTTGCTAGGATCGAGTCTGTTTCCCTTTTTGAACACAGGGATTAGTATTGCTGTTTGCATGTGAGCAGGGTATTTTACCTGATTTTAAAACTTTCTCAAATAATATGCCCAACAAACTCGCCCAGAACTCAGGGTACGATTTCAAAACAATATTGGCCAGTCCGTTGGGTCCCAGTGCTCGTGAGGATTTTGTCTCTTTAATTTTATTCAGAATGAGTTTGTATGATATAAAAAACGGGGCCTCTAATGGGGGACTACCCAATATTGTTACTTCCTCGTCCTCTGTGTGTCTATTTTCCAGGAATTTTACCCACACTCTAGCTTCGATGGGGTTAACTAAAGCCCCCTTCTGCACACCTCGTGCCTCACCCAGGAGGGACCAGATGTTTCGGGTCTTTCCTTTGCATATGGTCTTAACCAATCTTTGCCAGGAAAGTACCTTGTCCACCCTTTCTTTTGCCTTGATGGCCAACCTGTACCTATTTTTGATCTCCCTGATTTTTAGGAAATATGATTCTCCATGGGCCATAGTTTTCTTGGCCTTTCGTAGCTCAGCTCTGTGGTTTCGTTTCATGTCTCTGATCGTTTTATCAAATGACAGTTTTTTTCCCATCAGGACCCCACATCAACCCCATAGGTGCCACTGCATGTTTGCCTACAAAAGCATAAATCCAATCCTCTATGGAGTTGATAGACATTGCATTAAAATTAGGCAAATTGTTGGATTCTACTGCCCCCACAGCTTCAAGAGCGACTAATATGTTTTTATCCGACCAGGAAATCCTGGTACCCGCTTTATTAATTTTTACCGTACCTACATTACTGGATTGAATCTGTTTTCTGGGAATACCCATCACACATTTTAAAACTGCATGGTCACTCCATTCGTTGGGAATAACTATCATGTCTTCAACCTGCTCTTGGAACCTAGGGGATACAAATACATAATCCAGCGTACTACAAGAGGTACCATTTGACCATGTATGTTGCCCAGGATGGTCACTAATAGTTCTGCAGTTAAGCATTACCATATCCCAGGATTCAAACAGGTATTCCCATGCACCGCCCTCAAGGACTTTTTTGTTGTGAACCATAATTCCCATTTCTTTCAGTTTAGGATTCAGCATTTTACACTCCCGCCCTGTCATATGGCAGTTAAAGTCTCCAACAACAATTACCCCAGCATCAATAGTTATAGACAGCCAATTTGCCAACAAATCCTGAAGCGAGTCTTGCAATTGTTCACTTAGCATTGTCCCAGGTGGATTATAAAGGCTCACCAACAGGAATGAGCCCATAGAGTCCTTACCATCGAGGATCACTTCGACTGCAAGCATATTGCTTTGAAGGTTGCAGTCAATCTGTCTCGAACCCAAAGTATTGGTCACCCCTATAACCAATCCACCAAAAGGCCTGCCTTTATCACCTCTTTTGGCAGCGAGTGGTACAACATGTAACCGTCTAAAATTAGGGGGCCTATGGCCCATGTCTCTTGTAAACAGAAACAGCTGCATTTGTCAAGCAATTTCGTAGAGCCCTCAGATAAAAGTAGATGCGCGAAGCCCCGACAATTCCAAGATAGAATGGATAGATCGCATTGTTTCAATAGAATCTCAGGAAGAGCATTCACCAACCATTTCAATACTTGTTGGACATCAGATGCTTCCATCTTTTTGTCCTTAGGTATATTTGGACAGACTACTGTTTCCAGAGGGATAGCTACCTCTTCCTCCAGGCAACTTAGATCTATTTCATTTAGATCGGCATCCACTTCTACGTCCACTGTTTTAATTCCTCTTTATAGCTTCTTAATAGTTGAGCAGTGGCTAAAAACTTACAGTGTAACGCAGAAACATTAGGATTAGGACCTTTCAGGGGTTCCACAAATTGAAAGTCATCTGATTTTAGCACCCGCAGTTGTGGAACAGAGTAAAGTCTTATCAAAAGTTCGGAGCCTGAAAGCCATTTATTGTCCTTACTCTGATATAGATTCTTGATCAGGCATATACGGCTGCCTTTTGTCTCCCCTTTATTGACCGTGGTGGCGGCTGCTTTAGTTGCTGAGTCTTCCAGCGCTATAGGTTGACTTATTACCATAGCCATGTCAGTGGCGTCGCTGTTGCACGCCTCTTCCGCCTCCACGATCTCTGCTTCCTCTTCCAATTCATGTTCAGCGGCTTGTTCGGGTAGCAGCCAACTGGTGACGTAGCCATCGCCGGCTGCCTTCCTTTTCTTAGCTCTTGCTAATCTTTTTCTACTCTTCATGGTGGGCATTCCCGTTGCACTCTGCTCTGACGTTATTGGTAGTATGGCGATGGCTCTTTCACCCTTGCCTGCTTTTCTTGCCAACCTCTTCTGTTTTTTTGAGAAAAAGGGTCAGGACTGCCCACCTCCTGTTCGATCTCCAAATATTGTTGCTCTTTGGTTTCACTTACAATATGGATGGCTTCTGACAGATTTGCTTCAGCGTCTTCTGTAGATATCGATCTCCCCTTTTTTTCCATAATTAGAACATCTGTGTTGGCAAGGATTCGCCCCAACATTTTAAGCAAGATCTTGAGCGCAAATTGTAGCGAAGCTACTGATGACTGGATCTCAGCAATCTCAGCTGCCCCTGTTTATGATTTATCTATACGCTCTATTTCAACGTCAGGGTCGTCCTCCATTGAGACCATTGCTAGGTTTGGTGAGATAGATAATCTATCTAAGCCTCCTCCCGCCGTAGATGTCCCTGGAGGTGTGGTCAATGGTCTGTCTGAATGTATTCCACTGTTGTTACTCAGCCTTGCTTCAGGTTGCGGTGTCATGCTTCTTTGAATATTTAAACATAGGTCTAATAGTGAGTTGTTATCAATGTCTTCAAAGTTTGACACACTCAATAGGGCGTTTTCACGTTGATCAGGTATGTCTTCTTCAATCGTGGTGGAATTTATTTCCTGAGAAGGAAAACATTTAGTGATCACACCTTGATTGATAGGAGAAGTTTTCTTTACTTTTATTTTAGATTTCGATTTTTCCATTTCAACCTTGTTAGCAAGACCCCGGGTGATTAACCTTGACTTGGTTTTCCTTAAATATATACAGAGTGATTCTGGTCCTTTCCTGATTGCATTAGGGGGACCACCAATAGTACCCCTACAGTGGGACGATCTTATTTCCCAGCCAAGTCTCAATTTGCAGGATTCTATCAACAGTGCTCACTTTACTGTACACCGCTATCGTTCTACGTCAGGATCAAAGGTATAAGCCCGCAGTCTCCTAATGTTTTTACAATACCTGCTAGTTCCACAGGTGTATAGTCTCAAACCTGATGCCCCCTCCTAGTCATGCTAACCACTTTCATGACCACCTCTAATCACTGGATATCGGGGTGGAAATCAACAGGGAAGGGGGGAGGAAGGAAGAGGGAACGGCAGGTGTGGGGGGCAGTGGGAGGCAGGGGAGAAATGTTTATAAAGAAGAAAGCAATACACAGGGTAAACCAAGAGGAGGGGAAGGAAACCGGCTATTTCCGCACCTGCTGCCCCTCAGATCGCCCACCCAAGCAACAAAGCCCGGGAGGCCAATGGCGAGCCCTTTTAGCTCTCTTCAGATATGTATCTTATCCTCCCGCTTTTCCTGCTCCTTACTTGCCAGAGTGCGAGGTAGGGGTGCCAAGTCACAGGCTATCCTACTACTCAGGCTCGGTTTGTTGGGCTGCACTTCGGGACACCTCTGCCGCAAGAGAGCCGTGTGTGTGCCCCACACCCCCACAGGGGACCTGGTTCTCGCACCCGGCGTCTGCAGGGATTTGGCAGAACTTCCTCAGTCACCTTAGCACGCTGGTATACTGGTGCTGGCTCACGAGCCGCTTGAGCCGACACACCATGATCGAAGAAAGGGTCAAGGAAAGGACCCTACGGCGTGCATACGTATGTCCAGCCGTCCAGCCGTGTCAATCTCTCTAGATAAACAGCTCATGGTGGCTACTTTACTTTGAGGTATTTCTTACCACACCTCTGTCTCCTTATGCATGTCAAATAAAAGGGACTGAATGCGGTATAAATATCATGAGACTAAGTTACTTTTGAATCTTTTTTTTATCGTAAGATTGTAATATGCAAATTACACAGAGAGACACTTATGCCCACATTGTACTTCACAGTGCAAGTACATTTCTTCTTGTAATAGCTTTCAGCGCTTTATCTGTGCAAAGCCCTGACAACTGTCCTTGGCATCGTGGAGTTTGGAAAGAGAAATAAACTTTAAAAAAACACAGTAAGACTTTGAGAAATATAAACGCTGTATTACATGCACATTACAAATGGGATCCCTAGTGCAGCACCTAAAATGAAATGAACTATTTAACCTAAGCTACCTGTTATTCACATCACCAGCTCCTCACTTAACCTCATATTTACCTAGATTTGTTGGTGGTATTTTCGACTCAATTTGGCAGAGACATCTTCCCCAGTCTTTCTGACTCCCTCATACAGGGTCAACCCAGATAAGGACAGCTTCAGCATCAATCAGCTTGCCAGCACTGAACACTATCTGCCCAGCCAGCACTCTGCTCCTTCATCTCCCAGCTCCCGAAGAACTGCCTCCTACTCTGTCTCAACACCCTTTTTAACAAACCCCCTTGTGAATCTAGAAAGACACCTCCCCTTGACCAGATCATCACACTAAGAATCACGCGATCTGCCGCTGTGTGTTTTCCTCATTATACTAACTGCATTGCTGTAGAAAAATGAAAAATGAAACATGTTTCTATTGCGCTTCCTGCTTCAAAACAAAGTTATGCTTCAGCAGAACAGAACTTCACATGTTTCAGCTTACCACACAGCGCAAATCCAGCCTGCGCGTCTAAAGTCCATATTTCTTCCCATTTTCAGAGCATCATGCATTTGCATCAGTCTGCATTCAGCTTATTTCATGAACTAATTTGCACTGAATGTTATTATGGGAATCGGATACATGTTAACTGGGGTTTGGTTAATTAGTATATTAATCTATTTTAGTATTATATTAGGTGCAACTCAGTTAATTGAAATATCATCCTGAAGCAAAATGCAATTTCAATCATGTTCTCTTGTCATGATGCCTACCCCCGGGCATCCGGATCAAGCCCATCAGCTCCGGGAGCAGGCATCCAGATATTTAATAAAACCCCAGCAGCCCCGGCTGGGGGCTGTCTGGGTTCAGTCCTGGCGCCTTAGGCGCCAGGCTCATAATAGAAATCAGTCCTGGCGCCATAGGCGCCAGGCTCATAGACTTTACTTACCTCATGCAGACCATGCTGCAAATTAATCCAAGCCAACGTGAGGCCTGGAAGGGACTATTTTACTACAGGGACTATTTTTTACTCGGGTGTGGTTCTAGGGACTTCTTACCTGGAACTACTTTGGAGGCTATTTAAACCACGCCCGAACAGCAGCACATGCTTCGCGTTATTCTGCATCCAGCAGCGTAACGCTCACCGTGCCTGCAGTCAGCATCCAGTCTTCAGCCACGCCCGTCTCGAATCCAGAGCTCCTAGCAATAGAAGAAAGAAGAAGGAAAGGTTAGAATACAGATATTATTTCAATCCTTACCTGAATTCCGGATCCATCACGTCTTCGAACTTGAAAAGGACATTATTCTACATGCGTCGCATCACCAGCTGCAGCGCCGCGCCATACTCACCAGTCCTAACAGCATTTTTCGATCCGGCGCAGCCTCCATCATTTTCTTCGCCGAATTACACCATCTAGGGGACAAAAAAAACATAAGGTGAGCCGAGAGAGCCAACAAATACAACCTCTCCACCATAGACTTACCTGATTAACAACTGGAGGCATTATTCTGTAACAAACCGCAACTTCTTACGCCGCACCTGTAAGGAGAGAGAAACCAGCAATTTAAATACACGCATCTTTTACCGGACAGTGTTGGGTAATACAGACTCTTACCTGAACACCATCAGCTGCCACAAGACAATCTTCCCTTGGATCCAGCTGCAACACAAGATTGGAATGTACAAAAGTGAACATCGGACATATTGAACTCTTTGAACTTTATACTTGCGGGTTCTCACCTGGAACCTTGGAGTCAATATTCATCCGGAACTCTTCCAACGCCTTCAAACCAGTGAAGTAACTGGTATCTACGCGCCCCTGCATTCCACGCAGGATGGAGAGCCCATCATTTAAAAACGTAAGCTGAGCTTACTGAAAGTGAATATCGGTGGTGATTAGTGGGGAGAACAGTGGGGTGCCATTACTAGAATCCACGGGTGGCTAAATCCCTTTCTCCACTTGCAGGAGAATACTTCTACAGGTCAAGCAGACGAGATTAGGCGGTCCAGTCCAGACGAGCATCTCTGCACTACGCTTCACGTTGGAGGAGGTTGCAGCTGTCCGGGTCCGATCGACGCCCCTGTGGGAGCCAGGTGAGCGTAACATCTCTGTGCATTAGTATCTATTTAATTCTGCCTGAGACTCACTCTCTTGAGTCCAGTAATGAGTTTAACACCGTAGGCCCCAGTGGAAGTTCAAACCCACGCTAACATATGAATGCTACAATGCTGTTAAAATTTGGAGCCCATACTCCTACACTCCCTCCTTTTTTCCTGCTCAGATACAACCCGAAATCACTTCAGGAAAACAAACACAAATGTTATAAAACACATGTACTTCTTCCAATAACCACATCTTAATAGTCAAAAATAAATAATATACAAATGGCAAAATTCATACACGAGAAACATTATGTATACATTGCTAGTCCTGAGCAAAAGAATAATGAGTCTTGAGCAAAAGAAAGCAACAAAATCTTTAAGAATAAAAAATGTTTTTTCATGGAAATGTTATCTTTTGTTATCTCCTGATCGCCTTTATCTTTTATCTTTTTTTTATTGATGACCTATTTTTCTTACCTTTGTGTCTTCTTCTTTTTTAATAAAAATTAAAGGAAAGCATTATCATTTTCAGAAAACATACATCCAAAAAACTGTGCCATTGGCTTCAGTCAAATGTAAAAACCAGTAAAAAAAAAAACTCATGTTTCGGGTGAAAGGGCTTCATTTGATTAACATGGGCACATTGTTCCACTGTTAATCCTTTCTCCTTTTTAGCCATTCTGTGGACCACAGGTGAAACCTTATCTACAATTCTATATGGCTCTTGCCATGCTGCAAGGAGTTTAGCGTGTTTATGTTTCCCCTTCCCAAAATTAAAGTTATATACCTGGTCTCCTATTTCATATTTTCTCACAGATGCCTTCCTATCATAATATGTCTTTGCACCGTCAGCGGCCTTTTCCAAATTTCGCTGCGCAAATACAAACACATAATGCAGGTGCTTTCTCAATTCTTCCACATATTCCTGAATTGTGGACGCATTTATAAGCATCTATTCATTTGTTCTGTAAAGTAAGCGTTGTGGCAGAACCATTTTCCTTCCTGTCAATATTTCATGGGGGGTTGAGATTTGTTGATTTACAGGGTATTGACCTGATTGCCATTAATACCAATGGAAGCCGCAAATGCCAACTAGATCCTGCTTCAGATACAAACTTTTTCAACATATCAACTATCGATCTGTTACACACCCCTTGAAGAGGAGGGCTGGTAAGAAATGTGTAGCTTTCTCTTCACACCCAAGATTTTCCATATTTTTGTCATCAATGTACTAGTGAAAGGACTTCTACGGTCTGACTCTATTCTTTGAGGTAAACCAAATCTTGAAAAAATATGATTACAAGTAAAGTGGCCACAGTTTGCGCACTGAAGTCTGTAGCTGGAAGGCAATCCACCCATTTGGACATTAGACAAGTTACTGTCAGCAAGTACCTGTTTCCCCTTGCTGATCATCTTATGGGTCCGACATAGTGGACTTGTAAATCAGACCATGGGAGTGTCATCAATGGTGCTCTATGAGCCAGTGATGCAGGTTGAAACTGTGCACACACTAAACACCCTCTGGTGTAGAGCTCAACAACTTGGAACATGTGTGGCCAATAGGCGTAATCTTTTAAAATCTCCAAAGTTTTTTGTGAACCTCTGTGTCCTGCAGTTATGGCATCATGGGCATGATGTTACATCAATCCCCGAAATGACATAGGCACTACCCATTGGATTTGGCCTGTCACAGATTCTCTAATCATCAGTTCAGCTTGTAATCTAATTGTCTTTTTCTTTTTTAATAGCACTCTCAATTTCTCTTTCGCTTTGCAGTCCTCTTCAGTCAGAGGATTTTGTTCTGCGTCTAGAAAATGGTTATAAAATAGGCCTAGAGTAAGGTCTTCCTTTTGCACTTTGATCAAGTCTTGAACTGGAATATCAAAACTCCATTGTGCCACAGGCTTTTGAAGTTTTGGAGTGTGTTATCGCATCTACTTGTACTTCACCAAGCAGGTGTTTAATAGGAAATAACTCCCCCATTACAGCTCCAATTTTGGCTAATTGATCTGCCTTATCATTTCCCTCTTTATCCTCACCTATCGTTTTCAAATGACCACTTATTTTCCTCCAATGGATTATCAGATCATTTTCTGACACAAGCTTGTCTATAGCTTAAATCATCTTGCTATGTTTAAGTGGCTTCTTGTTATAGGTGAGCATGACCATCACTTTCCATCCAGGTAAATAATCTATAAAACTATTTAATGCATAATCAGAATCCATTACTAGAACTATTTCTTTGAGTCTGTTTTCTACTGCTGTAGATGTTACCTTATAAATAGCGGGTGATTCTACCACTTGACTACTTTTGGGGACTATCCTCATGCTTACTCTTGTAATGTTGTCACATTTAAACCATATGCTTCCTATTCCTGCTACAAGCTCTTTTTATATATCATTCTCTACATGGTATGCACATCCATCTACATACACAGTTGTTAAATCTTTACATGTTTCTTTGTTGAATGCCTTGTGTGAAGACTGCCCAAATTCATTCAAACTTGCCTCTAGCTCTGTCATTAGGCACACAGACAGTTGCACAATCATGCAACTCTGCTAGTCCTTGAGCAACTAGGCTTTTTTTATTTTGTCCATACCTTACTTCTACAGGAAATCCCTGAAGTGCTAATGTCCAGGAAGTAATTCTTGACTTTGACAAATTCCCTGATCTGATTCTCTTACTTTGCAAAAATTGCAGAGGCTGGTGATTGGTTTCAACAATCACCCGCTCCCCTTGAATTATGGGGTGGGAATGTTGCAATGCCCGGACCGTGGTCAGAAGCGCTTTTTCGCATTCACTAAATTTGGTCTCTACCTGTGACAATGCTTTGCTAGCATATGCAATGGTTTTGTTATTTGCGTCATGTTTTTGATATAACACTGCTGACATACATTGATCTGTAAATGCTATGGGCCTCATTACGACCCTGGCGCTAAGTGTTTAACGGCGCCGTAAAAGGCTGCGGCGCCGTTAAACACTTAGCGCCTTACTACGAGGTCCCTTTGCGGGACCCGGCCTTAACGGCTGGTCTACACCAGCCGTTAAAAGTAGGGACTCGCAAAGGGACCTTGGTGCTAAGTACGATACTGCAAGTTGCGGTACCGTGCTTAGCGCCTTCCCCATTCCCATAGAGCCCTCTGGGGCGAAAATGGGAATGGGGAAGGGCCATGGTTCATTGGGGAATTACCGCCCTACCAACCTTAGAATGGGGTGGTAATTCCCCATTGAACCATGGTTTAGCCCCGGTGTTGTAATGAGGGCCATATTTCCACAAAGAAATCCTGGTTATTCATTGGATATGCCAAACATGGTGCTTTCATTAGACACTCTTTTTGCCTGGCTGCTGCCTCATTTTGTTCCTCTTACCATTTCCAGGGTATGCCCTGCTTCAGTAATCTTGTTAAAGGTTGCGTAATCTCGACATAATTCTCAATACATTTCCTGTTGTAACTTGTCATTCCTAACAAACTCTTTAAACTTTTCAAATTAGTGGGATCTTTTAGTTTATGAATCACCTTCACCTTTTTCTTTTGTGGGGTTAATCCATGTTCTGTCACCTCATGACTTAGGAAGTTGACCTTTTTTCTAAACCACTGTGCTGTTTGTAAAGATACTTTTGCACCAGCCTTCTGTAGCTGACTGAGCACATGCTCAATCTCATTGAAGTGGCTTTACAGATCTTCATTTTTTATCAGCACATCATCCACATAAACTATTATCCCCCTTTCAGCTGCATCCGGGATTGCCTTGCTCAGGAATATCCCAAACTCAATACCACTATTGCCATACCCAAAATGTGTCCAGGACCATGCATATTGTGATTTGGCAAAAGAAAATGCAAACAAATTTTGAATATCTTCAGCTAGTGACTGTCATGATGCCTACCCCCAGGGACCCAGACCAAGTCCAGCAACCCCAGAAGCAGGCATCAAGTTATTCTAAGCAAGCCCAACAACCCCTGCTAGGGGCTATTTGGGTGCAGTCCTGGCGCCTATGGCGCCATGCTCATATGGAAAGTCAGTCCTGGCACCATAGGTGCCAGGCTCATAGATTAAAACTTACCTGATGCAGACCATGCTGCAAACTCACCTGATGCAGACCATACTTCAAGAGCTCCAAGCCAAAAGAGGCTTGGAAGGGACTACTTTACCTAGGGACTTTTTTTTACTCGGGTGGGGCTGGGGAGGAATCCTTACCTGGGACTACTTTGGAGGCTATTTAAGCCACGCCCGAAGAGAAGCAGACGCTTCGTGTTATTCTGCATCCAGCAGCGTAAGTCTCACCGTGCCTGCAAGCCTGCATCCAGTCTTCTGCCACGCCCGCCTCGAGTCTGGAGCTCCTAGAAAAAGGGAGAAAGAAGGAGAAAAGGTTAGAACAAGAGCAATACCTTTGATCCTTACCTGAATTCCCGACCCATCGCGCCTTCGAGCTGGAAGAAAGAAGTTATTTTATGCGCAATGCCTCGTCTGCTGCAGCGCCGCGCTGAACTCACCGGCCTTCGCAGCATCTTCACATTCCACCGCATCCTGCTGCATGTTCCCACCGCACTCTGGCACCTAAAGGGGAAGACAAGAACAGCAAGGTGAGCCAAGGGAATACACAGAGGCAATATTAGTTACCCCCATAGACTTACCTGATTTTACCACCGGGGGTACTATTCCTCTTCACGGGTCGGCGCAGCTTCCACTGCATCCTCGCCGAACCCCGGCCCCCAAGGGGAAACAAAAGGACAGCAAGGTGAAACAAAGGGACAAACAAGGGGAAACCTCCTCACCACAACAGACTTACCTGATTTTACCGCCGGAGGCATTGTTCCCCGAGACTTCATACTTTCTCTCAGTGCCTGAATAAGGGAGAAAGCAACAGGTTACATATTGACATTATTTTAACGGACTGTGTTGGATAATACAAATCCTTACCTGAATATTACCGGTTGCCACGAGGAATTCTTCGCTAGGGTCAAGCTGCAACCTGCAAGGAATCGGACAAGAGTGAAAGTCAGACATTTGAACTCTTACGAACTACATACTTACGGCATCTTGCCGGGAATCTCAGAGTCAATATTGTTCTGGGACTCACTAATTCCTTCGAGCCAGTGAAGTAACTGGTTATCTACGCACCCCTGTGCTCAATGCAGGATGGAGAGCTCATCTTTCCAAACCATCAGAAGAATATTCCTACGGGCCAAGCAAACGAAGCTAGGTGGGCCAGTCCAGTCCGTCATCTCGGCACTACGTGTCACATTGGTGGAGACCGCAGCTGTCCAGTTCAGATCGACGCCCCTGTGGGAGCCAGGTTAGCGTAACAGTGACACACACCAGTATCCAGCTGTAAGGCTAATATGGTAAACACATTTGACCTGTGAACCTGTGCAAGACCCTGATCAATAAATGGAAGGAGCCACCTTGAAACAGGTTCCTTTTTGTTTAATTCTCGTAGATCTGCACACAAGTACCATGGAGCATTAGGTTTTAGCAACCTAATATAGGGGTATTTGAATAGACCTAATGATTCCTCTAGATTCCAGATTTTTGATTATTTCAGCTAGTGATTCCAAAAATGCCTGGGTAACCAATATTGTCGCACAAGTACTGGCTCCCTACCATATCCTTCTGGTAGTGTGGCAACATGCAAATCGGTTACCCCAAAATCATATGCATCTTTGGGAAAAACCTGTTTGAATTCTATAAACATTTTTCTCAATTGGTCTTTTTCTTCTTCACTTGTGCAATCATCTGTAGCTTCAGTTTACTCCTCTACCATTTTAGAGCACTCCGGGAAGTCCTCCAAAGGAGGAACCTCTGTACTTTCCTCTAATCGTGTGGCAGTGTCTCTTTGGAGGGTCCCTACACTCAAGTATTTTGGAATATTGACCTCCATTTCAATATGCTGCTTTTCTCTTTCAGATTCACTTAATTCGAAAAGGATACAATTATCTTGCCGACAGCACACAATTTCTCTTGGCTCATAAGAGTACACAGACTAAACTTTAAAGATTCCATAAGGCTTAGAATCCAAGGATTCTGGTAACTCATCCTGTGCAGTCACTGCCATGATTCCTGCTCCTCATGTCCCCAGCCCTCCAAGATGTCAGGCTGGAGCCAGGCCACGATCACCTACATGGCCCTCAAGGGCCTCTCCATCCCTCCAAAGACCTACTTGGAGTCAGACTTGGCGCTTGTGGCACCAGACTCACTCACTCCCATAGGATAACATTGGGGATTGGACTTTTTGTGCATTGATGGGGACAAGATGGATGCCCCCACATATTTCGGTTCCCAGAACTGCATGTGAGGTCTAGTCTTTTGGGTGTGGTTCAGCCCAGAGGCACCTGGGATACCCAGAGACTATTTAAGCCACACCCAGGCTGAGAAACATGCTTTGCGTTTTCTGCACCTGCAGCGTGACACTCACCGTGTTCGGATCGGTCTCCAGTAGGCCTGCATCTTTCTTCTGCGCTCAGCTCCTGCAAGAACAAGAACACTGTTAGGAACAGCCTTACCTTGCGGCGCTTCTGTCCATCAGTCATCGCTCCTTCTGTTCTGCGGGCATCTTCGGCGGTGTCATTCCCATCCCGGCACGCCGCTTCCTAAGGAAAAGGGAAAAGAACAGAAAAAAGGCATTAGTAAGCATTCTGCAAATCTTTGCTTATTTTTAAATACTGTACGAGCTTCAAACGCTTACCTGAATCCCAGCCGCTCTGGGGGAACTCTGTCTCCAGAACTTCTCATCCATCTGCAAGAGGGAAAAGACACTCCAGGTTAGCGTGGAAACATCTAGAGGCGCTGCATACCGCGCTTACCCACCGCATTTGTTCTTCATAACCGGCATCCACGCTGAAAACGTTGCGACACCTAAAAGACACAGAAAAAGAACTCAGTTCAATGCAAATACGAAAATGGTGCATCGCGCATCGCGCTCTCACTCACCTTCAGCGCTACTCATCTCAGCAGCATGCCAGCATCCCCAGACGCCGGCCATCATCTAAGGAAGGAAAGGAACGAAGTTAGAGAACTGTCCAAAAGACTCATTATACTTACCTGTCGGACTCTTGCCAGTGAAGTAACTAGGCAGCAACAAGCCCACATCAATTAGACAACGAACTTCTGTCCCTACGCCAAGGGAATCAAGACCTATTAACATACATAGCCACGTTCAATAGACTCGTAGTTGAAGCAGAATGGCCAGTGGAGAAGAGAACCACGTTATTTCATCAGGGGTCGCGGGGGGAGCTCAAGGATGTTCTTGCACAAGTAGTGAACCCCCCGAAAGAGTGCTCAGAATTCATTGACCTTGTTGTTCAACTGGATCATAGGTTGCAGGACCGAAGAGCAGATCAAACCAGACCGGACCCTCGCCCTATGTATGTGCGTTCAAAGGACAATACTGCCCGAACAACGGAAGGTTCAGGAGAACCAATGCAAATCGGGGGGGTCAGATCCCCCTTGACTAAAGCGGAAAGGGATAAAAGGAGACAGCAGCAGTTTTGTCTGTACTGCAGAAGGTCAGGTAATTTCCTTAAAGAGTGCCCTGTGAAGCCACCGAGGAGGACGGTAGGGGCCACAGACAAGGAAGATACCATCAAGGAATCGGAAAACTCCCCAGCCCGGCAAGTGTAGGGGTCCACTTGTCGAGTGAAGAAAGTGAACTACAGACCTCCCATCTGTGGTCTTGATCAATCACCAACAACCATCTTGGATGCACACAGTAATAGCATACATAGACAGTGGAGCCGTTGGGAATTACATCGCCCAGGATCTTGCGGCAAAGATGGGGCTTCCGTTACGCCTTAAATCAACCACCGACACTGTTACCACAGTCGACGGCACAGAAATAGCTTCTGGTACAGTATCCCAATGCACTGCAGCTTTAACCCTTCTGTGCCAGGATGGACACTTAGAATCTATTGTTTTCGACCTCATTAAGGCACCACAGTTCCGGCTGATTTTGGGAATGCCATGGTTGGTAGCTCACAATCCTCGAATCGATTGGCGAGCAAAAGAATTGGTTTTTCCCGAGACGTGCACCCACATATATTATCGCCAAGAGAAACAACCAATAGACACCAGAACATCCACGCTTGCGACTGTGGCAATCGGCACCCTACCAAGTGAATACCAGGACTTTCAAGATGTCTTTCAGAAATAACAGGCTAATACCCTGCCACCGCATAGACCATACAATTGCCAAATCGACCTGATACCCGGTGCACAAATCCCTTATGGGCGAATTTACACACTCACGGAACCAGAAAACCAGCACCTGAAGGCCTACCTTGACCAATACCTGGCCAACGGGTTCCTCCGTTCTTTGAAGTCTCAAGCAGCCAGTCCTCTATTCTTCGTACCGAAATAGGAGGCGGACTTGAGAACGTGCATCGACTATCGCGCATTGAACCAGATTACCATAAAAAATCCCTACCCTCTGCCACTGATCCCTGAATTGCTTGATCAAGTCAAAGATGCCCAAATCTACACAAAACTAGACCTGAGGGGGGCATATCACCTTGTTCGCATAAAACAGGGGGACGAATGGAAAACCGCTTTTCGCACCAAATATGGCTTGTACGAATATCAAGTAATGCCCTTTGGCCTTTGCAACGCGCCTGCTGCATTTCAATACTTCATGAACGATGTCCTACGGAAATTGATTGATGTCTGTGCTCTAGTGGACATCGACGATATCCTAGTATATTCCGCATCAAAGCAGGACCACGTTAAACACGTCCGATCTGTATTGGAGAAACTCCGTCAACACCAGCTCTACGCCAAGCTCGAAAAGTGCTCATTCCACGTCTCCGAGGTGGATTCCTGGGCTTTATTCTCAGCCTGAATAGAATCCGAATGGATGTACACAAGGTAGATGCTATCCTGAAGTGACCATGCCCAAATTCATTCAAGGGGGTTCAAAGTATGCTGGGTTTTGCAAACTTCTACTGCCAGTTCATCCCAGGATTTTCACAAATCGTGCATCCCATCACGTCATTACTAAGGAAAAGCAACAAAAAGTTCCAGTGGACAACAGAAGCCGAGGAGGCTTTCCAGGAACTCAAAGCAAGATTCACATCTGCCCCAATCTTACGCCACCCTCGCCCTGATCTCCCATACCTGGGGGAAACGGACGCCTCAAGCATGGCTATGGGAGCCGTCCTCTCACAAAAGGACCCCAAAACAGGCCAGTTACACCCTGTTGCCTTCTGGTTGCGTAAATTCACACCCCCTGAACTCAATTACGCTATCAAAGACAAAGAACTCCTGGCCATTAAGTCAGCCTTTAAGGCATGGCGGCATTACCTCTTGGGCGCCAGACACACAATCACCATAATAACTGACCACCGGAACCTCCAGTACCTAAAAACAGCAAAGGCCCAATCCTCACAACAACTACGTTGGGCTCTTTTTTTTGCTGAATATGACTACGTGATTACATTTCGACCAGGGGTGAAAAACGGGAAGGCCGATGCCCTTTCCCGTATGGGGGTGGAAGAGCAAGGGTATCAGACCCCTGACCCAATAGCAACCATCCCGAGTGACAACCTCCTAGGAATCACAGCAACCATAACTCAGAAAGAATTACATGAAGAAATCCAAAACCTGATGAGTCCGGAGCAATTACAAGCATGGAGTGCACAAGGAGAACATTAAATGATAAAAGATCAGTTGCCCTACTTCAGGAATCGTTTATTCTTACCAAACCAAGAACTACGAGAACAAGTCATGTCCGGTTATCATGATTCCTTGATCGAGGGCCACACCGGAATCGCTACAACCCTAGCCAAGGTAAAACGAAATTATTGGTGGCCCACGTGGCGTAAAGACATTATCCAATTCATCCTATCTTGTGGAGTGTGAGCTCAAAACAAGTCATCCAAGCAGAAACCGGATGGGCTATTACAACCATTGGAAATCCCACCAGCACCCTGGCACACGTTGTCCCTCGATTTTATTACTGACTTAGCACCCAGTCAAGGGTTTAAAACTATTCTTGTGGTCGTGGACCTATTTTCAAAAATGGCACATTTAATTCCTCTTAAGGGGCTCCCAAATGCTTCCACTCTGGCAAAGGTATTTCTTGAAGGCATCGTACGGCTCCTTGGGTTTCCTTCAGTTTTGGTCTCAGACCGAGGTACTCAATTCGTATCTAACTTCTGGAGAAAATGCTGCTCTATGGCCCAGATCGACAGACGGCTATCCACCAGTCACCATCCCCAAACGGATGGTCAAACTGAGAGGACAAATCAGACGCTCGAGCAGTACCTGCGTTGCATGTTACACCAAGCTGAAGGAAGCTGGTTCGACCTATTATGGATAGCTGAATATGCTTATAATAATTCCCTACACACCAGCACTGTGCAGACACCTTTTTATACCATGTATGGCAGGCACCCACATACTTCTGAGTTGGACGTTCCTACATCCCTGGAAATGCCAGCAGTCAAAACCTTGCACACGACCATTTCTCAAACCTTTAAAAGGGCAGCTGAACACCTACTTCAAGCTAAGAATCGCCAAAAGAAGTTTGCTGATCAACACTGAGCAAAGGCCCCCAACTACCAAGTGGGAGACAAAGTCTGGCTGGCGTCTAAACATGTGTCCATTAAAGGAGCCCGAACTTTCTGTCCAAGATACCTGGGTCCATTCACTGTCACCTCCGTGATAAATCCTGTGGCGGTCAGACTAGCTTTGCCGCCAAACATGCAAATTCATACTGTGTTCCACGTGTCTGTCCTTAAACCTGTTCAACCTCGACCCGGGTAGCAACGCCACCGCAGCCAGTAGTAGTTGCCGGGGAGCCAGAATTCGAAGTCAAGGACATCCTAGATTCAAAGTACGTCAGATCCAAATTATACTGCTTAGTAGACTGGAAGGGGTATGGTCCACAAGACAGGACATGGGAGCTTTGTGAGTACATCCATGCATCTTGCTTGCTTAGACGATTTCATCAAAACCATCCAACCAAACCAGGACCAGACAGAAGAGCCACGTTGAGATGGGCCTTGGACGGGAGTGCTGTCATGATTCCTTCCCCTCATGTCCCCAGCCCTCCAAGATGTCAGGCTGGAGCCAGGCCACGATCACCTACATGGCCCTCAAGGGCCTCTCCATCCCTCCAAAGACCCACTTGGAGTCAGACTTGGCGCTTGTGGCACCAGACTCACTCACTCCCATAGGATAACATTGGGGATTGGACTTGTAGTGCATTGATGGGGACAAGATGGATGCCCCGACATATTTCGGTTCCCAGAACTGCATGTGCGGTCTAGTATTTTGGGTGTGGTTCAGCCCAGAGGCACCTGGGATACCCAGAGACTATTTAAGCCACACCCAGGCTGAGAAACATGCTTTGCGTTTTCTGCACCTGCAGCGTGACACTCACCGTGTTCGGATCGGTCTCCAATAGGCCTGCATCTTTCTTCTGCGCTCAGCTGCTGCAAGAACAAGAACACTGTTAGGAACAGCCTTACCTTGCGGCGCTTCTGTCCATCAGTCATCGCTCCTTCTATTCTGCGGGCATCTTCGGCGGTGTCATTCCCATCCCGGCACGCCGCTTCCTAAGGAAAAGGGAAAAGAACAGAAAAAAGGCATTAGTAACCATTCTGCAAATCTTTGCTTATTTTTAAATACTGTACGAGCTTCAAACGCTTACCTGAATCCCAGCCGCTCTGGGGGAACTCTGTCTCCGGATCTTCTCATCCATCTGCAAGAGGGAAAAGACACTCCAGGTTAGCGTGGAAACATCTAGAGGCGCCGCATACCGCGCTTACCCAACGCATTTGTTCTTCATAACCAGCATCCACGCTGAAAACGTTGCGGCACCTAAAAGACACAGATCTCACTCACCTTCAGCGCTACTCATCTCAGCAGCATGCCAGCATCCCCAGACGCCGGCCATCATCTAAGGAAGGAAAGGAACGAAGTTAGAGAACTGTCCAAAAGACTCATTATACTTACCTGTCGGACTCTTGCCAGTGAAGTAACTAGGCAGCAACGAGCCCGCATCAATCAACGCGACCTTGCGCTGAAGGCAGGACGGAGAGCACGCTATCCAAGAAAACAAGGCCCAGTCTCCAGTCGAATAGCCTCCAGGGAAGGGTTCGAGGTCGTAAGAGGTCAGAACAGGCTGAGTGACGTCCCCGTGGATACCAGGTGAGCGTTACAGTCACATAGCTTTCAGGAATGTTCCCAATCACTGGGTTACTGTAATCGGCAGTGCAGTAAGACTTCTGTATTTCCATTCCTATTGCTGAATTCTCTTCCAAATGACACCCTTTGTTGTCCACCAGTATTTGAATGGGTCCATCCCCAATCTCTATCAGTGGTGTATATTTGCATTCTAACCATTGCTGCCTCGTGGATTCATTTAGGCATACAAATGCATCAGAACATTTTATCTGTTGTCCCTTTATGTATTTTAATATTACTGTAAATTGTCTGGTGAATGTGGGAATAGTAACATCCTTTTTCACCTGCAGTTCACTGCATATGATGCCATCTGGGCACAATGGTAAGCCCATCTTTTGTCTTCAAATTCAGGTGCGGCTCTGCCCAACCTGGACCAAACGTTTTTGATTTAGAGTGTCTAATACCATACACATCCTGTGCATGATGTCATTTCCCAAATAAAATGTGTTTTGTGTCCCACTCACGATCCACGCATTGTGATGAATACTCTTAGGGCCAATTGTAATCTTTAACATGCATCTTCCTACAATTCTTTGTCCCAACTCGGGGTCATCTAGGCAAAAAATGTGCTGATTCTTTATTCTGAACTTTGGGATCTCCTCCCTATCAATTATTTGCTGGAGTACTATTTCATTAAAGAAACTCCTTTCATGTTCAAGCGCCAAAATGGCTTCAATCATTTCAGGATGCCCATTCACATGGATAGGAATACATGGCTTCACATCTCCCAGTGTATTTCTGAGATACTTGAAATATGATTTTCTTTATTTACCTCTGGGGTGACATTTGGTTTGCGTTTTTCTACATTTAGATAAAAACGCAGCATATTTTCATCTGTTTGCCATTTTTTTTGGGGGTTCAAATAAATCTCCAAAGACTGCTTCTATTTTTCTCCTCGCATTTTATCCTGACACATGAGAATGACATTGACGCTGGGCACACAAAATGAAGATATACTTCCACTGGCCTTATTTTACACTGTTGCTTTGTGTCATTATTTTCTTGGGTTGCAATGGCTTTTTAGCTAGGGACCACAATACTCCATTTACCCCATCAATGAGGGGTGACAACCTCTTCAGGCAATTTGTCCCTATGAGAAAGGGTATTTCAGCAGAGTTGTGATGCGTGGGCCCACAATACACCAACGGTGCTTACGAACATACTAGAAAAAATGGTAATGGATAAGAGGGAACACGGGGTGGAAACATTTGAAATGTATAATATTGAGGAGGCCTCAAGGGTAAACCATGAACCCTAAAAATTACACCACACGCTGCAAGAAGTTGATAAGAGGATTTGTCTATCTCACCCGACTGTGTCTGCCCTGAATTCTGTGTTGAGTTCATTTGTAGATCTCTATGACAATGTTTGGACTGAACTAAAATCAACTCAATTTGCGATGACGGAAATCAACGCTAAAGTTGACTATATTGGTTCAGTACTGCTGGCAGAGGTTAATGCAAAATTGGACTATATTGGTTCAGAATTGAGACCAAGAACATTAACCTCTGTTTGGCTTTGCCCCAGGTGGTGGGAGGCGACCACAATTTAAATCCTATTGTGGTTGGGAGTAGCTCAGAGATCATTGAGATCTCCGATGGGACATGTGTTGAGAACCTATATGCTGAAACTATTAATCCGATTGCACCTAATGTAGGGGTGGAAAACATAAGGCCTCCCCTATGCGGTGGGCCACCAGATATACAGGACTACAAAAACTGCGATGTAAATTGTGATGTGGGGGTAGGTAACAGTGTTAATGCTCTGCCAGATGTAGAAAGTAGGGTGGCTGGAAATAATGATGGCATGTTATAACGTGCTAATTCCATCCCCCAGAAGAAAGGGAGACAGACCAGGCGGAGGTTAATGATAAAAAGACAACATATCTTAGCAGCCAAAACTGCTCATACTGTGCTGTTTAGAATTAAACAGAAACCCTCTAGGGCTACCTTAAAGGAGCAGGAGGTTGTCCTTCCAAAACCTATATCCATGGACATGACAGTACAAACAGATATAATTAATACCGACCATTTATCTGATAACAAACATGGGGTGGGTGGAAGAGTTCCACAGCTAACCAACCCAGGATGCTCCATTAAGGGCTCCTACCCTAATTTGCAACATGCAGAGAAAGGCAATACGCAAATAAGATTAGGATCGGGTTGCAGTTTGGGAAAGTTTAAGAATTCTCCCCTGATGGCTCAAAAAGCGGCCCCTACAATAAACGTATGCCCTAACTTTTTGGGCCAACCGATGCTGGCTGGCCAATGTGGCCTGGGGAAAATTGTATCCCCTGAAAGCCTTTGTGACACAGGTAAGGTGGCATCTACGTCACCTATCTGGAATCCAGGGATTCCAGTTGCTCCTGCTTCGGTTTGGGGTCCTATTTAGGGGCCTCTTTGCCACTAACTAAACAACCCTATGTAGAGATGGAGAGAGAGTTAACTGAAAGGGTTCATGGTAGGGGTAAGCTTTAGGTACAAGATATCCCTCCAGCAACTGTGTATTCTAGCATTGCCTCAGGTATAAAAGATCTTCTAAATAGGTTTCAAAGACCTCCAATGTTGATTGGGGGTAATGCCACGAGTATAAGACAAAAGGGAAAGGTTGAACAACCTGGAGGTAATAGATTGAAAACAACGAATTTGACAAAGACCACTAAGAAAGTGACTGGGGACTCAGCTAACTTGGTAAAAACGAGAAGCCTATTGGGGCCTGAAGAAAAGATCTGCCTAAATAGGCCAAATATTCTGTCAATATTTGCTGAAATCCCGGCATTGGCCTTAGTGAGTTCTAAAGATATCTCTAGAGTGTCTTTTCTGGATATAAACTGCTCTCATGTAAGCTATATAACCCTTGATTCCCCACTGGTTAGAGAGCTTATCCTGACACAAAAAGAGATACTGTGGAACATGGGTTTTGAAATTGAGCAAAGGTCATCAAGGGATGATGATTTTCCCTCCCTCCAAAAAGAAGAGACTAATGTGGGAATGTCTCCAACTAACTGGAAGGATAAGGGGAGGTGTGTAGGTATTACTAACTCTGGATGGGATCCGGCCAAAGATATTGACTGTGCCGCTGTGATCTCCACCCTGTGGCAGAAATTGGACCCATAATGAGTTAGTACCCCTTTCAGGGGGTAATAAAGACATTAAGTTGTCTTTAAAATCATGGAACACAAGAGGCCATCAGCATCTTTTCAGTAACCCTGTTTGCCCTGAGAGAGGCAAGCATTATTTGCTTACAGAAGACGTGGCTGTCTTCCTTCCCTATATTAGACGGCTTCCCTATATTAGACGGGTATAGGACAGATGATCAGCTCGCTAGATCTAAAACCGGGGGAAGACCATCAGGGGACCTAGTTACTGCAATTTAAAACAACTTGGGTTTTGATGGTTCTGTTTTAGAGGGCCTCCCATTTGGAGCTTTGGCACTAGAACATAGTTCAAGGGAGGGAGTTATAAGGTTACTGATCATTAACATCTACTGGCATATACGCAAATCTGCTCCTGAGGTTTTTGTAATGAAGGTTTCTAGTCTAATAAGCAAATGGATGCTGAAGAATGAGAGGGGAACGATCATTGTAGCTGGTGATTTAAATGCTGAATGTGATTTTGAAAAACCATCATGGGAAATCTGTGATGTGGATATGAATGAAAGGGGAATAACAACTAAGAGGAAAATTGGTAAAATCTGGTATGTGGGATTAGGGAAGATCGGGTTATTGCCATTGGTGGGTTCTAAGAACCTTTTTAGTCAGACAGTGGCCTGGCACATGTGGCACCAAGGTATTACCTCCTCCATGCTTGACTATGTTTTCCTTGATAGTCAGCTAAAAAGTAAATGTACCTGTTTTAGGGTGACACCAAATTACTCGAGTGACCATTCCATTCAGACTGCGTCCTTTGATATTACTGTGACTACAAGGCAATTTAGGTCCCACATTAAGTTGGATACAGCCAGAGGCGTTGCTGGGGGGGCTATGGGGGCTATAGCCCCGGGTCTTTTGGTTGTAGCCCTGGATAGAAGCTCAGGAACTACAACCAAAAGGCTATAGCTAGCCCCGAATCCCCCCAGTCCAGACATTAGCTTAGCCCCTGATCTTTTCCAGACCTAGCAACACCCCTGGATACAGCTGTGTCGGGCTACGCTGTCACATGGACACATGGTAATATTGAAAATCTAAATGACAATCTAAGAGCTTCTCTAAATACTACTACCACTATGGATTGGAAACTGAGTAACTTTAATGTAGATGAAATCCAAAAATTGGATGGAACAGCGATTAGTGCCATTAGTTTAACAACAAAGAGAACTGGCTTGAACATAAGACTGACTCATTGCTATATCCAAGAGGTTGCACAGGCCAAAACTACAATGAGGAGAGATCTGCATACTATTAGCAACTTAAATCTGGATGAGACTTCCCAAAAAACATGTACTAGGAGGAGAATTAAACAAAAATATGGAAATTTTTGTAAAGCGATAAATTGCCAATTACTCCAAAATGATACTGAAGTGATGCTGGGGACTTTAATTAAAGCAAATGTGAGCTCCTTTTGGTCCCTGTTTAATGGCCTGGTGCCTAACGACGTAGTATCTCAACTGAACTCTATCTTGGAGAAGGACTGGCTCATATTTGTTTCAAATAGATTTGCACCAGTGCCACGTATTGATGTCCAGGAGGGGGGGACCAACTGGGAAAATTTGGTATCTGAGAGATGGGTCTCTGCTCTGGATATCGAACTTGTAGTGGGTCTAATAACAAAATACCAAAAGATCTCAGCCGGCTGGCCCTAATGGTCTTACAAATAATACCTTTATGTCAGACCCATTTCTCTGGGCTAATCTGTTGTTCTATGAGTTAGTAATATTCTCAAAACAGGAGTCACCCCAGCTTCGTGGAGTACTGTGCATGTAGTACCAATCTTTAAGTGCGGGAGTAGGTTGGATCCAAATAATTACCGACCTATTGCCCTAATTGATGCCGATTGTAAAATCTTCTCAGCATTTCTCTTAATGCACTTATTAGAATGGGAAAAGCAATACCATCTGCTTAATATTTTCCAGACGGGGTTTCGTGGGGGGGCACTCTACTAATGTCAATGGCTGTTACTTAAATGCATCCAGCAAGACGCATTGACTAAGGAGAGGGGACAAACATTCATGGCATCGGTCGACCTCTTGGCCGTATTTGATTGCGTTAAATTGTGGCAGAAATTGATGGTTGGGGTCTGCCTTTAGGCCTCTTGAAACTCATTGAGGGTTTATACAAAAACTGTGGAATACAGGTGAGACTTAGCCAGCAGGGGGATATGCCGGCTAGGGTGCAATGCCATCGTGGAGTAAGACAGGGTTGTGTCTAGCACCTTTGATTTTTAATCAGTACTTATCTGACGTAGGGGTCTGTTTAAGGAATGAAGGAATGAAGGATTACTACCACCAAGAGTGGACCAAAATAAGATCATATGGCTAGCGTACGCAGATGATTTATTATTATTTGACTGTACAAAAATAGGTCTGCAACAGCTTATATATTCCTTTGCCAGATGTGCTAATGACAATGCTATAATTATAAACCCCCAAAAAAATGAAAATATTATCATTTTCTAAGGTGGTACGTAGAAGCTTACTGCCTACGTGGCACATTAAAGGGGCTACTGTAAGTACTTCTACTAGCCTTATGTATCTGGGTTTCATTTTTGGCTCACAAAAGGGTACACAAACTCTACTGAATAACCTTAGTTATAAAGCTAAGTTCTTGGAATCCCAAATCCAAACAATAGACAGAAAGTTTGGTAGGTTTTCATTGAAACCGGCATTGATGTTTTTTGAGTGAAAAATTGTACCAAAACTAAACTATGGTCTGGAATTGTCTCCTACTGTGATAAGTTATGCTTTGAGTAAAATAGAAGGTAGAATTTGGAGACGGCTCCTCTGTGTTCCTAAGGCGGTTCCTATAGCAGCCATCAGATTTCAACTGGGGTATGTTTCCCTTTGGGCACGTGTTCAATGGAGGATGTTAACTCTATATGGGAAAATAATGGTCCCACTACCAAACTCAATATACGAACTGATAGGTATTGACATGAAGTATAATACATTATTACTTGAATTTAAAAACAACTGTGAAAACATCCGTCAGAATAGTGATTTGAACTTGGATACTCTGACTGATAATCCTTTGCTAACAAAAAAACGCCTTTTGGATTATGATTGGATCAATGCGACAGGGCAATTTCATTCATATAGCTCTATGAGTCATCTGAATCATGAACACAAAACTCGAGGTTCCCTCTCTAAAATACTACTTTTGTTCCCAAATCAGTATTATTGAGGAATCTTATTGAGGTTGAGATGGAACTTATTACCAACAAAACAGATACTGATTAGAAGGAACCAAATACCATTGCAAGAAAGTAACTCTAGGTTTTGTGATATGAAAGGTGAAACTGCAAGACATTGAATCATGGATTGTGGGGCACTGAAAGATTTAATGCAGATCTATTTGGGTACTTTAAAAAACTACTTTGCCTATACATCTGAAGATATGGTATAGAGCCGTTGCCTTAATATCCAAAATACTCATGAAGGGCTGCCCCTTTCAGGTTTTCTCAAGAGTATTAACATGGGGTAGGATATGTTGACAGTTACAAAATGAATAGCTGGCCCGTTTCCCTTTTCCCTCATGGTTGAAATAAGTTGGATGATTTATTTTTCCTCCCAATGTTATTTTTAAATGAATCTGGAGAATTGTTGATTGTAATGATGTTAATTGATTGTAAATCCTATCGTTCTCCTGATTGCTTTTTATCCTTATTTGTATTACATTTTCTCTTTTTTCTTTTTAAACGTATCATGTATTTATCTTAAGGGCAATGAAAAAAACGAAAAAAAAGAAAGGGTATTTCATTAATGGATGTGATGAACACTTCCTGTGTCATCCGATGCTTCCCTATCTTTATGTCAACCTCGGTGACACCTTCGATAGGTATTTCCTCCCCATTGAAATCGTGCACAGGGCCTTCGTTTTGCCTAATCTTGATATGATTCCGTGGGGATCTCCCTTCATTGACACTTTCGCTAGTTCTTTAGACATTATTGTTGCTTTGGCACCTGTATCAATCATTGCAAATGTGTTACATCTTTCTTCAATAGTAACAGGAGCATAGTACCTATCTTCAAACTCTTCTAGTACACATAAAAAGTGTGAATTTTGCTGATTTCAGGATTTACTTTCCTTAGCTCTTTTTTACTCTTTGCTAGGCAAATAGGCATATGAAATGACATCTTACCGTCCTTTTTACCTATTTCATTTTGAATTTCTTTGTCTATTCTCCTGGGCTCAGAACCCATTTGGAGTGTAGCCACTGACTGCCACTCTGACTTGGGACCACTAGTGTTCACATCCCAATTTCTTGTTGTACTTTTCTCATTGTCTGGGTTCTCGCCAGTTAGTTCTCCACTGCAACCTTTTGACTGGGTATTTTCACAACTGTCATGTGACAGCCTGTCAACTTCTGACACATGACACGTATCTGTGTTTTGCATGAAGCCTGTCATTTCTGTCCTTTGGAATATATGTGGTTCAAAATACTTCTGAGGTGACTGACCTGCACCCTCCTTTTGAGCTACTGTTTCCTCTGTATGGGTATCAACACTATTCCGACTATCAAGTGAGAATAATCTATTTGTTGATCCGAACTCTTAGCCTTGTGTTTTATTTTCACATTGGAGGCTCTTTTCAAATCTGTTTCTCTGTTCTTTTGGGTTGTTCATGTTCATTTTCCCCCTTTTGTTCTTAATTTTCACACACCTGAATAGTCTGGTTCAACTCTAAATTGAACCACACTCCTATTTTGTGTGTGTTGAAATTATTTGTCTACAGACCGTATGCCAGTTATAAGGAGACAACATGTGTGAATTTTCCACCCTTGTGTGTTACAACATTTCTGTTTGGTGGGTTTATCTTATGTTCTTAGTTCTTAGATGGGTACAATTAATCCCTGCCTAGTGTCATTCTTCTAGATTTCCTATCTCGCCATCTGCTTCCATCATAATACATGCCACTCTCAATAGCAGATTTCTATATCAATTACATCGTACAGCACACAAAACCCAGTCTACTATCCTTTAAGGTCATTCAAAAGGAAATAGAAGAATCTCCCGAATTAGCCATTATGTTGGCACACCAACGATCAGGAATGTGAAGGCATGGTAAAGAACTGACTGCCATAAATGCAGGAGTGGACGAACACATCCTTCAAACGCTGCTACTGGTAAAAGATGAGTTCTTGACAACCCAATTGTATTCATTAGTTGAATGTTGAGACACACCTTTATGGTTCCAAAGAATGACAAACCTTATAGAAATAACAATGCAAGCTTACATCATCGGCAAAAGTCTACATCACCACACATTCCTGATTAAGAACCCACTACCCCAAGCTATCTGTGAAAAAGTGGCAATTGAACTTTGTGGTCCGCTCTAGTCAGGTTCAGACAAATTGCTAATGCATTGCTAGACGAATACTCCCGATATCCCAATCTGCAATTTGTAGTGTTCACAGCTGCATCAGTGGTAATACCAACATGAATAAAATGTTTACCACTTAAGGCATTTCAAAAGTCATAGAGTCTGACAATATCCTGTCGTTCACCAGCCAAGCCTTTCGCATGTTTGCCGAGTACCTGTCATTTCAGCATTGGCCTGTTACACCTTTGTGACCACAATCCAATGGAGTTGGACATTTTCAGGGAAACCTCAAATGCACTGTGCAAATCTGCTGCATCTCGAACAAATCCCTTGAGCAGGCTCTTTTTCAATTGCTAAGCAACTGCAGGAATACCCCCACACAGCACAGCAGTGGGCCGCCAAGAGACAAGCAACCGCTAAGAGAATAAGATGCAGAAGCAAAAGAGAAAATGAAACACTAGGCTGACACAACACAAAGAGCAAAACAGTCACAACTAGTCCAAGGCAACTATGTAATGGTAGACAACAGATGACTCATAAAGAAAAGTCACTGGTTGACCCTGAACCCCCGAATCATAATGAAAGTGAAGGGTTCCATGATGACAACTGAACACGAAGAAAGGAGGATCGCAAAAAAAGAATAGTTCTTCAGTAGGATAGAGACAACTATTTTCTAAGGTCAGATATCAGTGATCATGCTGAGGCAGGTTATGTGGGGGACAGTGAAATTTTGGAAGAGAACAATTTTAACAGAAATTACATGAGTCGCACACCAGCATCATTCATGAAAAGAATAATAAAGTGAAGCGTTCAACTGATGGAATAAATGGGTTAGTGGGAGGTTTCTCTGTAAGCCAAAGGGAGTTTCTTATGTGCCCTGCTGCCCCTCCAGATTTTTAGGAGGGACCTGGGTGAGACAGTAAAACAGATGTGATATGGGAGAAGAGGTGAATGGCATTGCGAAGGGAGACATAGAATAAAGAGGTTGCTTGAAATCACTCCAGTCTCTGCCTGATTCATTACTCACGTGCGGCCTCTAAATAAGTGCCCGGGCCATACTTGAAATAAGCCTGATTTCCATTTGGGGCTGATTCATGGAATTATGTGTGCCGAAAAACGGGCTTTGTGCGCCATTCTGCTCGCAAATCCCCATTTGTGAAACATGGATTTGCCGGCAGAACGGCGCGCAAAGCCCGTTTTTCGGGCACACATAATTCCATGAATTAGCCCCCATGGTCTTTCTCTTTCTGTAATGGCATGACAGGCTGAAAACAATGATCTGGTTGGTTGCCTAGAGCAGTCCCAGAGGTTATGAATCATTCAAAACCTTTATGCTATCACCTTTTTTTATTTTGCTTATTGAATAGGATCCCTGAGAAAACCATAGGGGGAAGTTGGGCATTCATCACCTCGGAGACATGATGCAGAGGCTTAGATCGCTTATTATACAAGACATTTGTTGCTAAAGTATGGGGTTCCGACTACAATCCTGGCGCTCGTTTGCATGCACAGTGCCATCAATGCATGTTAAGTTGAATCCACTCTGGAACCTACGCATACACCATTTCTTAAGTCTATTCAAAAGGCTGTGAGTTGTAGGCATATTGGGCCTCATTCTGAGTTGGGCGCAAAGGGATACCGGGCACCATTAAGGAAATCGGTGCCGGTAATCCCGTTTCGCCCTATTCTGAGGTCCCTTAGCGGGTCCCTTCCTTAACGCCTGGTTTGAGGCTGGCTGAACCGTTTTTAAATCTGAAGTTCACAAATATACCTGCACAATTACTTGGGTTTGCAGCACAAGCGGCGCGATTAGCAGCACTGTTCCCGCACCAGATAGGGGTTAAAATTAGTTTGCTGAGCTGGACATTCCTAGAACCTAAGCAATCCCTTAAAAGATGTGCATAGAATATCTGTCCAAGCGGCAAACAAGTATGCAGATTCGAGACTGTGCAGCAAATGTGTTCATGCTTGTATCCTGGCAACCCAAGTAATTGTGCAGGTAGATTTCTGAACTTCAGATTTAAAAACGGTTCAGCCAGCCTCAAACCAGGCGTTATGGACGGGGCCCGTTAAGGGACTTCAGAGCTTATAATGGTACTGCAATTCGCGGTACCGTTATTAGCGCCTTCCCCCTTCCCATTGAGCCCTATGGGGGCTCAAATGGGAATGGCTTTTTCAATGGGGAATTACCGGTCCCGCAAAGGTCGGAATAGACCGGTAAGTCCCCATTGAACCAGGGCGGACTCGGTATCGGTATTGGAGGTAGTCATGCCTCAAATAGCACCATGACTACCTCCAAACTCGGAATGAGGGCCATTGTTTCTATTCTCCATTGAATGGTACAATATGCTGCTGCACCTTGTACATGTGCTATTTAAGTCCAAATGAGAGAGTGATCTAAAGGCTCCATTCAAGGATAAACAGTGGGATGGAACTATGCGGACTCCAAATCTGCTTTTCTCAATTCACTGCATACATTTGTTCAGGTACAACACCTCAATTGGGCATACATCACAACTGCCAGGCATGTGGCATTTGAAAATGGATATGATTGTCATTTCTCAGGTGTAACTGAACAGAAAACACCCTTATCTACATGTTCCAGGAGCACCTGGTGGTCAATGCCTTTTGGTCAGATGCAACACTGAAGCTGAATGCTAGTATAGGCATTTTTCTGCCTATTACACTGTTTGACTGCCTACTGGAAGAAACGCCCTAAAACATACCCAAGCTAGCATATGTTGCAGTCCTACTGGTTAAGCAATGTATCACCTACTAAGTGGGGTGCAATGTGCTACTGTCCCTTGCAGTAAAGATATCGGGACGTTTAGGCCCCATTTTGGCTCTATTTATTAAACAGCGAACCAGCTAACCAGCTTGCCATAGACAAGATTGATGCTGGCTAGACTGCTTTATATTTTGCTGTGAACGTCTCATCTACATGTACTGAATCTTCAGATTCCATTGTGATATGTTTATTGCCTATGTCCTTGATGAATTCAGGCTTATAGAGATATGTTTTGTACTCTGAATTGGTCCGCATTGATATAGTATCCAAAAGATGGGGGTGTTATGGACTGGTTTCAATGGAAAATTACAAAAAACGAAAAGGATGCCTGAGAAAATTTGATATATGATTGGTGAAAGAGCTGGTTAGTATTTGTGCATAACTTTGCATGGATGTCTGTGGCAGACAGGGCAGAGGGAGAGTGAGTGACTGCAAGAGCAATGTGCTGTTCAGACTGCAGACAGAGAAGGTCTAGCCAAAGGAAGAAAATCTCTTGAAGGATGCCCTGAGCCGGTTAACGCCAGGGATTTCCAATGCTCCAAGGGAGGCCCCCAATAGCGGGACACCAGCACAGTCCTTAAGTCAGACACTGGTGGGGTTAAAGCTTCCCTGGTTCTAGAATGCCATGGTGAATATCCCTTCGGAGAAAGGAATTTATGACAAACATGTAGTGGGTGGGTTGCAGTTTTGCCTAGTTATGAAGGGGGTGGGGGGCAAAGGAAAATGAGATAGCATTAGTCCCATATCTAAGTTGGTTTACATGTGCTTATATGGCCCTCATCTAGCCTCCCAGCAGCGATTACAAGGGAGGTGGGGAGGGCGGCTGAGATGAAAGCTCAGGGAGCATGCTGTCATTCCACTTCATAGGCCAGAGTGCCACACACGGCTCTGTTGACAGGGGATCCCCCGATCAGTTAAACCTGTTTAGGGCGCCCCACCCATTTGCCTAGACATCATGAATATAGAGGACAACAACTCCTCCTAATTCAGGTTTTGGAAAAAGGCGGGTGGTTTTAGCAAGTGCATATCAGCCTAGCGATACCCAGTCGAGGTAAGCGGTTTGAGTACAGGTAGGAAAAGCTGCCTTGACCTGTAACTAGTAGCTCTATGTTTCCCTAATGGAATTGTTCCATGTAAAGTATAACTGCAGTCAGGATGTGATTTGATGAGTGTGTGGCACGCAAAAATGTTTTCCTGGCCATAGGCCGGTGAGGAGCGGAATTGTTTTTTGAATAAAATGATGATGGTGTACTGCTCCAAATATCCTGGGCCTCATTACGAGTTTGGAGGCAGCCATGGTGCTATTAGCACCATGGCTGCCTCCAAAATCGTGTCCAGGTTCCTTGAATGAGGAATTACCGGGTCATTCCAACCTTGGAGGACCCGGTCATTCCTCATTCAAAAAACCATTGGAGTAAGTGAGCAAGAATGGATACTTTACTTTAGCCACATCTATGAAAAAGAAAAATTGAAAGATATCCAAACTCGTACTGATCTCTCCAATTACGAAGGACTAATTATTGAAGAAGTAGACGTTTTGCATTTCATAAATAAACTATCTAATTCCCGAGCTCCCGGACCAGACGGGATGAGTAATTTCATGTTTAGACAAAATCCCGTACAATGGGCAAAGATTATAACTCTTATATTTACTCAGATAATAAAAACAAACAGATTACCAGAATCGTGGAGGTCGGCAATAATTATCCCGATTTTTAAAAAAGGAGATAGAAAACTACCTAAAAACTATAGGCCGATCTCTCTGCTAGATGCCTCAGGCAAGCTTTTTTCGAGATTTATTCTTAGAGATTTCAATCGATGGACACTATGGTCAGGAGTTAGAGATCCACTACAAACGGATTTGTAGCGGGAATGGTAACCTGTGTTAACCTTCTTACTTTGACATCAATAATTGAACACCATAAAACAATTAAACAGCCGCTATACTTTACATACATAGATTTGCGAGCTGCATTTGACTCTGTCTCTCGTGAGCTGTTAATTAAAAAACTCACAAACCAAGGCTGCCCTAAATATATCATTCATCTGATTGAAGACTTGCACACGGATAATAGTGTCCAAATCAGATTAACGAATGATGGCAAACTATCTCAAACGATCAGAACATTTAGAGGGTTGAGACAGGGATGCACGCCAGCAGCATCACTGTTTAACTTCTTTATATCTGATGCAGGAGAGATTTTCAACAACATTTGCACAGACCCACCGAAATTAGTAAATACAATTATACCCTTTCTAATGTACGCGGACGATCTGGTAATAATGTCGAAAACTCCAAAGGGTTTACAAATAGCATTGGATGCGGTGATGACTTACACAAGTAACAACTACTTAAGTATCAACCGGGAAAAAACTAAAGTTATGATTTTTAACGCTCCTAAGAAAACAATGAAAAAGTCATATAAATGGAACCTCATGGGAGAGAGTCTCGAAATAGTGAATCATTACATATATTTGGGAGTCCAAATACTGCCAGTTAATCAATTCACAGTGTTTAAACAACAACAATTAGATAGGGTAACTACATACATTCAACAAACTAAAATTATTTTGAGAAAATATGGAAAGTTTACTTTGGACCCTGCCTTAACTTTTTACAATCAAAAAGTATCAGTAAAATTGTTGTATTCATCAGAATCAAAACCCATTGTAAAGGAGGAGTTCTGGAACAGATTGGAAGCAAAATATTGGAGAGAAGTACTTCAATTACCAACATCAACTCCATTATCAATAATCAGATACTAGTTGGGACTAATATCACTCAACATGAGGTATACATGGTTAGTAATAGCATTATTTAGAAAAACCCTACTAGCATGGAAATCAACTACAGTCTTGGGAATGTTGGCTGCTTACATCTTTTCATCGAAAGATGGCTTCATTTCCAAATGGAGAAATCGGGTACTAACTGTTCTGTCGACGATTGATGGTTCATTGGCAATTCTGCTACAAAATCCAATACAGATAAAGATAAGAATTTTCGCTATGGACTGGGAAAAAACAAAAGATAGATGTTCCACCTACCGCGATTATGATCCTCTGACAATCACGATAAAAAGACATTCCTATCCTGAACAATACTTGAATAGGTCACCATCTACAAAGCATCGAAATGATTTTCTTCGATTTCGCCCAAATTTATGGCCTACAAGAAAGGTAATGTCTCGGAGAAAACAAATTAATGCAATCAAAAATACTGTAGATTTTGTAAACAAAAAGAGAAAGTACAAACCTTGAGACACTTACTTACTGAGTGGAGGAACTCCTTAATCAACGTATAAAATATTTTAAACAGTTAACAGTCGCATTCGGTGTCCATACGTCGGATGCATTATGGAGAACCATTTATTCTGGTATCTCGACTATAGTCTCAATAAGAACATTTGCATTTTTGTATGAATTGAAATTAGAGAACTTTGAACCTGTGGTTGAATAAGTGAAAGCTAGAAGAAAAAAATGTATTAGTGGAGGTATTAAATGGACATTTAATGGTTAAATTGTAAATAACTAATTGTAAATGTATTTTTGTAAATGTTGTTTTTTTTATTTTATATTGTAAAGTTGATTAATATCAGCTATAAAAAAAAACATTCCCCATTCCCATTTGAGTCCCCATAGGACTCAATGAGAATGGGGATGGAGCTAATACCGGGCCCGTTAATAACGGGCCCGGTATTAGCTCCTTGGTCCCCTTGCGGGACCCGCAAAGGATGTCTGGTCTGACCTCATAATAGGGCGGAATGGATTTACCGGCACCATTACCTGTGCCGGTAAACCCATTCCGCCCACCTCCTAATGAGGCCCACTATGTTGAAAGTGACTTAATGAAAGGGTTGGCTTTTAATCCCTGAAAGCATGATACCAACATTTAGATATGAGTGCTGGGCCCTGGACTATGGCTCATACAAGCCAACCCTCCCGATTTAGGCAGAAGACTCCTGATTTATCCTTTAAAAATAGCATTCCCCTCCAAGACACACGATTTTCACAGGTGTCGCGCGCCACTTAGGCAGCTCTCTCACCCGCCAAGCTCTCTAACCGCCCATGGGAATCAATTGGGCTTTCACCTACCAAATGCAAAATCTGGTGTTTTCACAAGCTCAAGGGCCCTGAAAGGTTGAGCGCTATGAAATTGTGCTATTTTTTACTGACTCCCCCCTAAAATAATTATACGCCCAATAAAATCCTAGAGGAAAATTACATTCTCCCAATTTCTGTGGTGAACTCTCCCACCCTGGGGTTCCACAATGTTGGCACGTCGGATGGCTTGCCCTGATTTTTCCGCATATTCTGCCACTATAAATAACTACTCAGTTAATTGTTATCGAAGCAAACACCAGCTATTTAACTTCCAAATTGAGATGGTTACATTTTGAACGTAGGTATGCCTGGGGGTTCAGGTTCACTTGGGAACAGAGCACATTACAGAAAAATATCGTTAACAAATTTCTTAGAAACATTCTCACCATTACGACTGTAAACACTCCAAGATGACATGCCTGCGCAACCCAGGCAGTGCTAGGTTTGGTCGCTCCTGAACGTCCTGAAAATGAAACTATTTACGTGGGACGCAGCTTATTTTCTAGAAAGCCCTAGCTTCGTTTGGTAGCTGCACGTGCGTAGAGAGAAACTATTTCCGGGCGACGCCGTTTTCCAGAAATAGCCCTAACCTCTATGGCGCTACCTTCTTTTGGTAGCTACTGCACGTGCTAAGAGGGAAACTATTTCCGGTGACGCAACATGTATTTCCAGAACTGCCCCGCGTGTCCCGCTACAAGCATTGTGACGTCGCTGTGACGCTACGCAAGAACCCTACACAGTCGCCGGGCATAGCATGGGCAGGAACATATCCCTAGGGTTTGTGTGGGACTAAGGTAAGCGAGGGGTACATTAGAGAACCTCAAATAAGTGGAGAGAGGGGGGACCTGCCGGGGCACATTTTGTTGTTTGTTGTGTGCGCATATCTTGTTGCTCTGCCTCTTGGCTTGGGTCTAGCAGTGGGTCCACAAACTCGCGAATGTCGAGCATGAGGCACCGCATTTAGCAGACAGCTATAGTGTAAATCCAGATATAAATGGGCATTGATAACTAAACCTCTTTTGAAGGAGACCCCTCACTCGGGGCAAAGTGTCTTAAGCACGTGCATTTGCCAACGTACTCGGAGTGGTCCTCACACTTAATGGCAGACTGCACGTTCTATACAATGTGCATTGTGTAGCACACTACTTGTTTGTCTTTTTTTTGTACCGTCGGGCAAATAGAAATGCATGAATGCAGTGCATGGCATTCTATAAGGATGGCGAGAAGCACATACTTTATATGAACAAATTAGTGTATGTTATGACTGGACCTGCGGTCACGCAGGACAGTCCAACCATCACTGGGTGCACCCAGCACACACGTTGGCCTGAACAGTTATGGGCTGGCTCACAGGCCAGCCAAGGACCTGCTGGGGCACCCAGCCAACATCCGAGGACAGGGAACAACCTGTCGGCCCATGATCACACAGGCGTTTCAAAGGCCTGGGGGTACCCAGGCCAACACGGCCACACAGCCAGTGTTGCCCAACAGGCGAACCGGCCCACACATGCTGAGTTGCCCTGCAGGGGCACGTTGGTGGGTTCACTACATTATAAGAAGAGTCTTTATTGACCTTGGTGAGTGGAACTTAAAACCACTGAAAGGCACAATTGTTGGCTCCTGGCAACATCTAAGGCATGCCGACAATTTGCGAGAGTACAGCTTTACATAACATTTCAACTGGAACCACTTTGAGCACACACATGACATGCAGGCGCACAACATTATAAATGCATACTACTGAGTCCACTTTAATCACTTGCAGAGTTGCAGGAGACCAGTCCAAGTTCGTTGGCATCCATTCAGGACAGTTCAGTTCACAGTTCAGGGCCGGCAAAGCCGCATCTGGGTGCACCAGGGGCCACATCGGCCTAGTCCATAGCAGGGACGTTGCTACGGGGGGGCTAGGGGGGCTATAGCCCCTGATCTTTTGATTGTAGCCCCTGATAGAATCTCAGGAGCTACAGCCAAAAGACTAGCTAGCCCCCAGTCCCAACAGTTCCAACATCAGCTTAGCCCCAGGTATTTTCCAGACCTAGCAACTCCCCTGGTCCATAGATCATGGGGTCAGACAGTGCCAGGCTACTGGTGGCAAGGTGACAGCCCACTAATTTCGCTCTGTCAGGCAGGAGGCCCTCCCAGGCACGAGGCCTTTTTATTCCTCCTTTCCAGCTTTATTCCATCAAAGGTAGCAGCGGTGAAATGTCAGGAAAGGCAAAACAGATGGCACTCAGTCAACTAGAGTTGAAGTTTGCTAGTTCCGGACAGCAGCACAACAGGCACTTGTCTCTTTGGTATGGGTGCTGTGTAGACAAAGGAGCAGCCTCGCATGCTGGGAGGAGAGCGAGCTCTTATTCCATAAATGTACTAAATTGTAATCGGAACGGTGTCTCTATTTTCTCAACTCCAACACCGGAGCGCTTCATTTACACCTGCTCCAACGAGGAGCACATATATTTTACTGGTGGGCGGCCCAGGATCTCCTTGGCGGTGTCGGCATGCATGCACTGACAGTATACTTTGAATTCCACCGACGCATATACAACTTGAGATATTTCGTCCCCATAAGTGTCAGGACACGTCTTGTTCTCGGTGCACGTAGGCTATGCCCTCATGTACTGTGGACACATATCCTTCAAATTCACAATCGTTTCTTTTTCGATAAGCTGTAAAATCATTGCTGTTTTCCCATTGCATTTTCCATGGCCCAACGTTATTTCTGTTCTTGCTTTCTCACCCCTTTTCTATTCCATTGCTTTCTCTCAGCCCTGCCTTGTCCATGGTTTACTTTTCACTTTGAGTGTATTTTCTAACCATTTTTTTGTGTGATTCCCTATTCATTTTATTCCATATGTTTTAAAATATTGTTGCTTTTATACTGTCTTATGCTTTTATTAGCTGTGTGCAGCACTGTGCCCCTCACTCGATGATAAATTGTGATTTATTAAATTTTGTTAAACTCATAAAAAACTAGGAAAAAGGCTCACACCGTGAAGATCCCAGTCAGACACTATTAAACCCTTTCGGCAGTGGATCATTGAGGGGACAATGGGACATGAACGTCAGTATCAAACCTTCGAACTGTAGCATAAAATGATTTCCAAACGGGACTGTGGAATGATAAAATGTAGAATTTGCCGCAGAATGGATAAGTTTAAGACGATACCTGAAAGTAGAAACTAGAGAGTGTCTCATATGAGGGGACATATTGCTCGTGTTTTGTCCACATGCATGTGATCTTAGAAATGAATGTTACTGTGTTCATAGCAGAGCAGTCCAGGCCTCACTAATGAAAGGGCGTGTGGGTATGCCAGCAGTAAATCAGTACCTGTTCAGAATCCGTTCTGCAGTCTTAACCCCAGAAGTACAACAATATCTGGGTGGCATCCACATACTTGGTATAGACGACACCCAGATAATCCAAGATATCGAAAAGTGGCTTTGTAAACACATTATAGAGTGTGGGTGAAACGCATGATCCTTGTGGTACTCCACATGTGACAGGTGAAGGTTCAGCAGATGTGGACGGGGAAAAAACACTCATAGACCTGTTGCCCAAAAAGGAGCTTTATCCGTGAAATGGGCTGTTAGTTTGAGTTGTCGGCAAAGGATTTGGTGATTTACTAGGTCAAACGCTGCAGATAAATCAATTAGGAGTAAAAGGGCAAGTTTACCCTTGTCTTTGAGATCCTCAATCTGTGTTTTAAGATCAATCAGGGCAGTTTTAGTTTCATGACGTGTACTGAACCCCGATAATCTAAGTTCCATGAGTTTGTTAGTTTCCAAGTAGTCTTGGATCTGCAGATAGGTCGCTAGATCAAGAATTTTTAGAAAGAATGGCACTGTAGTGATGGGCCTGTAGTTGGTTGGTATGTTAGCATCCAATGAAGGTTTTTTAAGAAGTGGGATGACCTAGGGTCCTTCAGGTTGTCAGGGACAATCCCAGAGCTGAAGGAGGAGTTTATAAATGCAGTGATGAAAGGCGCTAGATTATGAGAAGCCTCCTTGATAATAGTGGAAGGACATAAATCGCCTTGGCAGTTCGAAGGTTTAAGGTTGTTGATAATATTTTCCACTTCAGAGATAGTAAGAGGCGAGAAGCTAAATGGTTTTTGGGAGTGAAGGTTGATGTTTGTTCTGATCTGGTGAGATTTATCTTGTGGGTAGATCTGCAGGCTGTTTTTTGTTGTTGATTTTGGTTTGGAGAGCTGCTATTTTACCAAGGAGAGCCTTTTGTATATTGGCACACCAGGAGCTGTCTTTAATACAGGTGTCAGGAGGAGAGACCGGTGATTCCAGTTCTTTTAGTATTATGAATAACACTTTGGTGTTAGATTTAGCTTGTTCAATGCGCTTATTATAAGTATCTTTTCTTGCCTGACGTATAGCCTCTTTGTAGTTCAGGGTGGCTAAAGCTAAACTCGCTTTGGTCATTTCAGTGGGGTTACTTTTCCAACGTGCTTCTAGATTGCGTTTATCTTTGCATAGGATTCTCAAATGAGGTATAAACCAGGAGTTTAGGTGAGCCCGTGGTTTAAGTTTTTTTAGCTTCATAGGTGCAGTTGGGTCTAGCGCTTTAAGTAAAGTCTGGTTAAACATATCTACCATGACAGTTGGATCAGTGCAGATAGAGGTGTGTTCAGTGAGGATAGGGAGGATAAGTGGGAGCAGTTTTCACATGTTATGTCTCTCTTGTTTCTAGTGTAGATAGCAGGTGCGATGTCAGGTTTGGTACGGGTAATTTTGGCAGAGATGCTAAATGTGATTAGATGGTGGTCTGTCCAGACACACGGTTGATTGGCATCAACATTTATTTCGCAGTTGAAGCCAGGTATCCAGTCGAGGATTCTGCCCTTTGAATGTGTTTGCTCATGATATGTTGCGTAAAACCTATGTTGGTAAGCAAGTTATTGATGTTACGTGCTGCGGAATCATTGGGGTCTTGTAGACCCAGATTAAAATCACCTAGTACAATGGTTTGAGATTTAGTTTTAGTGTTAGATGCAAGAATGTGAGATAGGTCTTCAGCAAATGTGGAGAGAGAGCCAGGGGGCCCGTAGTTTAGATGGAGTATGATAGTCTGACTAGGGGTAAGTGCTAATTTGATTGTGAGTATTTCCGCTGACGCGATTTGCTGTGTATTAGAGATGCAGAGATTAATAGAATTCTTATGAATTAATGCAATGCCACCTCCTTTAGTTTGATTGCTATTGCAATTGTTTCTAATGATAGTATAACCTGTAGGGATTGCTAGAGATAGGAGTGGTCCTGAGGCAGAGTGGAGCCAAGTTTCTGTGATGGCAATAAAGTTGAGATCATGTGTAAGGATAAGGTCAGCCATGTCAAGTGCATGTGCAGTAAGTGACCTGCATTAATCAAAGCCCCCTTGATCAGGGTCATAGGAGCAAGTGGCGTGCTTGTGTCAGGACTGGTGTTCGTAGTGGGTAAGGGTGGTGAGAGCGTGTGCTGTTGCAGTAAGTGGAAACATGTTAGTGTGCCTATTGGCGTGGTGGTAGGAAGCATGATGGAGTCTAGAGCCAAGTCTGTAGTTCCTCAAAGTTGTAGCGCATGGTTGGTTGGGTGTAGGTTTCGTGGCAAAGTGTTCAATCCAGAGGGAAGGCAAATTGAGGTAAGGGTTAGTGGCATGTGTAGAGAGACCCAGAGTTGGGATGTGGTGTTGCTGTTTGGTGTTGTGCTGAGCGCTCCTAGAGCTTTGTCCAGATGGACAAGGAAGCATATTGTACCTAGGTTGTGTGCAGAGTAGCAAGGAATGTGTGCGAGGTCTAATATGTGGTGAAGCTGCTAGTGTGGCGTTGTTATAATAGAAGAATGCCTATATATAATAAAATAAATAATATATAATAATATATATATATAATATTATATTATATTTATATATATATATATATATATATATATATATATATATATATATATAATAAAATAATAGGAGAACGGTTGTTTGAAATACCAACAGCAGCGTGTTTGAAATACCAAGTTTAGAGAAAAACACTGCACAAAAATGTGTACATTCACGACCCAAAATATCATCAGCTCTGAGCTGGTCTTAAATGGTGTAAATGTATAACAAGCTTCCAGCATAGAGGTTTCGAAATTGAGGGGAGGTGGGAGCTAATTAGCTCCTGCTTGTAGCCTAGTAAAGCCTGATTAGCTTGCAACCTACAGCTACCAGGAGCTACTTTTGGCTCCCCAGAGCAACTGTTGCTGAACAAACACAACTATGTGAATGTAACTCTTTGTGTTTGGGACAATCTATAAATACACATTAGGACACCTCTATACAACCTTTAAAGATCTAGGGGTAATAAATAATGGACAAAACTATATATTTGGATCTTATGTGGAAGTTAGGTATGGGGAATGCTATGTACTGGCCCCTTATTCCCCAGTCATAGCTACTGGTCACTGGTTAATGAGGGATAACCGGCGCCACTTTTAACTCCTGGTTATCCATTCTGAATTTCGAACCCTGTGCATATGAATCATGTGTCAACCCTATGCATTGAAGTAGAAAGGGTTTGTTCTGGAGGGTTCCCTGAAATGTGAAAGGTGTTATAGTGGGTAGTATGTTTTACCATTAGTAGCATATTTTTCAAACAGCATTATTTTTATATGTCTGGTTGCTGGAAAAGCACATCACAAATGTTTTACTTGCTACAGCTTTACCAGCAGCAGTAATTCCACATCTCCCAAGGTACTACATAGTAGCAATGCCATTGAGACTGCCAACGAGTTCCCTTGCTATATGTCTTATGTAATAAGTGGTGCCATGGCTTTGGGGGCCTGATTACTGCATTCATTGTAGGTTGAAGCACCCTTTGTGGCTGTATTGTATTGACATACTTCACATGAAGCTCTTTGTGTATTACTATCGTGCCTGGACTGTATCATTTACTGCTTCTGTCTACTAATTGCCAAAAGGCCTTTAGATTTGTGCAGCTCTAACCATCTGTTCCAATCTACTCATTTGACATTTGCCCATAATATATGAGAAGATTCCCTGTTGCCAGTGCTGCACTCTCATACATGGCCATGGTACACGGAATACAGGTGAAAGGAAATCACAACGAAATCCAAAGCAAATCCATTAAATATTTTGTGAACACGGGTACCCAGGCTGCATGATTGTGTGTACAGAAATCATGGGAACTAAATCAGAGCTGGGGGCTTTCTCGCTAGGTGACGAAACATGCTGTCTGTACATCAGTAAATGGGAATTAAATAAAATTGCAGTAATTCTCTCTGGTTTTGCCTGTTGCCATAATAAGGAGGAGAGGTAAAGCTGTCTTCTACAAGCAGTTGTAGAATTGTCTAAAGAGGTAAAATGACTAACCCATTCTAATGTGTACAAGTTGTTACAGGCTGCCACTGATAGGGAAACAATTGTCCAAAACCAATATTATAAGCTTCATCTTCCCAAAAAAGGGATCCCCTCTCCTAAACAATGCTCCAATTTAAGATTAAACTTCTGCCCTCCCCATGTTAGTATCACAGCGGCTAAGCCATTAACTTTGGCCCAAACATTCAGGCTAGAGTTCAACATATTCACTAAGATAAATTATAGGTGAACCCAGACCATAGTCATGGTATGCATTATAACAGTTCATAAAAAAGTAAAAGCTGTCATCATGGTCAGTGTTAAGGGACAGAATCAGCAACGTGTCTGATGAAGAGATCAGGGTTACCCTTGTCACTTAAGGCTCCTACATATGTACGTTGCTGGTCCTCCTTTGTTCCTTCAATGCCTGCTGTTTTTTGGGATATACATGACTGTGGCAGCCAAATCTGGCAAAACCTTGACCCCCAATACATACCCCTACGCTCCCCCACTTACCTTTCACTTCTCCACTTCTGACCCTGCAGCGTCAGTTCTGTCCCTCTTACACGGGTCGGATCCGACGCCACAGGGTCCACTTTTCTTTTTTTTTGTTTGTCCCCCGACTCCAGTCCTCAGGAAGCAGGGACACCCACCTCCCCATGTTTGGTATTGATTGCCAAATTAGTTCAAATTAAATCGATCAAATGGTACTGGCCGAATTCGGACAGATTTACCATGCAATCATTTTAATTCGAACAAATTGGGAAATGCCTTTTTTCGCAGGTACTTAATAGCAATCAAAGCCATGTATACATAATGAGAGAGCACAGGTGATCAGGAGCATTATTACACGCCTACAAAACTATCTTAGCCGCTGAGGAATGTCCAATATTTGATGACAATATTGCGACAGAAACATGTAGGGCGAATATATGATATGATATTTATAATGCGCCTTTACACATGTGTTTCTTTGCGCCACAAGACACAGGAGGTGAGACAGAGGGATGACAAGACAAACAATCTTACTAGGCCTTGTGACATTCAGATCATGCTGCAAGTGCAGCGAGAAGTGCAGGGGAGAGGATGAGGGGAGAAGTGCAGGGAGGGGTGTGAGGGGAAGTGCAGTCAGGGCAGCAGGGCTCTGAGGAAGTGCAAGGACAACAGAGGACTACACGGGTGCAGTCCCAGACCGGAAGTGCAGGGTAGGCCAGAAGGCAGTGCAAGGTGACTGGTCAAGGGTGGGGCATGGTTTTACCCTGTGTGACTCTGAGGGCAACCACGCCACGAGTCAGGAAGATCTTGGGCAGCTTCCAGAACTTCAAGTGATCCGGCACAAGTCTGAGATGGACAGGCCATTCCAGAGGGGCACACCTGCAGAGGAGAGAGACCTACACACCCCACTCTTTGTTTGGAGAAGCGTCTGAGCTGCAGAGAATTTGAGGTAGCTGAGCAGAGGGGTCTAGCAGGAAGGTATTTAGGAAGAGGGTGTTGGATATAGAGGGGACCACGCCCCAGAGAGCCTTGTGGATGATGCAGAGGATCTTGAACTTGATCCTCGCAGCCACAGGGAGCCAGTGAAGAGATTTCAGTGCTGGAGCCAGTGGAGAGATTTCAGTGCTGGATAGATGCAGTCCCTGGGTTTGAGCTCATACAAAAAAATGGAATCGGGGTAGTCCCTTAAAGCATAAAGTGGATTGGGACTTAGTAGGATATATTTATTGTTAGACCAAAAGTATGCACTATGCTAAAGTACAAAAGGTTTTTAGATAAATTCAATCGGCTTAGTTTGTTGTGTATCCTATACAGCGGATATCACAGTTATTCTTTGCCACTATATTTTTTTTGAAAACATTCCTTTTTTTCGTCAAGACAGTTTATTGTGTATTTGACATAGTTACATTTTCAGGAAAACATATTAAAATTTAAATACACAATCTAAAGTGATGAAAGATTGTAAAACGAAAATAAATTAGGAAAGAAACATTTAACTCAGTTTCTGCAAGTGGATAGATGCAGACAATGGGTAAGCAAATAAATATGAATAATACATAAATATATATTAACTGGAAAAGCCGAATTCCAGAAGAAAAGAAGGAAACTATAACGGCCCAAAATTTAGTATTGCAGGTGCCGCTATTTAATGAATGCAGGTCTGCCGATGTGTTGGTGTTTTGAAAGAGGAAGACACCTAACATATGCACAAATGTGTTCGTGCCTAAACAGTTACATTTTCAACATTAAGTTGGGATTAACTTCAAAATTGAGTTAAAGAAAGCTAGGGTCTTCCTGTCAATGATGGAGTTTAAACATCCATAATACGTTTCGGATCTGCCCCCTGCTGGGCGTGTACATTTTACTGAAGCCTTCCTCAGGGCGGGAACACGAAGAGGTGGGGAGCCAACTTAACCCTGTATGAAGGCAGACAAGAGAAAATTGCAGAGAAAGTAGTTTAAGGAATGTTTTCAGTTGGTGGGGCATTTGTCTAAATCTAAAAGTTTTTTATTTTGCAACAACAAATGAGAACCTAGTGGGAGCAACGTCCTTACCCTGATTGTGGGCATGGACTGAGTCAAAAACACACTTAGGCTAGGGTTGGAGTCTTCCACAGGTGAGAGGGACGCATCATGGAACCCGTGGTCCCCAGGGCGCAGCCACCCACTGTCCTTTGGTCAATTCTGGGGCGGGATAGAGAAAAAAAAAATATATATATATATGTATATATATCTATCAGGGCTCGAGTATCAATAGTGTTTAGCTAGGAGAGGTAGTTAATTAGTTATCTCCTACCTCATGTGAAGGGAGTCCTGTCTCAATTGCTATTTCTTGGTGGGTCTTCAAATGTCTTGAATGCGTATATGGCGTTGAATTCAGCTGTACTTGCTATAGTACAAGGAATGGAGGAGACCAGAAAAGAAACAAAATTGGTGTATTATTGTACAATGACATCAGTTTTAAATAGGCTTAGTTGTGGTGTCTGTCAATGTGAAAGTAATGATAGATTGTAGTCTAATAAATACCTTAATTCGTCAGCAGCCATAAGAACACGTAAGTGCCTCTTTATTGCAGCAGGCCCTTGCAATGACCGCGAGTGGATACTGCTGAGGGTTGCTCCTGGTTGTTTCAGTATCAGTGCACTGTGATTGGTGCACTGAAGTGTCTATTGTTGGTGCTATGGAGGTGTGTCCCTCTGGCATTGAGTCTTATTGGACACACGCTTACTTGTGATATTGAAGCGTTCTGTGCGGGTATCCAAATTATCGCGGGTAAGTGAACCCGGCTTACATATACTGCGCCTGCCGTCAAACTACGTATATGTATATACCGATGAGTACATTTGTTTTGCAAGAATTAATTTAATATGCTCGCGCCAGAAAAGATGTTCGGTATCAGTTGATTTTATTTTGATTGCAGGATTTTGCCCGGTCGCGCGATACACATTCAATGTAATGGCCAGTTTTTCAGGCAATTTGATATTCATTTTGTTATGGGGGTGTGTTGTTATGGGGGTGGGTTGAACCCTATTTCCAGGCTCTGATTGGTCAGATGCTAGAAGCGATGTTATTCATTTTGTTTCTTAAGAAAGTAGATATTTAGTAAAAAATGGGCACTTTGATGAAGACAGCTAACTTGAAGGGCCTTTTGTAGCCTGCTTGTGCATCTGCCAAATTAGTGTTAGCGCTCCTATCCATCAGGACATATGCACTGAATACTGTATTCAGTGTGGATGACTTAATTAATAAGTACAATTAGTAAGTGCATAATGGCCGTTGGGAACCATCATATGTATAAAGAGGGTTAATAGCTTGTGTGTTGCAGACTCTTATGCTTCAAATTAAAGGTAAATATTCTTCATTTAAACCATGCATGTGACTAGAAAGTCTGTGGATCCATCTTGCTTCTTTGTGCTGGAGGCTGCGTAATGTGTTTGCAAATTCCTTGACTACATCTAGGATCCACCATTTGATATCGTTAGGGGTGTGGTGTTTTTCTAAAAAGTGATTCACAAGGGGTGCTGATGTATTTTTGCATCTGATGTGGGATCGGTGCTCAGAAATTCTGATGTTCACCGATCTACTTGTCTGGCCTACATACCGCAGGCCACACGGGCATTCGATACAATAGATTGCTTGCTTTGTTTTGCAGTTCGTCATTGAGTTTAGGTGCCAAATCTTCGTCCCAATGTTGAAATTTTTCATTTTACAGGTGAATTGGCACACTGAACATGAGCCGCAGGGAAAATGTCCAACAGTCGTCCTGAGGTCCCAGAGTCCAGTTCTTGGAGCTGTTTTTTTTTATTTGGAATGTACCAAGGTGTCACGTATGTTTTTTGCTCTTTTAAAAGCATGTCCCTGGGTTTGAGGCCATGGATAAGTCTTGCAGTCCTGTTCTGAATTAGTTGAAGAGGACGAAGGGTAGAGTTAGGAAGATTGAGAATTAGGCTTCTGCAGTAGTCCAGCATGCAGAGAACCAGAGCTCTGGAGACAGTGAGCTTCTGGGGGAAGGTGGGAAAAGGTAGGATACCTCTGAGGAGGTGCAGCTGGAAGTGGGCTATCTTGGCAAGGTCTGTGACGTGTAGAGAGAAGGAGAGAGTGGAGTCGAAGATGACACCAATGTTTTTTGACTCACAGGAGCATGAGGGGAGGGGGCACAAGGAGGGCGATCAGAGGGAGAGAGGAAAAGCAGGAGCAACGGTCCCAATGAGAAGAATCTCTGGTTTACTGGCATTAAGGCAGAGATCGCTAGAGGCACGCCATCCCTGGATAGTGGATAGACAGTCATGAATGAGCGGGGAGGGAGAGGAGACTGAGGGTAGTCTGAAAGAGAGCTAAGTTTGATCCTCATAACACTGAAAGTTAATGGAGAAAGTAGAGATCAGGGGGGCCCGATAGACATTGAAGAGCCAGAGTGAGAGGATAGATCCCTGGAGAACACAACATGTGGAAGGAGAGGTGACGGAGAGAAAGGACCCAATTTGGATCTGGGAGGGTCGGTCCAAGAGGAAGGAGGTCAGCCACTCCAGAGCCTGACTTGTGATGCCAAGGTTCATGGTGATTATGGTGGTGCAATTGACTGTGTTAAAGGCAGAGGAGAGGTCAAGGAGGATGAGGACAGAGTGAGAGATGGAGTCAAGGTTGGAGAGCTGATCTTCACAGGAGTTCAGTAGAGCAGTTTCCGTGCCTCTGGCCGATCAGAGGCCAGAACGCTGGTCATGGAGATAACCAGCAAAGCAGAAAGTTTTCAGTCCAGGAGAGTGGGGTAGTGAGAGTGTTAGAGAGACGGATGTCTGAGGAGATGAGAACATCCATGGTGTGTCCGGCTGGGTGTGTCATACCCGGGGGAAGAGCAGAGAGGGAGAGTCACAAAGGTTGTGGAAAAGCCCAGGGTGGTCCGAGAAGTCCAAGTGGATGTTGAAAACCCTGAGGAGGAGAAGTTTAGAGGTTGAGGCCAGGAGAGAGCAGGAGAGATCAGCCCAATCAGAGAGGAAGAGGGTGACTGGGCCAGGTGGCCTGTAGATGGTGACCAGAGCAAGCGAGAGGCCAGGAGTGATAGAGAGCCTCCAAATCAGGCATTCAAAGGAGGAGTAAGCTTGGGTGGGAATGATAGATGCAGGGATCCACTCAGGGAAGATCAGCCCCCCCCCGGCCGATTGGTCCTGGGTTCAGAGAGGATCATGTAGCCCTCAGGGGGGAGAGTGTCAAAACTTGTGAACCAAGTCTCAGTTGAGAAGGATTCTAACCGAGCATCACACACTGGGTAAGGCTCTTGCCCTTAGCCTAGGATGCAGCACTCAATTAGATTACCTTTTCTTTATTTTCAACCAATTCGAAATGAGCCGATACCCAACCCGTCTCACACCCCCTTTTACAAATACTTCGGGTCACAATGGACCATGAACCTGGCCGGTTGGTGGGAATACAATATTGATTTATTTTAATTTCAAAGGAAATCATACAATTTTTATATGGGCAGCAATCACCAATGGTGTAATAATTACAATGAAATCCACTGAAATACACTTGGGTAACCTTCTACAATAACATATCCAAATCACAAATGAATAGGAGCACTTTTTCAATTAGGATAGATAGCACCCAAGTTAGGGTTTCACCCTGCAATGTTCACTCAACCCACAATTACTCGAATTCTGAGTGGATAGAAAGAAGCAGCAGGTAGTCCGTGATATGAGGCAGAAAAATGTTGCCACTTTTGAACCCTTTGCAATGGCCTAAATGACACTCGGATTTGAACAAATAATTAATTATATGGGTAATTAAATAATGATGTACATATGTTTTATCACAGTCTCAGGGATGTTATATCACTAGCAACTGTAAGGTATGGTATCACAAAAGGCATATGGGTCACAAAGCAGGTTGAAATTGAAAACACTGCAGTTAAATCACACATGTAAGAGTTGCATTTTTCTCTTTTTCTGCTTTAAATGTCAAAAAAGTATTTTTTTTAAAACAGGGAAAAACACAGAATCGGAATGCGGTTTCTAGGCTGGGTGATAGATGCAGATCACAGGGAAAATATAGAAGTGAAAGGGTGAATATAGCTGACGAATCGAATGAGTTTTTAACGGTGGAAGGAGGTTCGATTTTAGGAAAATAGAGCCATTAAAAAGAGAAAATCGGTTTTGAAAAGGAAATGCAAGTTTTACTTAAAGTAAATTATCTAGACTATATTGTTAAAGAAAGACATGGTACGATCCAAGGTTAATTTGCAACTTAACCCTTTTACCCCGCGTTCAGATCTATGTGGGAATTCATTTAAATTATTCCAAATATGGCTAAGGATTTATGATCTATGCAAGACAAAAATGAAGAGAAAAGTGGCGCGAATGCTTGGAGATCAAGGACAAGATGCACAGAGAATTCTAACAGTCTTAAACAAGTTACCAAGACAAGGATACGATATCTTAGAGAGTAGAACAAAGAAAAAGTATCAAATTGGCGTAGAGTATGTGTTGCTATGGGATGGGGAGATACTCACAATCTGCACTTGAGTTTGGGTATTTGGGCAGCCAACCGGATTCGGGACTCAAAGGGTCTGGTCACAGAAAGGCAGCTTTCCTAACAGCAAACAGCTGGGCAAGTCTGGTCACTGGATGATGGGAAGGATAAGCCGGCATGCAGGTAGTGGGAAAAAAGCTGGTCTGGGCACAGGATGCTTCCCAAAATGGTACCAAAACCTTTCCTCTTGGTTATTGGGATTTTAGTGGAATTTCTGGATCAATGGCGTGGCTGGGATAGGATCAGCTATACTTTGGCCTTGCTGGGATAGGATCAGCTATGCTTTGGCCTTGTAGTAGAGTCTGGAATCTTGCAAAGGTGAATCTGGAATGTCAGGATACGCAGGCACTGGAAATTCAGGAGAGAGAGCTGTCCCTGTGAGCTCCCACCACTTATATAAAGCGGGTGGCATCATCGGGTTTATGGTTAGGCAGAACTGAGGTAGACCTACCTCCAAGAACCGGATAGGTGAGCCAATGTTGGTTGCCTCCTCTAGGAGGGGACTAAGTTTATGGGGTTGTGTTTTTATGAGGTGCAAAGCCTTCCCACAGCCCTTTTTGCCAAAATCAATGGTAACATAAATTACACATTTGTACACTTGTGCCACGTTCTCAAATTACATAAGCAGATTACATATTTTATACAGAGCATGGTGTTCCCACTCCCAGGTCTGTATGCCATTGTTTCACCCTTCTAATATATTTTTTCACGGTTTTAGTGAGAACCGCTTCACCCAAAATCCCCCAATTTTAGGTGTGTGTTCATATTATCATAGGGCATATTTCTATTAATTTTTAACGTTCCACCTTATGTACTTTCCCATGATTTACATTCTCCTGGCATTTGTGTCCCATGCATGCTATGGACAGCCGCGATATCTTGTTTAGAAGCCACGAAAATCATATTTAAAGTGTACAACTTTTACATTTCTGTGCTGTCCAGTTACAAAATCAACAGTCTTAAAAGTGTATTAATCGAATAGTATTTTTAGACAGATGCCTTTGTCCTTCAACTAGGACCATTTTTTTTTCTTCAGCTACCCTCAACTGTCAGTTCAGCCCAGGGTGGCCATGGGGGTTTCCCAGTTTGATTGAATGTTTATTACCACTTCCCCACTTCACAAATAGGTGTCCCAGAATCTATTGTCTCAGCCTGGAGCACAGACAAAAGTCTGACAAGTGTATGATATTTCTTTGTTTAGCCAACTGCCCAATGGTGTTTAGCAAAACAGTACAGCCATCCTTTTGTAGATGCAAAACGCAGTTTTGATGCAAGGCAGTGGTGCTCAAAGGAGCCAGCACAGCCATTTTGCTGGTTCAGCTGAAGTGCAGCTTGGTTATGGATGGGAATTCTGCTGAGTGGGTCAATGGATCCCACACAGTGAGAGCGAGAACATCCAGATCAAGGTCTTTGAGGAGGTGGCAAATGTCAGGGAAGTGTTTGACAGCAGAGCAAGCATTGAGAGTAGCTACGTGAACCATGTTGCCACTTTTGAAAGACTTCTGGGTTGGGGTACAGGAGAGAGGTACACCCAGTGGAAGAGGGAGAGGGGCTCAAGAGAGGGCAATGGTAGAAGGAGGGGGCAGATGGCCCAGACAGGAGTAAGAGGCGGTTGCTGGAGAGGAGGCAGTGAGTGGCAGAGGAGCTGCTGCGGTAGAGAGAATGGTGGCAGAGGAGCCAGGGAGGTGGTAGAGGTAGCGCTAGGTGGTAAAGGGACCAGAGAGGAGGCAGAGGGGAGAGCCGCAGAGGTGGAAGGGAGTGACAGAAGAGCCAGAGAGGTAGAGGAGGAAGGTGGCTGAGGGGCCAGAGAGGTGGTAGATAAAGTAGCAGGAGAAGGGAGAAAGTTGATAAGAAGTGGGCGATGCCTATCCAGGAGGAGGAGGTTGGGCTGAGTGCCCTGGACCATGACAGTTCTATTTAGATAGACATTAATGATGGTTTTGGAGGACAGGAAGGAGGCCAAGAGGACCTCCCATCTTATGCTACCATAAATGGGAGATGAAGAGAAAGGAGAGAGAACAGCAACCATATGTAGGGTTCATAGGTCGGGAGAGGGGATGTCGTGAGAGTCTGTCTGGAGGAGGTACTGACATGGGTGTCAGCGATGGGAAGGCCTGGATTGGAGACCAGGATGCCCTTCTTGAACTTCTTTCTTCCAGACTTCGTGAGAGGCATAGGATAGATGATAGAAAAGCAGTTAGAAAAAATGGGTGAGACCGAGAGCACAATAGAGGGGTGTAGGTAGTGTGAAAAACCAGAGGGTGTTTCACAACCTAGCCCCCTGGGATCCCATACTCAGGTGACCAGGGAAAGGCCATCACTTTTGGATCCCGACCCTGGGGGTGGACAAGCAAGGGAGGATCACCTGGCTAGGGGCTCCTCTGGAAGTGGAGGAGAAACACCTGATGGTGAGACACGGTATCCCCCCTTTTCCACAACCCATCTAACCCCTATCCCTACTATTTTATGGGAAACTACAGCTCCCATAATTCCTCCTCACTTCACATTGACAACATTACTGAGCTGAGGAATATGAGGAACGAGGCCAGGATGATTACCCATACTCACTTGGCAATGGCTCTGTCCCTTTAATGAGACTAAGCTGAGTCAGGCACGTTATCCTAACTACACACACCTGCCACTTGTTAACACTCCCAGTCTGAATAAAAGATGGCATGCACAGGCACACAGAGAGCGAGGCTGGGTACGAGAAGGAGCAGCTCTTCTCGGGCTGATGTGAACCAGGCTATCGAAGTTGGAATGCCAAGCGGCTGATCGACACTTGTGGAGAACAAGAGAGAGCCAGGTGAGAATCCCACACTTTCAGAAAGCCAATAGTGTTTCAAGACTGAACCCAGTGAGCAGAAAGGAGACACCTTCAAAGTACTTTGACACAGCCTGCTACCCTCCCGGTTGAACGACAGAGTTGGGGAAGAACAGAGGAGGCAATGGTAACAGCCTTGACTGCTACATGAAAAGGGTTGAAGAAAGAAAACCAATTAACACGACCGGTGAGTTATCGAAGGCAACAAAAGTCTGGTTTGTGTTAAGTGACTGTAACAAGAGTTGAAGATTGCACGTGTGCCAATAAACCACGTAATGGAAAAGACAATTGCTGAATTGTGTTGAAAGTATACAAAGTAACAGTGGTTCTGCAAGGTGGAATCACACATTCAAATGTCTCTGTAAAATGTTTGAAGTTATGATAAATCAGGAAACGAAGGCAAGAAAGTAACCGCAATCCCATACAAGAGTTAGTGAAAGGCAAAGTATATGAACTCTGAATACGCCAAGAGGGCAAAGTATATGAACTTTGAAAGTGTCACAAACTTTCGTTCTTGGAAGCTGTGGAGTAGTTGGAATATCAGACATTGATTGACCAGCCACACTTCCATCTGCAGCCACGGTCTAGTCTTGCACGCACTAACCAGGGGATATTAGCATCCAAGCCCCGCCTCTCGCTGCATTGCAACTTTCTACCGCTTTCTTTCCAACGCTGCTGAGTATTCCTTCATCGCACACCTTTCGTATTTTCTGTGCTTGCACAACTTCCTCCTCTTGCCTTGCTTCTGTGCCTGCCTTCTGTCTGCTGCCTTGCCACTCCCCAGCCGGGTGTCCTCCCTTCTGTTGCTGCTTCTGCCATCCTTCTTTCTGCCTGTTGTCAATTTCCCACTTTCTTACCTGCTCCTTTCAGAATTCTGTGGATCCTTTATTACTAGCCCTTGGATTTTCTACAGTGCCTTACTTTTCCTATTTTTAAATTATACTTACCAACCAACAACTTTACAAGAACTGGATTCTTCTTTGGTTTTCATGGATCCTTCAATCTGGTCTGATGGATTCATCTCAACCTCCTCTAGGTTTTTTTCTGCCTTTGGGCTTTTTCCTTGGATCTGGGCTGTTATCAGAGGGAACAAGATTCTTTCCTGGTTGTATATCTAACAGGAATTGTGGCAATCCCCCGGAACAGACCCTATCTCTTCCAGATGAAGGGAGACCCTGAGGAACAAACTGCTGACCTCTCCGACCCAAATTCATCTGCAGGTGCTAGTGAAGGGGAATCACAGGTGAGACATGATAGAAAGATGCCAAGAGGGCAAAGTAAAGAGAAGAAGAAACTACAAGTACCAAGAAGCACTGGTGTTGCGAGGTGATGAAGATTGTTGATTGATACATTGTTTAAAGAAAGGTTGAAGTGGTCATGCAGAGGTGTACGTAAAATCCTTGCAATTTCGAACGTCTTCGACAGTAAAAAGTTGGATAAAACAAAGCGTGGGGAAAGGAACTTCCACAAAGAGAAAAGACAGGCGTGAGTCCGGCCGAGGTAAGCCTGTGTTGAATTGTGATGAAGTAACAGTTGTGAGTAGAACTGTGTATTTGTGGAAAGGCAGAGGAAGCCTAAAGAACTTATTGAACTGTCAAAAGTTTGAAGCCCAAGCCTGAACTGTTGGATTGTACCAGTAAGCCAAAGTGTGCAAGACTGATAGAACTGCACCATCCACCTATCCTATTAAGAAACTCCCGAGACCCTGTGCTTCTGAACGTGGGGAAGGGAGTTGTTACCTAAGCCATTCTGACATTTCTTTTAAGACACTTTTTTTCCTTTTTATATTCCCTTTGCACATTTGTCATTTGAGAAGGAGGGTACGATTTTTTTATTTTATTGTATAGGCCTTTTTATTTTGACAAGACTGACTTTGACTTGTTTGTTGTTTGCTTAATGGCCGAGACTACTCCCATTCTAGAGTTAGGGCCAGTTAGGAATTCTCCCAACTTACTAAAATATAAAATAAAGGTTTTTGAAACATGCATCTATCGTGTCTGTATCTACTGTTGATACCATGTCTTCCTTACAGTAGAAAGGAGAGGGAAAAGTGAGAGGGAGAAGAGAGAGGAGAGGAAGCACAGCACAGAACTACGCCACACAGGATGCACCGGGTGGCGACATAGTGGTAGGGGTGATGGGGCGACACAGAGGGAGGGACAGTAAGGAATGCAACAGAGAAGCACAAGTACATGCGCGTAGATTTAAACGTGGGAGCGAACACACAGGGGAAGGGCAGAGGAGGCAGACAACTGGGAGCAGCAGGACTGGGGGGGCAATAGAACAACAACCAACAGTAGCACAATTGAATGTATCAAACAGCAGGCACCTAGAAGCAGGAGAAAGGCCTAGTGGGCACCAACAGTAAACACAGAGGTGCACTCTAGGGGGCAAAGGGGTCTAGGGGGGGACAATAGCGGGGGTAGGAATCTAGGGGGCACAATAGAAGCAGAATAAATGTACAACACCTGGGGAGGAACCTAGAGAGGGGGAAAAGGCCTAGCGGGCACAACAGAAGCAGAGTGGACGTAACAGCACAGGAACAACAACCTAGATGGAGAAAACGCAAAGGAATCAGCAGGGAACACAGAGTGAGATAACCGTAAGAGAGGAAGGCTTTTGGGTGTGCAGAGAGAGTGTACATAGAGACAATCGTTTAAGTGGAAGTATGCACAGGGCAGAGCAGTTTAGTAGAGAAAGTGGGCAATGCTTTTCATAATACCAACCTGTGCCCATAACCTGCAGAATGAGACACCAGCATAGAAGATTTCAAAGGCTTCACAGCCATAGTTAATTCATAATACGCTTGAGCGGAGCTCAGATGACAAGCAACTGCTTCGTCCTTGCCTCTAAAGTTATTTTGAGAACAAACAACCTTTATGCAT